>NC_092337.1:46872500-47210000 GCF_046630445.1 Rutidosis leptorrhynchoides | reverse complement strand
CCAAAACAAACAAACAAACAAACAAAATGCTTATACGACTTAACGAATTTAAATATAGATATTTAAAAGAGGATTAAGTTTAAGTCAATAACTAATTACCAGATTGACTTTCCCTATTGTTGTTTTATTTCCTGCTCTTAAGGAATTAAAGTTCAAGCAACTCTGATCATGCTATCTCTGTTATTGAAGCCTGATATCACTTGATATGATGAAGAACGCCTTTCTGATGATTGATCGGACAAAGAAAGATTTAACGATACTAACGATGGCTCTGTTTCGTATGTCAGGTTTAGATTAAGATCAGTTCTTGTTGATAAATTACTTGCTGGAGAGACAGGTACTGGATGAACAAGTAGCGTTGACCCACTACTGACTTGATTGTCATTGTTAAAGTTCATTACTTGTGCTGGATTCTGAAGCTGTACTGGCTGTAAACCTGGTCCAGCTGTCACCGGATACGTTGCAGTTGTAAATCCATTTATCGGAGATATGTGTTGGGAAGATGGCATTGATGGTTGCTTAACAGCTTGACCTTTGTTATCTTCATGAACATGTTCTTCTTCAGTTGACATAGGGGTAACCTAATCATAATGTACAAAAAAACTATTAGTTGCTGTAAGTTGTAAACTGCAACCCTATGCAAACAAGCTACATACAGCAATCTAAAAAAAAAAAAAAAAAAAAAATACTATCATACTTTTAAGCTTTCAAAGCATGCTAATTGATGTTTGAAAGCCGATATTGATACTTTTATGCATTCAAACTCACCGAATCAGTGGTGATATCGAAAAGGCTGGATCTGCGACGACGGCGATTAAGGTTGCTACGTCGAAGAAAGTATTTCTGAGCATGACTTGCAACTTGCGTAGGTGTACGCGTCTTGACAAAATTCCTTGAAATTCCTCTCCAGTCTCCTTTTCCTACGTTTTGTAGACCTAAAAGAAACAGCTTGTGCTCATCCTCAGTCCATGGCACTCCTATACATTTTCGATTACATTTCCATTATTATTTAATATTTATCCAAATTATTCAAATTAATTCCGTACCAGATTAATATGACCTAAATTAAATCAAAATTGAGATGAACTACAAGCAAATGAATTGGCAAACAACAAAACCTAGCCAACGAAAATAGCTACAAAATCAAATTCTCCAATTTAATCAAAATGATCGGAACATTTACAACAAAACTGATGTATATACGCATACATATGTTTATACAAATGAATTGAGCACTGGATATTATTATATTATATACATGGAGTGAGAATGTGAGATCATACCTCGTTTACGTTCTCTACCACCACCGGCGTGGTTACGACCGGCGTCATCGGCGGAGGCGTAACCGGTGTCTGCGGCGATAGCTACGGCAGCGGATACATCGATGTTGTTATTAGAAGATTCATGATGAATTACAGGCTGTATGTATTGTGATAAATTGTTCATACTAACACTCTTCCTCATCGGATCAACTTTCACTCTAACGCCAAACAGCATGATCTCGCCGGTGCCGGTGCCGGAGCCGGAGCCATCGGAAAATGAATCATCTATCACCGATGATTGCGTTTGTGATTGAGACATGGTGTTTGGTAGCTACAGATTGCTAGATAGATTATTCGATCAATCAGATAATCAATTCGAACGAACGATTAATTTTAATTTTATAAATTATATAAAATTGTTATTTATAAATTATGTGGAGATTGAGGTTATTCGTGTTCCTGTATAGGAGTGTTGAATGCATATGGCGCACAAGTGTTAGATAAAATTGATATGAAATAGATAGAACTAGATGTGGAGCCCTCGCTTCGCGCCGGGGGCTCCGTTTTGAATGCGAGTTAAAAAAAAGTCTTGATCTATTTTGTAAAAAAGAATTTTTTTCGACATCTAACATTGAAGGGTTGTTCCTTTTGTGAAAGTTGCCTCTTTTAGCGTTCGGGTTTTATTTAAAAAAAAGTTAGTAAAGTGGGTGTTCGATTTGTATTTTAATAAAAGTTAGGGGGTTAAGTTTGTGAAATTTAAAAAAAATATACGTATAAAGTGGGAGTTCGATTTCTATTTTAATAAAAGTTAGGGGGTTAAGTTTGTGAAAATTGAGTATTAGTAAAAAAAAAAAGTTAGTAAAGTGGGGGTTCGATTTGTATTTTAATAAAAGTTAGGGGGTTAAGTTTGTGAAATTTGGGGAAAAATATACGTATAAAGTGGGGGTGCGATTTGTATTTTAATAAGAGTGTAAAGTGAGGTGCGATTTGTACTTTAATAAAAGTTGGGGGGGTTAAGTTTGCGAAAAGTGGAAAAAAGAATAGTACTATTCATTTGGCCTTTAGTAAAGTGGGGGTTCGATTTGTATTTTAATAAAAGTTAGGGGGTTAAGTTTGTAAAATTTGGGAAAAAATATACGTATAAAGTGGGGGTGCGATTTGTATTTTAATAAGAGTGTAAAGTGAGGTGCGATTTGTACTTTAATAAAATTTGGGGGGGTTAAGTTTGCGAAAAGTGGAAAAAAGAATAGTACTATTCATTTGGCCTTTACCTTTTAGATATAGGTATATAATAGATGGGCGATAGATATAGTAGAGGTATATGTATAGGTTATTTACTTTTATTTATTTATTTATATCCAACATTTAATTATCTAAAATCTAATCTAATCTAATCTACTTCTACTAATCTATTACTCGTATATTATCAAGATAAATAGAAATGACAGATTGACAGGTAGGATCCCATGTGTGTGCCAATAGACGTGCGGCTTATACCCCTCCCACCGTATGTAAGACTATAGATAATTGTGGACAAAAAAAAAAAGAATTGTTTTCGACATCTGTTGGTAACATTGAAGGGTTGATTTTTTTACGAAAGTTGCTTCTTTTATCGTTGGGGACAAAAAAAAAGGTGAAATGACGAAAATGCCCCTGATTACTATTGGTGAATAGTGAAATAGTGTTTTGTCTATTAGTATATACTAGTTGGGCGACCTGGCTTTGCGCCGGTTCTTCACCCTTGATTAACATTAATTACATAGCTAATTATTGAAAAGTAATTATTTATCATTTTTTTATTTTTCGTTCTATCGAGGAATGACCAAAAATAGTTATGTGGTTGATTTGTAATAAGCGTGAAAGTAATTATTCATCATTTTTTGCTTTACTTTTCGTCTTGTCGAGAGAAAAGACCCAAATGCTCAATCAATAAAGTGAGATGTACATCAACGATTGGTACAAACTATTTAATAAAATAGGAAAAAGCATATATATAAACAATAAAACAGTTATTAAACAATGAGTTACGTAGTTAATTTATAATAAGAAAAAAATTAAAACAATAATTAAGTGAAAAATTATGTGATTGATTTAATATGGAGTAGTAAAAATTATATGGTTAGTTTATAATGGATGAGAAGTTTAATGGTCAAATTATGAAGTGTGAAAAGTTTGTAGTGATTTTATAAAAGCTATAAAGGTAACTATTATAAAGGTTGTGGGTGAATCGTAAAAAATAAAAATAATGATAATGAGTAGTTATGGAGTAGTGAAAATTATGTGGTCAATTTATAGCGGATGAGCAGTTTGATGGTTAAATTATAAAGTGTGAAAAGTGTGTGGTGAATTTGTAAAAGGTATAAAGTTAATTATTAGAAAGGGTGTGAGTTAATTGTAAAAAATAAAAAGTTTGGTGTGCATTTGTGAAGGGTTGGAAGTTTACTATTCATTTTGGTGATGCCATTTAGATATATAAGGTAACTAGTTGTGGAGCCCTCGCTTCGCGTCGGGGGCTCCGTTTTGAATGCGAGTTAAAAAAAAAATCTTGATTTATTTTGTAAAAAAGAATTTTTTTCGACATCTAACATTGAAGGGTTGTTCTTTTTGTGAAAGTTGCTTCTTTTAGCGTTTTTTTTTTTTTTTAAGTTAGTTGAATCTATTTTGTAAAAAAGAATGTTTTTCGACATCTTTTGGTAGCATTGAAGGGTTGTTCTTTTTATGAAAGTTGCATCTTTTATCGTTGAGGGAAAAAAAAGGTAGTTGATTTTTTTGTAAAAAAGAATTTTTTTCGACATCTTTTGGTAACATTGAAGGGTTGGTTCTTTTACGAAAATTCCTTCTTTTATCGTTGGAGACCAAAAAAGAAAGAAAGTGAAATGACGAAAATACCCTTGGCTACTATTGATGAATAGTGTAACAGTTTTTTGTCTTTTAGATATATGATAAATCGTTAGAGACCAAAAAAAAAGTAAAATGACGAAAATACCCTTGAGTACTATTGATGAATAGTGTAACAGTTTTTTGTCTTTTAGATATATGATAAATAAATATGTAAATGTACGTCATTCATCCTTACTTTAAACGCTTGTTTATATATTCGTTAAATCTTAACACACCCTTGAAAGTTTTAATTAAGTGATTCACATGCTGAGTTTCTTCGAAAGAAAACTCACATTCTAAAACATCACACACACAAACATAAAAGACAATACCTTATTCGTCAAGTATTTTTGGCTAAAATATGAAACCCAGTTTAAAATCACAACGATCATTGGTAATTTATGTCTTTCCAAATTCGTAAAAGTTTCTATATATTGGTTGTTTTGTTGCAATAACTTGCATACACTTTTTGATATGTTGTGATAAATTATGAATTTACTGCTAATTGTACTGAGTACAAGTATGTGGTAATTAGACATGATTATCATAGCTTAAACTCTCAAAGTACAATCACATAAGATTTCAAACCTTTATGTTTTGTGTTTATTAAATTGTATAGTTGTTTTCTTTTGTTTGTTTTTTCAGATTAAAAACGATCCTCCGAGCAATGCTATAATTCAATATTATTCATGTATTTTGATCTATGTCGTAAGATACTATGTTCGTTACACAATCTTTAATCTAAATAGTTAGATTTCACTTGAACAAAGGTGATTCATGGTGATTTTGATTTATGATGTGACGACCCGAAAATTTTCGACCAAATTTAAACTTAATCTTTATTGATTTCGACATGATAAGCAAAGTCTGAAATATTGAGTCTCAAAATTTTTGAACTGTTTATATGGAAACATTTAACCTTTGACTATTTCCGACGATTCACGAACAATTGTGTGTAAATAAATATGTGTATATATATATATATATATATATATATATATATATATATATATATATATATATATATATATATATAAATATAAGTGTACAGATAATATTTTAAATTAATAAAGTACGCTTAATCAATTAAAAATGTAAGATAATAATAAGAAGAATAATAAATATAAATATACCATTAAAATGAAAATAATAAAGATACCATTAATATATATATATATATATATATATATATATATATATATATATATATATATATATATATATATATATATATATATATATTATATTATATGAATCTATATATGAATTCTATTAGTAATTAGTATATGGTAATATTTATAAAACATATAAATATTAAATAGATGTATTCATATAATAAATCATATAATTATTAAATATTGTATAATTAATAAATGTAATTACAAGCTTAAGTATAGTTGTTATATTATTATCATTAATAATATTAATATTAAAAATTAGTATTATTAATATTATTATGTAACGCATAAATATGGAATTTGATACATTTGAATTGTTATATCATTATGAATATTATTATCATTGTTAATGTCATTATTATTATAAATAATAGTAAAATTATAATAACTAATATTAATATTAATATTAATATTAGATATTATTATTATTATTAAGAACTATTATTATTATAACTTATTATTATTATTAATATTAATGTTGTTATTAGAAAATAATACATTTTATTAACATTAATAATATGATTATTATCATTTTATTATTATTGGTATCACTATTATTACTAATTTAAAGATTATGATCATTTATTAGAATTATTATTAATAATATCATATTATTATCATTATTCTTTAAAATTATTATTATTATCTTTATCAATAATAATATTATTATTATTATCATTATTAACTATATTATTAATGATTATCAATATAGTTGATATTAATATTAGCATTATTATTATATTTTTTATATAAGATTAAAAGAATTATTATTACTAATATAATTATATTTATAAAAATACAATACGAATCCAAATCTATTTCAAGTCACGATCAAGCTGTTTGAAAATTTTGTTTCTGTCTTTGAATTGATTAGAAAACGAATTCAATCACAATTACTTAATCAAATTCTGTTAGCAATCTCATCCTACTTTTTTTTTTGTACGGGACAATACCTTCTGTCGACTACAATCGCTATAAAACAACCAGTTAGTTCTGAATTATGGAAAAACCATTCGATTCTTCACTACTCTTATCAATTATAACTATTACCAATTCCATTTATTTGTTGAATTTTAACAAAAAGGTCAAGAACACAGTTCGTTTTCCCTGTTCTTGAACTCAGATTACATTAGCTTAATTTCGAATTCAATTTCAAAATCTATTAATGTAGTCTTATTAGGAATCCATTTCTAAAACTTTCTGCAAAATTTCAAGCACCAATTCTTCCTATCGAATTCGAATTTACGAGTCAAAGTTAAGTTCTAAAAAGTCAAAGTATTTGTTCTTTGAAAAATTAAGATTTGTTTCAATATCTCCGGATCAATTGATCATCTCGAAAGATTCTATGAACAATTTAGAAACTATTTCATGTAGAAACTTAGGTCTAAAACACTCTTAATTTCAAAATCCGACTTTGAGTTCATATTTGCTTTTGTGTTTGAGTATCTGCCATTCTTGATATATTTTTTTTATTTACTTTTCACGTTTATAACTTATTGTCACAATTATAAATTGTTTACGTATCAAAACATCCTAAATTAAAAGCATTAATTAAATATTAAGATGGTTTTTGTGTCCCTGGTCAATTACGGCTGTGGAAAGGAAGAGGGAGATAGGAAGCCAGATAAATGGTTTAAATAAAGATAGTTTGGTATTAAATCAGAAAAACTGAAACAGAAGGGTGGTTAGGCGTGTTTGTGGGTGAGCAGGTGGTCTCGGGTTCGAGTCCCGGCGGTGGCGTTCTTTTTATTGAGCTTTTCTTCAAAGGTTGTAACTCTTTATTTTTATTATTATTATTTTTATTATTATTATTATTATTATTATTATTATTATTATTATTATTATTATCATTGTTATTATTATTATTAATGTAAATTAATATTGTTATAGTTATTATTGATATTATTATTACTATTATTATTTGTATTATTATTAGGTATTAGTATTATTATTATTATCATTAGCATTATTATTATTAAGTATTATGAATATTAACATTATTATTATTACCACTATCTATTATTATTAATATTGTTACTATAATTAATATTATTATTATTACTACTAATATAAGTACCATGAGAAAGATTATCATTTACTAATTTTTATTATGATTATAGTTACAAACGTGATTATTATTATTATTATCATTATTTTGAAAATGGTTATAACTTTAAGTGATAGGAACTATAGATATAGGTTACAAATTTAACAAAAAATTTATGCTAAAACTTATTATTACTAACACTGTTATTATTATTATCCTTATATAATTAAAGTAAAGTATCATTATATTTAAAAATTATCAAAGTTATTATTTTTATTAAAACTATCATTTTTATCAAAATTAGTAAAGTCATTATCTTAATCATTATTAAAATTTACACTATTATTGTTATTATTATTACTGTCATTAGTATTATCATTCTTATCATGTTAGTATTATTACGAATAGATATTTTTATAAAAATACATTACAATAATATTAATATTACATATCACTATATATTTTTTTATTAAAATGATATTAACTAAGCTATATATAAATGTAACAACCCAACCCAATATCCAAACAAACACGCGAAATAAATTTTTTTTTATCCAGTATGGGTGCGCGACGCGCAGCACCCTAGGGTGCGCGGCGCGCACAAGCCCATTTCAGTTCTGTCCGGATTTGTCAAATTTCAAATAAAGATCACCCACTTTCCGACATATTTAGACGAAACGCTTTTCACAACATGTTCTTATATGTAAAACTAACACATTTCAATGATAAAACAAGTGTTACGAACCCAGGCCCACATATGGCCTAAATACGAGTTTCGTACAAAATATATAAGTTTCAACCGAATTAGTTTAAATTCCAAACGACAACATGAGTATGGTGTTTGGGGGTTAAACTACCCAAATCTCTGTCTAACTCCAAAAGCTATAACATCAAAAGCGTCCTCTACAAACAAAGTGGGATCTCTGATCCATACGAATGCCCTTACCCTTGCCTCCGCCGGAGCCTATAAAAAGGTAAACAACGAGAGGGTAAGCTAAAGCTTAGTGAATGCAATAATTATACCCATATATATATATATATATATATATATATATATATATATATATATATATATATATATATATATATATATAATATACCTACTTGCAATCACTTACACACATACCGCATACACGCTAGCAATACAATTAGCATACCATCTCAAGTACGAAGCTAATAATCTCCAACAAATCGCAACTAGTGAAAGGACCCGTCCTAATCCATCCGGACGAAGTCCATATTGATTATAAATGATTCACAACAGTTGATTACATCGCGAGGTACTTGACCTCTATATGATACATTTTACAAACATTGCATTCGTTTTGAAAAGACAATCTTTCATTTCATCTAAAGTTGACGGACATGCATACCATTTCATAATATATCCAACTATAATTGACTTAATAATGATCTTTGATAAACTCAACGACTCGAATGCAACGTCTTTTGAAATATGTCATGAATGACTCCAAGTAATATCTTTAGAATGATCAAATGCACAGCGGAAGATTTCTTTCGTACCTGAGAATAAACATGCTTTCAAGTGTCAACCAAAAGGTTGGTGAGTTCATTAGTTTAGCATAAATAATCATTTCATAATTTTAATAGACCACAAGATTTCATATTTCCATTTCTCATAAACATACGTCTCATGCATAGAGACAAAAATATCATTCATATGGATTGAACACCTGGTAACCGACATTCACAATATGCATATAAGAATATCCTCATCATTCCGGGATCCTCCTTCGGACATGATATAAATTTCGAAGTACTAAAGCATCCGGTACTTTGGATGGGGCTTGTTGGGCCCGATAGATCTATCTTTAGAGTTCGCGTCAATTAGGGTGTCTGTTCCATAATTCTTAGATTACCAGACTTAATAAAAAGGGGCATATTCGATTTCGATAATTCAACCATATAATGTAGTTTTGATTACTTGTGTCTATTTCGTAAAACAGTTATAAAAGCAGCGCATGTATTCTCAGTCCCAAAAATATATATTGCAAAAGCATTTAAAAAGGGAGCAAATGAAACTCACGCATATAAGTATTGTAAAACAGTTAATAAAGCATTTGCATGTATTCTCAGCCCAAAAACGTAAAGAGTAAAAAGGGCAAATGAAACTCACGCATATAATTATTGTAAAACAGTTAATAAAACATTTGCATGTATTCTCAGCCCCAAAAATGTAAAGAGTAAAAGGGGAGCAAATGAAACTCACCTAATGTATTTTGTAGTAAAAATACATATGGCTATATTGAACAACTGAACAATGCAGGGTTGGCCTCGGATTCACGAACCTATATTATTTGTATATATTAAAACGTATAATCGAAATTGAACAAATTCCTATATTATAACTTATGTTATATACTATGTATATTTAATTTGTGTATACAACATGATTAGTGTTTAGATAATTATATTACTATATATATATATATATATATATATATATATATATATATATATATATATATATATATATATATATATATATATATATATATATATATATATAATATATATATATATATTCAGTTAGTTTTATATTAAAAATACTTGATTTGATATATATGAATATTCGTATAAAATTCGTTAATAGAATTAATACATACTTTTATGTATTATTACCTATAAATATATTTTTTATATACATAACATTTATTTAGTAAAATCATATTAATAAAGGTAAGTAAAAGTTGTAGTTGATAATTATAATAATATTAAAAATAACAATACTGATAACAATAATAATTATGGTAATTTTACTATTAATAATAGTTAGAATAATAGTTTTAATAGTAATAATAACGATTCTCATAATATTGATATTAATACTTATAATAACCCGATAACACTAATAATAATGATAATATTAATAATACATAATAATAATACTCATACTTATAGATTGATGTAAATGATAATGTTTATGAAAATAATAGTAGTAACATTAATAATACTTCTAATTAACAATAATGATAATAATAATAATAATAATAATATTTTTAAGAATGATATTTATGTTAATAATAATAATACTACTAATAATGATAATGGTAATAATATTAGTAATAGTATCAATTATATTACTAGTCTTAATATATATAATAATAATTACTAATAATAACAATAACAATAATATTGACATTAACAATAACAACATCAATAATAATAATAATAATAATAATAATAATAATAATAATAATAATAATAATAATAATAATAATAATAAAAGTAAAAGAAATAATAAGGTTACCCTTTTAAAATTCGCTCTAAAAAGAAATTGCCCACAACCAGGCTCGAACCCGAGACCACCCGCTCGCACACTAACACTCTAACCCTTGGGCTGTTGCCCCTTATCTGATTTAATCCCAATCCAAATCATTATAACCCGAAACTGTTTCCTTTTATCTTTCTTCTTCTTCATAAATCAAAACAACCAAAGTAACACCATAACTAAAATAACGAATTCCTAATTTGTTTATGATTTGCAATTCATCATAAAGAACATACGTTCTTGATAAATAACAGAAAAAAAATAAGGATCTGCTGTACAGCGATGGTGCAAACAAAAAAAAAAAAATTTGATTTTGATTTCAACAAAGTTTTAGACTAAACTTATAACATGAACATGGTTTCAAATCACCTCTATAAACTATACAAAATATCAATTTTGCCAAAAACATCTTAATAGATACGAATTTGATGATGAACAATTTGTTGACTTTTAAAAATTAAAACTTTGACCTCGAAATTAGAGTTTGATATTTAGAATTGGAAATTCAAGTTTTGCAGAAAGATCGAGTATTTAGTTCCTAACAGAACTGCATTACAACTTTTTGAAATACAAATCAAATTGAAGCTTTTAAGAAAATGGACTCAAACAGGGTCGACGGGTTTCTGTTTCCCTTTTCTGTTTTAAAAATTAAATTCATTAAACCAGCTGTAGGTGATAATTGATATTGAAGTTGTGTAGTTGATTGAATGTGTTACTAACTCTGAGTAATTCATCTGTTGTATATCAATTGAGTCGACAATTCTAATACCAGGAACAGAAAGACAAAAAAAATAAAATATAAAAATAAAATAAAGGTGCACGATTTCTTTAACTGATTTTGTTATCTTCTGATTGTTTGGAATATATCTGTACGGGTTTTAGACAGAATTCAAATTGAGATAGTGATGTAAAACAGTCTTGGATTTATTCAGCTTTATATGCATATATATATATATATATATATATATATATATATATATATATATATATATATATATATATATATATATATATATATATATATATATATATATAATTGATTTTTGTAGTTAGTAAATATAAATATAATAATAATAATAATAATACATTTATTAATAATAGAGTTAAGTAAAAATACTGATATTAATAATATCCTAAATAATAATACTGTTAATATTTATTTTAAAAGTAAGGATCATATTTAAAATAATATTAGTAATAACAATATTAATAATAAATAATAATATATATTAATAATAATAATAATAATAATAATATTAATAATAATAATAGTACATGACATTGATAATAATACTAATAAACTGATAATAATAATATTATTACTGTAGTTTGTATATGTATATGTATTTATACATATCTTTATTTGTATACCTATATATATATATATATATTTACACATTAAATATATAAAGAAACTTAATATTAATAATTAATAACTATGATATTGATAATAATGTATATAATGATTTTTAAATGATAACATAATATCTAATAGTAGTACTAATAATAATAAAGATAATGAGTTACATGATTTCAATTTCTATATCTATATAATAACATTAATAATACTATTATTGATAAAAGTAATAATAATATTATACAATATATTTTTAACTCGTACTTACATTTAATATATTAATGTTACAGTTTATTAATTATATCATATTTACTAATTATATTATTATAAACTAACCTATATTGTATACTTAATCTTTATCAATTTTATATATCTTACATTATATAATACTACTTATGTATAACATTATATATATATATATATATATATATATATATATATATATATATATATATATATATATATATATATATATATAAAATTAGATTCATTTTAATTGTGTTATATCCTATTTTACATATTTAACTTTAATGTTTATATTATATTTTATTATTTCCAATTATTATTTATATACGTATACTTATATATATATATATATATATATATATATATATATATATATATATATATATATATATATATATATTATTAACAACAATTGTTCGTGAATCGTCGGAATTAGTCAAAGGTTAAATGAACACATGAACATAGTTTTCAAAGTTTTTGAGACTCAACATTACAGACTTTACTTATCGTATTGAAATCATATAAAGATTAAGTTTAAATTTGGTCGGAAATTCACGGGTCATCACAGTACCTACCCGTTAAAGAAATTTCGTCCCAAAATTTGAGTGAGGTCGTCATGGCTAACAATAAATATATTTCCCTGACGAATATGAGCTGATAAATAGAGTTTTATCATTATTGAATAATACAGTTAAAATAATTCGATTATTCGAAAAGCACGAATGAAGTTATCATAAAGATCGAGATGAAGAAATGGAGATTTCCATAACTTTTGACGTAGTCGCGATTGAATTTAGAAAGTAAGGTGCGCCTTAACTTTTGGCGTAGGGGGTTGAATTCCGGAATTCAAGGAATTTGAAGAAAATCTTCGAAATCTAAAAGATTTGATTCTTCGGCGAGTAAAGAAATTAAGATCTCTATAATTAATGCGGAAATCTGCCTTGATTTCTTTGTCTGGTATTTTCACTATAAATGTACTTCTTTATTTCCATTACTTTCATCACTCCTATACTTTCTTCCTATATTCCTACTTCTAAAATATAGTGGAAATGCTCCATCCAGTTCTGATTCTTGATATTTTCCTAATTATCATTTCTGTCATCCTTCTTTTTAATCTTCCACCAGAAGAATCTATTTACTTTTACTATTACCTTGGGGTGATAATATTCTTAATTATACCGTGTCTTTATATTACTATCCGTACTAATATTCACACTTTGTAATCTCCGTGTTGTTATTGGGCTTTATATTTTCTCTTATATTTTTGAGCTCTTTTCCTTTTTATTCTCTTCTCGTCCTCTAATAAAGCGAGTAATGGTCCAGAATTCGTAAATATGGAATTTCGAATGAACTTAATGTTCTAAATAAGAAAGAACGTAATCTCACGATTTGATTTGTCAAATTACCAGAATCACTGAGAATAGAACTATCAAGAATATATTTTCTTGATATGTTCAGAAGTTAATCAGAATGAACGAGTTATGTAATATGACACATGATGATGTTATAACCTGTGAATCATCATGTTCCATTTAGAAACTCATCATGACTTACTGTAATATAATCACGTTGATCAAGTGTCATTATATTATACTAGCTCATGCTTCAGTTCCTAACATTACTTCAATAACATTCATATTTTAAGCTCAAAAGTTTACAGAATATAGAAACTAACAGTTTCTATATGATGTAACACTGATAGCACGAAGAGATTTAATGATTTCAGATAAGAATAGTTCTGAAAATATCTTCAGAAATATGGAGGATATTTATAATGAAAGATACGATAATATCTCGGAATATCTAAGATCAGAGGATGATAGAAACTATTGTCTGCAAGGGTTTAGAGTAAGGAGCAAGATATTCACTAAAGACTTTAGCAGACATTGAATCATTTGGATTCTTTGAAGTCAAACTTATTCTTTGTGATTTGTCCACAGCTTTCTTCCTAATTTCGCCTAATCTGCTTTTCGGTACTAAATTTTCTATTGAATATTTCCAATATAATGATACACAGGAAGCACGAGGAGGTATATAATTTCGAACGAGAATATTTATGAAAATATCCTCAGAAATATCGAAGATATTGATGATGATATTTTAGAATTTCTAAGTTCGATGGTTGATGGAGAAAGATTTTCCGCAAGATTTTAACATGACTTCGGAGCAAGATATTCTCTAACGATTTCATCGGATCCAGAATTACCCGGATTCTTTGAATATAGGGTTTGGTCCTTGTATTTGTCCTTGGTCTCCTTCGTGGTTAGCTCAATCCGTTTTCCAGTTCCAACTTTTCTGAGCTTTTCCAATATTCTATTCTTTATCATCGAACTTCCGATGATTAAGGTCGTTTACAGTTTTTGTTGCTTCATTCACTTTTCAAAAATCAGAGTATTAGTTCGCAGACTGGGTGCTTTTCAGAATTTCAGAATAGAAGATAATTATTCTAAGAGATAAATGTTATACATATAACTGTTGATGTAGATATGCTGTGAGTTTTCAAAGTACTGATTGCCGATTCCTCTACATTTACTGCTACCATATTTGAATTATTGGTTATCGATCTGAGGTGATTTCAAGAGAATTGTGTTTTTAGATGATTAAACGCTGACGGTAATATGGTGGAATATAAAAGGTTCCCCGGTAACAATAAAAGAGCACGCGTATATATCAACGTTATAATAAGGTTGTTTCGTACGAAAAGTCGAAGTTGTCTTGCTGGAGCTGTGACAAAATTGGCTACTTTGAAAAGGGATCGCAAAGTTAATTTTTTTTTTTTTGCTAATAAATGCCAAAGGATCTGACGCGGCTACGTGTTAAACTTTTACTCAATTGCCGAGAGTTTCTTAGGTGCATAACTATATGCATAAATCTTTTCTTCCGTAGATGAAGTGCGGTTGATTCATCCTATCAATTGAGGTGTTTTCAAGAATTATGAAAGGTTTGAACGCAGATTGTAATAGTCAAGATACTAATGAAGTTTAGAATGAAATCAAGTGGCAAACTTGAAGAATTGTTTAGTTTCATTTGTTATAATCAATATTTTAATTCATTTTAATTGTCCAATGCTATTAGTCCACAGTCGATAGTCCACAGTCGACAGACTAATAATTCATATATAGTTTAATATAATATTCGAATTAATTAATACGTGTCGTGACCCATATACGTCTCAGACTCGATCACAACTCAAAGTATATATATTATTATAGAATCAACCTCAACCTTGTATAGAGAACTCGATCATTACTGCATATAGAGTGTCTATGGTGATTCCAAATAATATATATATATATGCGTCGATATGATATGTCAAAACCTTGTATACGTGTTTCGGTATTTAAAGTGCGTAAAATAAATAACAGAAATTAAATAACGATAAATAAAGTGCGTAAAGTAAATAACAGAAATTAAATAACAATAAATAAAATTGCGAGAATTAAATTGCGATAATTAAATTGCGATAAATAAAATGTAATACGGAATTAACAGTTAGCTAGGAACAGTTATGTGACGCCCCGTACTAAATCATCATGTACGGACCATCAACAACAGGATCATTACAAGGTTAAGTACTATATGCGTTTTCAAAACAGAGTTTGCATTCATTAATAAAAGTGACGTCATAACATACGTCAATTGTTTTACAAATCAAAGTATGCTTCACTGAGTAGAAGCATTAAATAAGTGCACGTGACCATAATAGTCGTTACATAACATAAGTTCATAAGTAAAAAGTTTGAATGCAACATAAGTAGTCATGCGATAACAACTCTAGGCAGCGGGTTCTACAGCACGACTAGTAAGATAGCGGAAGCGACTTCAAGCACCTGAGAAAATACATGCTTAAAAAGGTCAACACAAAGGTTGGTGAGCTATAGTTTAAGTATAACAGTAATGTAAGTAGGCCACGAGATTTCAGTGCTACAACGAGCGTTTCAAAAGTATGTAAAAGTATATGCTTAACCGTGGGCACCCGGTAACTAACTTAACGTTTAATGTACCCCCTTAAAGTGCACTTGGCAAGTGCGTATAACCTCGAAGTATTAAACACTCGTTAAATGCTAGCGCTACTAGCCCGAGTGGGGATGTCAAACCCTATGGATCCATATCTAAGATTCGCGTTCACCGGTTCATAAACCAATGATTAAACGTTACCGAGCTAAAGGGAATATTTCTGCCGTTATATAACCCACACATATATAAGTTTAAGTACTCGTGCCTAGTATGTAAAACATAAAATCCGCATGTATTCTCAGTTCCCAAAATAAGTTAAAGTAAAAAAGGGAATGCTATAACTCACAATGATTAGTAGTAAAGGTAAGGTAGTAGTCGGAAAGTGGTGTGCAAGTAACGGTCCAAACGTCCTCAACCTAAGTCAAATAGCACTAAGTCAATAAATCGTCTCAAAAGGTTTACAAGTATGTAATTAAGGTCATAAGGGTCATCATCAATCATCATTAAACAAAAGGTAACAAGTAAGACTCGTTTATGAAAGTCGTTTAAAACAAAGGCTGATTTCGGTCAGTCACCACGGCCTCTACCCTTACTGAATTAAGGTGAGACCAGTGGTCATGGCTCCGTCTATGAGTCCCTTAAGTGTGGTAAAATTTACAGAAGCAAACTCGTCTTGGTTTGACCGTGGCGACGGTCTAAGTGCGAGTAGGTCAGAAATTTCTGCACAACGTTAAAGGACATGGTAACGATCGGAGGGCCATAAATCCTAAACCGTAACTCGGATTAAGACGAGTCCTATATGAAAAGTTATCTACTCGAAAAGTTCTATCTAAAAATCAAGGTTAGAACAGCCCAGGTCTACCGGTCTGTTCCAGAAGCACCAGGTCAGTAGGTTTTGGACAGAACAGTGGGTTTTGGAGAGTTCCGGTTGTCTCGGTGCTTGATGTTCATCACGGTTCTCATTCTTGATGCGTATAGCTTCAAGTGTACAACTCGTTGATGTGTTAACATTATTTTGACCAAGGTTTGTCCATCATAACTCAAGTGCAAGTGTTGTAAGTGTGTTGATGAACCAAGGTTACATCAAGGCTTAGTTTCAACACTTACACGAACTTTAGTAGTAAAAACAAGTTATAAACTTAAATCAACAACTAGTAAGGTGTATGTAAGCTTTATAGCTTTTGTTTATGACAAATTTAGAAGACCATAAGCTAGATAACTTAGATCCTTTGCAAGTTTATGAAGTCATAACTAGTAAGTTACACTTCCTTGTTCTTGAAACTTAAATAAAGTTAACTTTTGTTCAAGAGAAATGAGATCAAGACTAACTTGTAGTTCTTGACCAAAGAAACTAACAATATGTAAATAAGGTGCAAAAATGAAGTAAACAAGTTGCTAGTCCAAGTGTTGTTCATACTTTAAAGATTCAAGCCTAAGTCTTGATCTTTAAGGAAAGTAAACTTGAAGTTCACTTCCATGACTTTGCAAGTATGATTTTAAACAACAAGAACTTGTAATCTTTGAAACAAAATATGTAGAACATAACTAGATAGATTATGTTCTTGAATGTTCTTGAATTCTACAAGATATTATGAAGAATCAAGACTAGAAAGTTTGATTCTTGAAAGCATGTAAGTAGCTACAACAAGTAAGTAAACTATAAGTAATGAATCTTTAACAAGAACAAGTAACTACAACAAATGATGATGATGATTATGGGTCTCATGGCCACGGTTTTTAGGGAGAAAGAAGAAGAAGAAATGTCTTCAAATTACTTACAAAGAACAAAGAACTTGAGAGAAAAAGAGAGAAGAAAATTGCAAGTAAAGTGTGTGTGTTTTTGGAAGAGTAAACAAGAGTGTATGAAGTGAAGAATGAAGGCAAAAGGCACCCCTAATGGGGCCTTAAACCATCGGCCAGCAGAAAACAAGGGGGGGAGGAAGAAGTTTGGTGGATATTAACATGTAAAGAGGCTTAAAGTTGGTTAAAAGGATAGGTTGCATGGGGATAGTGAGCCAACTATATTCCAAAAGCCTTTAACTAGCTAGTTCATGTTTAAACTAATACTTACATGTTGAAAGAGTTGGGCTAAATGCCCATTAGCATAAGTAGGGTGGGCTTACACAAGTCCATCATCACTTAAAAGGCCCAAGTTGCAAGTAGTTAGCAAGTAATCCAATAAAAGTCCAAGTTAAGCCCAAGTAACTAACTAATAGCTTTAGTTAATTAAAATGATCAATAAAATTAATCATGAATGTAAATAATATCTTAAAATATTATCCGTGCAAGTTCCGGGTGTCACAAAGACGTTTCGGGCATTTAAAGTTCAAGTACGGGCAATTAAAGCAACATGTAAATGTAATAACATACATTCGTTTAATTAAGCGTATTAATAATAATTATTATTAATAAATAACGTTGGAAAAACCAGGGTCGTTACAAGTTAGCTAGGATTTTGTTAGCGTGGATTCTTAACAAAATTTCATATTGTTAATTAGTCTGTTTCTAATCAATTTTTATTGTGTCCATTTTTCTTCATTATGCCACTTGTTGGATTCTGATATGTCAAAATCCTAATAGGAAATTGAATTTGAATGAAAATAGTTATTCTTTGGTGAACGGATACGTATATCGGTGGATGTAAGTTAGGATAGTATATGACTGTTGAAACAGATTCGAAGAACGTACAATGTAACTTATTAATGTGAAATTTAAATATTCCTCGGGTATTACCTACCCGTTAAAATATTTTCACCATTAACAGTTTGTACAAGAGAATTTTTAATTACAATCTTTATGAAAACATATATACATATATATTTTCTTCAGATGTATACATGGATTTAATGAGTTAATATGATATTAAAATCATTTGCTTTTCGGTTGGAACTAGAATAAATAATCTTTAAAACTTTAGAGATTACATATTCGCCATGTCGAACGAAGATAAATAAGGTAGAATGATACGTAAAACGAAGATCATACTCAAAGTACAGATGATGATATTGAAGCATGGATTGTTGATGGTACCGGTGCTGTTATTGATGGTACTGTTGGTGCCGGTGATGTTGCTGAAGCTGGTACATTTTGCACCATATTCTCCGAATTGATTATTCGAGAGTGAAGTTCGTTGACTTATTACTCCAGGATGATTGTCGATCGAAACGAGCGGATGAATAAGGTTCAGAATTGTAGATAGAATATAATCTTGTCGAGTTATCCTGGAAATGAGACTGAAAATGGTGTCTCGAACAGGTTCGCCGGTAAATGCTTCAGGTTCATTGTGAGGTGAATTCGGTTGGTGGAAGGGATTGCCTTCTGCGCGTTTCTATTAATTAAGTCGACTACGAACCCATCAATTGAATTGATAATGGCTGATTGGTTGATTCATGACGATGACGCTGTTTTCGGAGTTTAGGTGGACATCTATGTCGGAATAGCTGTCGGAATAACTATAGGAATAGCTATCGGAATCTGAGGGACTTGAACTGGTTACAGGATTCATCTCGTACGATCAGATGAAGGATTTTCGATAAGAAATAGATTATAGTATGTAGATTAGTACCCTGCAATACATAATTTACATATGCATATATAATACTAAAATCCCATAAGTTACGGAGGAATCTACGGGAGTTGTCAGACAAAGTTACAGTAACAGATACGCTAAGATATGAAGTAGCAGATACGCTAAGATATGAATTTTGTCTATACACTATTCATGCAGTCAATGCAGTAAAATGTGTCTAGACTAAGAATGATAAGCAAGTGATTCTCTAAGAATGATAAGCAGGTAATTTTTGACACAAAATGATAAGCAAAACTTTTGACATGCAGACACGGTCGAAGTCCAGACTCACTAATGCATCCCAACAACTTATCAGTTAGACACACTAATGCAGACATGGTTCGCTAAGACCACCGCTCTGATACCAACTGAAAGGACCCGTCCTAATCCATCCGGACGAAGTCCATATCGATTATAAACGATTCACAACAGTTGATTACATCGCGAGATACTTGACCTCTATATGATACATTTTACAAACATTGCATTCGTTTTGAAAAGACAATCTTTCATTTCATCTAAAGTTGACGGACATGCATACCATTTCATAATATATCCAACTATAATTGACTTAATAATGATCTTTGATAAACTCAACGACTCGAATGCAACGTCTTTTGAAATATGTCATGAATGACTCCAAGTAATATCTTTAGAATGATCAAATGCACAGCGGAAGATTTCTTTCGTACCTGAGAATAAACATGCTTTCAAGTGTTAACCAAAAGGTTGGTGAGTTCATTAGTTTAGCATAAATAATCATTTCATAATTTTAATAGACCACAAGATTTCATATTTCAATTTCTCATAAACATACGTCCCATGCATAGAGACAAAAATATCATTCATATGGATTGAACACCTGGTAACCGACATTCACAATATGCATATAAGAATATCCCCATCATTCCGGGATCCTCCTTCGGACATGATATAAATTTCGAAGTACTAAAGTATCTGGTACTTTGGATGGAGCTTGTTGGGCCCGATAGATCTATCTTTAGAGTTCGCGTCAATTAGGGTGTCTGTTCCCTAATTCTTAGATTACCAGACTTAATAAAAAGGGGCATATTCGATTTCGATAATTCAACCATTTAATGTAGTTTTGATTACTTGTGTCTATTTCGTAAAATAGTTATAAAAGCAGCGCATGTATTCTCAGTCCCAAAAATATATATTGCAAAAGCATTTAAAAAGGGTGCAAATGAAACTCACGCATATAAGTATTGTAAAACAGTTAATAAAGCATTTGCATGTATTCTCAGCCCAAAAACGTAAAGAGTAAAAAGGGCAAATGAAACTCACGCATATAATTATTGTAAAACAGTTAATAAAACATTTGCATGTATTCTCAGCCCCAAAAATGTAAAGAGTAAAAGGGGAGCAAATGAAACTCACCTAATGTATTTTGTAGTAAAAATACATAAGGCTATATCGAACAACTGAACAATGCAGGGTTGGCCTCGGATTCAAGAACCTATATTATTTGTATATATTAAAACGTATAATAGAAATTGAACAAATTCCTATATTATAACTTATGTTATATACTATGTATATTTAATTTGTGTATACAACATGATTAGTGTTTAGATAATTATATTACTATATATATATATATATATATATATATATATATATATATATATATATATATATATATATATATATATATATATATATATATATATATATATATATATATATATATATTCAGTTAGTTTTATATTAAAAATACTTGATTTGATATATATGAATATTCGTATAAAATTCGTTAATAGAATTAATACATACTTTTATGTATTATTACCTATAAATATATTTTTTATATACATAACATTTATTTAGTAAAATCATATTAATAAAGGTAAGTAAAAGTTGTAGTTGATAATTATAATAATATTAAAAATAACAATACTGATAACAATAATAATTATGGTAATTTTACTGTTAATAATAGTTAGAATAATAGTTTTAAAAGTAATAATAACGATTCTCATAATATTGATATTAATACTTATAATAACCTGATAACACTAATAATAATGATAATATTAATAATACATAATAATAATACTCATACTTATAGATTGATGTAAATGATAATGTTTATGAAAATAATAGTAGTAACATTAATAATACTTCTAATTAACAATAATGATAATAATAATAATAATATTTTTAAGAATGATATTTATGTTAATAATAATAATACTACTAATAATGATAATGGTAATAATATTAGTAATAGTATCAATTATATTACTAGTCTTAATATATATAATAATAATTACTAATAATAACAATAACAATAATAATGACATTAACAATAACAACATCAATAATAATAATAATAATAATAATAATAATAATAATAATAATAATAATAATAATAATAATAATAATAATAATAATAATAAAAGTAAAAGGAATAATAAGGTTACCCTTTTAAAATTTGCTCTAAAAAGAAATTGCCCACAACCAGGCTCGAACCCGAGACCTCCCGCTCGCACACTAACACTCTAACCCTTGGGCTGTTGCCCCTTATCTGATTTAATCCCAACCCGAATCATTATAACCCGAAACTGTTTCCTTTTATCTTTCTTCTTCTTCATAAATCAAAACAACCAAAGTAACACCATAACTAAAATAACGAATTCCTAATTTTTTTATGATTT
Organism: Rutidosis leptorrhynchoides; assembly: GCF_046630445.1. Classification (NCBI taxonomy): domain Eukaryota; kingdom Viridiplantae; phylum Streptophyta; class Magnoliopsida; order Asterales; family Asteraceae; genus Rutidosis; species Rutidosis leptorrhynchoides. The sequence goes on along the minus strand of NC_092337.1, from coordinate 47,187,535 downwards.
GCAATTCATCATAAAGAACATACGTTCTTAATAAATAACAGAAAAAAAAATAAGGATCTGCTGTACAGCGACGGTGCAAACAAAAAAAAAAAATTTTGATTTTGATTTCAAGAAAGTTTTAGACTAAACTTATAACATGAACATGGTTTCAAATCACCTTTATAAACTATACAAAATATCAATTTTGCCAAAAACATCTTAACAGATACGAATTTGATGATGAACAATTTGTTGACTTTTAAAAATTAAAACTTTAACCTCGAAATTAGAGTTTGATATTTAGAATTGGAAATTCAAGTTTTGCAGAAAGATCGAGTATTTAGTTCCTAACAGAACTGCATTACAACTTTTTGAAATACAAATCAAATTGAAGCTTTTAAGAAAATGGACTCAAACAGGGTCGACGGGTTTCTGTTTCCCTTTTCTGTTTTAAAAATTAAATTCATTAAACCAGCTGTAGGTGATAATTGATATTGAAGTTGTGTAGTTGATTGAATGTGTTACTAACTCTGAGTAATTCATCTGTTGTATATCAATTGAGTCGACAATTCCAATACCAGGAACAGAAAGACAAAAAAAATAAAATATAAAAATAAAATAAAGGTGTAAGATTTCTTTAACTGATTTTGTTATCTTCTGATTGTTTGGAATATATCTGTATGAGTTTTAGACAGAATTCAAATTGAGATAGTGACGTAAAACAGTCTTGGATTTATTCAGCTTTATATGCACACACACACACACACATATATATATATATATATATATATATATATATATATATATATATATATATATATATATATATATAAAATTGATTTTTGTAGTTAGTAAATATAAATATAATAATAATAATAATAATAATAATAATAATACATTTATTAATAATAGAGTTAAGTAAAAATACTGATATTAATAATATCCTAAATAATAATACTGTTAATATTTATTTTAAAAGTAAGGATCATATTTAAAATAATATTAGTAATAACAATATTAATAATAAATAATAATATATGTTAATAATAATAATAATAATATTAATAATAATAATAGTACATGACATTGATAATAATACTAATAAACTGATAATAATAATATTATTACTGTAGTTTGTATATGTATATGTATTTATACATATCTTTATTTGTATACCTATATATATATATATATATATATATATATATATATATATATATATATTACACATTAAATATATAAAGAAACTTAATATTAATAATTAATAACTATGATATTGATAATAATGTATATAATGATTTTTAAATGATAACATTATATCTAATAGTAGTACTAGTAATAATAAAGATAATGAGTTACATGATTTCAATTTCTATATCTATATAATAACATTAATAATACTGTTATTGATAAAAGTAATAATAATATTATACAATATATTTTTAACTCGTACTTACATTTAATATATTAATGTTACAGTTTATTAATTATATCATATTTACTAATTATATTTATTATAAACTAACCTATATTGTATACTTAATCTTTATCAATTTTATATATCTTACACTATATAATACTCCTTATGTATAACATTTATATATATATATATATATATATATATATATATATATATATATATATATATATATATATATATATATATATATATATAATTAGATTCATTTTAATTGTGTTGTATCCTATTTTACATATTTAACTTTAATGTTTATATTATATTTTATTATTTCCAATTATTATTTATATACGTATACTTATATATATATATATATATATATATATATATATATATATATATATATATATATATATATATATATATATATTTATTAACAACAATTGTTCGTGAATCGTCGGAATTAGTCAAAGGTTAAATGAACACATGAACATAGTTTTCAAAGTTTTTGAGACTCAACATTACAGACTTTGCTTATCGTATCGAAATCATATAAAGATTAAGTTTAAATTTGGTCGGAAATTCACGGGTCATCACAACTAGCGTAATCAATAACATATAATCGACATAATACAATATGCTACAATACAATACACAACCATGGTTAACCATACTCGCGTCATGGTGCTACCGACTCTTTGGTTCACACCATACGCATCGGTTATGACGCTACCAGCTCTTTGGTTCACATCACAACCCGAGTCATACTCGCGCTAAGGTGCTACCGGCTCTTTGGTTCACACTCTAACAACTTGTGTCGTAGTGCTACCGGCTCTTTGGTTCACACTACAACACACGTACTATGACGCTACCGGCTTTTTGGTTCACATCATAGCACAAACGCACATACTATGGCACTACCGGCTCTTTGGTTCATACCATAGCTGATGTGTGCGAGGTGTACTGGGAAATAGTATTATTTTTACAACGAAATACTATTAAATACGATACAATTTTACACAAGATATTTATTTATTTATAGAATGGATATACATAAACCTTGCTACAACACTTATAGGCAGTGTACCTAATAGTACAGTAGTGTAGTTTTTAGTAAGTTCGGTTCGTTCCACAGGGAAAATTAAACAAGCTTAACGCTATATTAGTTTTAACTTATAAAAATACAAAAATATATATAAGTAGTATTATTATTATAAAAGGGAGTTTTTACCGTTTAATGACCGGTTTGTCGATTTTTAAAACTTTAGTCGCAGTTAAAACCTAATATAAAATATAAAAAATAAATATAACTTAATTTAAAGTGTAAAGTAAATAACGATAATGAAATTGCGATAAATAAAAGTGCGATAAAATAAAATTGCGATAATTAAAGAGTACGATAATTAAAAGTGCAATTAAATACAATGACAATAAATAAAAGTGCGATAATTAGAAGTGCAATTAAATATGAAAATAAAGGAATTATGCTTATTTAAAGTTCCATAATCATGATGTTTGACGTGTTGTTTTTAGTTTATTCCCATGGGTTAACTGTCCTTTGTCCTGGATTATTCGATATGTCCATACGGATTTGTCCATAATAGTCCATCAGTCATAAATATAAAGTGCGAAAGTCTTCGTCAAATTATTCTTATTCCCGAAGTCAAATATTTCAACTAATTGGGGATTCGAATTGTAACAAGGTCTTAATACTTTGTTTAATGAATACACCAGGTTATCGACTGCGTGTAAACCAAGGTTTTACTACTTTGTTAACAATTACACCAATTACCCTTGAATGTAATCCATCCCTGTTTCAACAAGTCTATTAACTATTAATCCAGTATTGTGTCCGTTAAAATGAACAATTATTGGTATTTATAGATATCCCGCCCACCGTACCCAGTCAAGCGTATGTGGTTATATATAAATACGTCAAATTATAAGTCTATATATTAAATTAACGAGGTATCATTTAGTTAATATAAAACCCATTAATAGCTCATAGTCTAATTTCTACAAGTGTCGTTCCTTTGTCCAAACTCCAATTATGGTACAAAACCCAATTACCCAATTTTAATATTCAGTCCAATATCATGATTACTTCAGCATTAAATAAGCATAATAATAACTTAGCTACGAGACATTAATTTAAAAATAACATTAACCATAACTTACAGTGATTAAAAATAGCGTAGCGTTACACGGACAGAATTTCGACTTAGACCCTTACAACATTCGCTAACATACCCTTATTATTAGAATTTAAAATTAAAATTAAAATATAAATATAATATGTATATATATATATATATATATATATATATCTTTACGTATGAATGAGAAGAGAAAAAGATGTTGGATATTGAACCAAAACACGCGAATTTATATCAATGTGGGCTGTCACCTACTGCCATGCGATCGCATGGCTTTTTGCCTTGATCGCATGGCCCCTTTTTCCAGCTCATAAGACTTTGTTTCTTTGATTGCCGACGGTTTATAATAATATATATAATATATAAATAATTTTAAGAATTATTTAAATATTATATTATATTCGTGTGCATAGTTGACTTGTAATTTTTTGTCCGTTGCGTCGAGCGTTGAGAGTTGACTTTGGTCCTGGTTTCGAATTTTCGAACGTCCTTGCGTATAATTTAATATCTTGTACTTTGCGTTTTGCGTCTTGTACTCTTGTAATTTTGAGACGTTTCTTATCAATAATTGGAACCACTTTGATTGTATTTTGTACTTTTGAGCTTTTTGGTCGTTTGCGTCTTCAATTTGTCGAATCTGTCTTTTGTCTTCACCTTTTATTATTTAAACGAATATCACTTGTAAATAGAACAATTGCAACTAAAAGCTTGTCTTTCTTGAGGAATAATGCTATGAATTATGTGTTCATTTTTAGCATTATCAAATATTCCCACACTTGAGCGTTGCTTGTCCTCAAGCAATATAGTCTTGAAAAAAACATACTAGAATCACTTCTTTATTCTTCACACTTTGTACATCAGTGATTTTTATACGGCGGTATAAACAATGGTAGTAACGTTGTGGTTTACAGTCCCACATGACTATAAAAATTTAGATCCTTTAAGAAAATTGGATCTTTATGAAAACATTTGATCTTTTGAAAATTAAATCTAGCTTTCATCCTAGATAAGTTTTCCGGAATAACCCTTCACCGGTGTTTGCAAATTATTTTTGTGGGTTTGGTGGGTTTCAGATTTGAAAATTTTAGCTCAAAACTTGTGGTTTTGTGTCACCCACTTGCTAACCTTGTATTGGGAAAGCAACACGTCCAGTATACTTGCTCTGTATATTACCTTTTAGTAAACTACCGTCCGGTTGTAAAGGAAAGCGTTGAACAAGCAACTGTTAAGGCAATGTCCCCTGACATGCTTTTATTTATGGTCTATAACGTGTCGGATGCAATTACTATCCTTTGTAGGAGCAATAGTAAAGCTCACCCTTATAATTTTTCTTCGGTCTGGCACAAGATCCTGTCTTCGACCATACTATGAAACCACCGTTCTTACGGTTGACACCCGATTTGGTTCAGGTGACCTAATGAATTTCAGGTGAATTCCTAGGATTTTACGTTCAATGGTAATGAACGCATTAAAAATAGGGTTTTCAGAAAACAAATCGGTTTGTAATTTTGATCAAAATATTTTCTCGTTCAAGCTCGAGTTTAGATATCATTGAATTCCATGAGTTTGTAATTCTTAATCTTTAAAAGTCAATCTCAAGGATTGAGTAATATCAGTCTTAAAAGCTGATTTTTGATCTTTTAAGGAGATTATCCTTTCTGGGGATCTGATTCATTAGTCTTATCCAGCTAATTTGCACGGCGTCCTCCCTATTTTACAAGACAGATCCTCTCATGGTTAGGATAAGTCTAACCACATGGTGACCCTGTTTGATGCTGAGGTCCGTGGATTTCCTGCTGATTTTAGAGATTACTTTTCTAGGTTTTTCGTCAACCTACAGCTGGTCTGGACGACAACTTCATGACCTAAATCAAGAAGCGCATTTCTTTTTCGGAAGACTTTACTTCCTTTTAATGATGGAATTGATTCATCGTGTAGATCCATCTTTCTTTTAAATGTATTACAGTAAATTGGGTAAAACTGTTTAGATTAGTCTAAAGCAAAAGTATCTTCAGTTATTTGTTACAAAAATATGTGACTTATGTTTTAAATAACTTGGTAAATTTTTTCCACACTTGGCTTTTATTTTCCTTTCTTTGCCTTTTTATTGTCCTCTATTCCATTTTAAATGAATTCTAATATTTTGGTTTGTTTCTCAATTTATGTCCTTTCCGAGGTAACAATAATTTCGGTGTTTAACACCTAGTTTTATCGTTCATAAATATGTATAAACATGATTTTGAGTTCATTTAATTAAAAATTTTGAAAATTTTTACTAGAATTGAGTAGTCAGTATATAAGACTAGGGTTGTTCTTTATTATCAGAGAGCACTAGATTCTAATACAACTACTGCTTTACTAGTATTTCTAATGGTAACCAAGTGTATAAGTTAAAAATTTTAAAAATCCGAAAGAATTTAACCCCTTCCCACACTTAAGATCTTGCAATGCCCTCATTTGCAAGAAATCAGTAACAATTTAAATTATTGAGGGTGATTAGCGTAGAAAAATGATTAAATTTTACCAAAGTTTCCAAACATATTAGCGTTTGTTTGCTGAATGATAAATGGTGCACATCATTTGTTCATTCCATCTTGTTGTTACATCACATTTGTTTTTCGTTTTGTCGTCAAAAGTACTAGCTTTTGCTGAACTTAATGCCAGTCTTTGAAAATGCGCTGTTTTACCCTGTTGTGTACAATTGACAATATACATACATACAAATATAAACAAGCATTGTAATTTGAAATGGGACTTAAAATCCCACTTTCAAATCAAATATGAAATATTAGTACAACATAATAAAAATATTAAATATTACAATAAAAGTATCATAATATAATGTGTTTAAACATAAATAAACAGAAATAATAAAAATTAAAAATCATATAAATTACCAACCGGAACTAAATCAATCTGGATAGGGGTTCCAGTTCATGTCATCGTCCGGGTTTCATGGTTGGTGATAGGTGTACTGGTATGCCTGGTTAGGGTCGTAGAGAGTATATGGTGGTCTCATCTCGGGCTGGTGTGGAGGATAGTAAGCGGGTCGGGTCGGAACGTAGTGATCCTGAGGTGATAGTCGGCTCATAATCTGACACTGATGATAGTCCCATCTATCATGCTGTCGTTGCCTGGAATGCTCGTAATCATTCCGGGCTTGCCACTGCTTCATCCGACAAAATCTCTCCGCGTTTGTCATATCTACATCTTCTACACGCTGGTAGACATAAGTCATAGCCTCCCGAATGACATCCCTAATGTCATCCACTTCCTCCATTTCCTCGTCTGAGCCTCTCTCTACCTGAGGATGACTACCTTCATAGGGTATTGCCTGGTTGCGTCTACTCTTTAATACCTTAGCACCCGCATAAATCCTCAATCCTAAAAGCTCAACCTGCTCCCTACATTCCAAAAGTGGACCCCCTTGGTCCTTATCTACACCTAAATTCTCTTCAATGAGAGTAACAAAAATACCTCCTCCTATAATCCCCCTTTCTGTATTCCTTCAACCATCTTAGATAAATAAAAACCAACACAGTAAGGGATATTAACAAAGCCTCTTGGGTCTCGAATACACTTTAGGTAAAATAAATCATGTAAGGTCACTTTCTCCTTGTTGTGACCTCTCTGTGTAATCGAGTTAGCCAAAAATCTATGAATTATACGAAGCTCGGCTCTGTTAATATGTAAGTAGGTATGTGTTCCTGCCCGCCCAAAAACATTATAATCTGACATACGCCTCCAGACGGCGTTTGCGTCAAAATTCCTATCTACCCTTTCACCACGATAAATCAAATTCATACAATCGGGTAGTAGTAATTCAGCGGGCGTATATATCTGCAAAGCCCTGGCCATGTCCAGCATGGACATCCTGTACATCCTACGACCAAGTATAAATCTAAGAAAACTTCTATCATCTAATCTATCTACATCTACATTTAACGCTATAGTACTCATTAGCTCAACACACCATTCCTTATATATAGGTCTACGAATGGTGAATAAGCGTTCTCAATCAATAAAAGAAGAACTGCCATACCTTTGAATCAGATGCTCCCTAACACGGTCAGCTAGTTGGACCCTTTCCAAAGGATTCCAATCAATTACCCTAGGCACCTCTACATCTTTCGTTATTAATTTGAATTTATTACTTTGATATGCCGGGTAATCTCTCCAGCTTCTATCGAATCTCAGATTAGGATGCAATGTATGTTCAGGAATCGTTGGGTATTCTAGTGACGGATGCATCGGAACTACTATGAATTCATTAGCAAACTGTAGCGGATCATAATAAGGTACATGTTGATCAGGCTGATGTTGTTGTTCCTGTTGTGGTTCTTGTTCAGGTTCTGGCTCGTATTGTGGCTCATATTCTGGTTCAGGTTCTTGTTGTGGTTGTCTAGATGATGATGAAGCACCAGCAGTATCGGTTTTCTGCAAAACACATTAAACACAAAATTTGTGCATCCAAATATGCATTAGTGTTAGCAAAATAACAACTTAAATTAACCACAATAACATGTTCAATCAAAATTAAACGTATACACATTTTCACATTTTTTACAATTCTACACTTTTTCAAATAAGCCTATATGAAAATGTATACAAAGTTCATAAGCATTTAACTCAAATAACATGTCAAAATAGTCATTACTAACAATTAAACAAGTCTCAAATGGCAATTATATCAAATTAATCAAGTTCATGAATTTTGTACCTAAAAAGTCCATTTTAATCTCCAAAAATCATGTTTAGGATCAATGTTTGGATCATTTAGCTACCTAAACATGTTACACTACTTAATTTAGCAATAATTCATGATAAAAATCGGCCATAACCTGTTTATATCAAAAAGCCCCAAATTGCTCAAGAACACAAACCCTAGATTTCTAAAAATTTTGAATTTTTTTGCTTCAAATCATGTTAAATAGCATCAATCTAGGTTATACATGCATAAAATACTAACAATTTAACACTAATTACACTAGAAATTAACAAAATTGCATTAGGTAAAATATTGGTAATTATCACAAAAATTAGAAAATTTATGAGTTTAGGGGTATAATTTTTACCTTTTTGTTGAAGAATCCGAACCTAGGCATGATTGTAGTGAAGTTTTGTGAGAAATTTGGTTGAATTTGGTGTTAAAATGGTGATTTTAGGGTGAATTGTGTGTGTGTGTGTGTGTTCGTGTATTTTTGTGTGTATTGGAGTGAGGCAGAGACAGAACTCGATGCCTTTTGATCCTGGCCAGAAAATCAGCTCCATGCGATCGCATGGAGTTAAAGTTCAAAACCCATGCGATCGCATGGGTCTGTTATATATATATATATATATATATATATATATATATATATATATATATATATATATATATATATATATATATATATATATATATATATAAAACCTTACACTTTTTAAAACAAATAATTATATTAAATTTTAAAAATTTGTTTCTTTTTAGGATGAGGGCGTTTCGGAACGATGTCCTAGTCCGTCCCTCGACAAAATTTTAAAATTTGTCAATTCAAAGCGCGGTTTTAAAAGTAAAGATTTTTGGGTTTTTTTTTTTTAATGTTTTTGGTATACTTTAGTTCAATAAGATTAAAAATAATGATAATAAAAGTTCTCGTCCCTCCCTTGGGTAGAGCAATTTCGATTCAACGACCTAGTCTTCAACTCACGACGAATTTTTAGAAATCAATTTGTTTAACTTAATGAAATAAAGTAAATTTTTGTTTTTAAATTCACACTAAACTTAATTTAAAATGCATAAAATTAAAAATTCATATTATTAAAAATTCACACCAAACTTAAATTATATTTTTGTTTCTATACAACAAACTTATATTAAAAATATTAATTTTTCAAATATTTACAAACTTAAATATATTGATTTTAAAAAGTTTACAATAATAAGTTAATATTTAAATATTAATTTTAAAAACATAGAAAAATTAAAAATTAAAAATCTTTTTGGTCTTTTATCCCACTTTAATCAATCAAATATTATCAAAAATATACGCCCCTCTTTTCGGTAAAGTAATTTCGGTTATATTACCTAGTTTTACTCCTGACGAATTTTTGAAATATTTTGGGTTGATTGATTAAAGATATTTATACCTTAAGAATAAATGGTAAATTTCGCAGTGATGTAATAAATTTTTGTATGATATCAATAATTTCGGTCGCAAAACCTAATTTTATTGAATACCAATTTAATATTTTATAGCGAACAATTTAGCGTTTATTATCAAAAGGTTCAAAGCAATAAAAATAAAAAACTGTACAAACTTACCTGTGAGAAAGAATTCTCAGTGACCTGCTTTAGCCCACTCATAAGATAGTCGGACTAATTGGTTTTCCATAGCTACATAGGCGTAACCTCGAGCATTCAACGTTTTTTCTTCGAAACATATGAACGGTCCATCTCTGCATAAAGTAACGAATTCGGTATTGGAATATGTCTGATTCGTCGAACATTTTCCTTCGTGTGACCATTTTCCGCATTTGTGACATCTTTCAAGGTGTCGTGCTCTTCTTTTCGCTGCGGATTTTGATTTTCCTTTACCAAACTGTAACTTATTATTTTGGTTCCTGGATTCTTTTCTTACTCCGTCCAATTTACCTCTGATTAATGATACCAATTCACTTGGAAGGGTGTCATTATTACGTTTAGTGATCAAAGCGTGTAGCATTAGAACATGGTTTAATTCACAAGAAGTCTTCATCTGGTAAAACCTAAAAAAAATAAAAATTCAGAATGGGGGGAGAAGACTAGTTCTTTAGGGTCTGCTAGGGAAAGACCATTATGATTCCATTCTCGAGAACTACACGAAAACAGAAAATCTAACTCTAACAAAAATATATATTATCCTTTAAAGACTTGATTCTCCCCACACTTAGTTAGCTGTGGTGTTGAAATTGTGATTAACTTCGTTGTCAACTTCCATCGGATCATGTACGTAATGTTTAACTCTGTGACCATTAACTTTAAATTCAATCCCATTTGAATTTATTAACTCTATTGTTCCGTATGGGAAAACTCTTTTGACTATAAATGGTCCAGACCATCTTGATTTCAATTTTCCAGGAAATAGCTTGAATCGTGAATTGAAAAGAAGAACTCTGTCTCCTTCTTTAAATTCTTTTGAACTTCTGATTCTTTTATCATGCCATTTCTTCATTCTTTCCTTATAGATTAATGAATTTTCGTATGCTTCATGTCTCAATTCTTCTAATTCGTTTAGTTGACTTAATCGTAGACGTCCGGCTTCATGTAAATCAAGATTACATGTCATCAAAGCCCAAAATGCTTTGTGTTCAATTTCTACTAGATGATGACATGCTTTTCCGTAAACGAGTTTAAAATGTGTGGTTCCAATTGGAGTTTTGTAGGCTGTTCTAAAAGCCCAGAGTGCATCCTCCAATTTCATGGACCATTCCTTCGGATTTGATCCTACGGTTTTCTCTAGAATATGTTTTAAAGCTCGGTTGGTATTTTCAACTTGTCCACTTGTTTGTGGATGATAAGCGGTGGAGATTTTATGAGTTACTCCATATCTTTTAAGAACTTTCTCAAGTTTATTATTACAAAAATGAGTACCCCGATCACTTATTAAAGCTTTCGGTGTTCCGAACCTTGCAAAAAGACGTTTTAAAAAGTTGACTACAACTCGTGCATCATTAGTCTGGAGAGCTTGTACTTCCGCCCATTTAGATACATAATCAATGGCTACGAGAATGTATAGATTATTATGAGATTTTGGAAATGGACCCATAAAGTCAATACCCCAAATGTCAAATACTTCACATACTTGAATGACATTTTGTGGCATTTCATCACGTTGACTTATTTTTCCGGCCCTTTGACAAGCATCACAGGATTTGCAAAGAAGGTGTGCGTCTTTGAAAATTGTAGGCCAATAGAATCCAGCATCGTAAACTTTTCTTACTGTTAGTTGAGGCCAATAATGCCCTCCTGTTGGTCCTGTGTGACAATGGTTTAAGATTTGACTAGCTTCATCTCCGAATATGCATCGGCGTATTATTCCATCGGGACAACTTTTAAACAAATGTGGATCTTTCCAGAAATAGTGTTTATATCACTAAAGAATTTCTTTCGTTTTTGGTACGACAATCCTTTTTCAAGGAATCCACATACTAAGTAGTTTGCATAGTCTGCAAACCATGGAATTTCATTATAATCTATCTTCAATAGATATTCATCAGGAAAGTTGTCTTGTATGGCCGATTCATTTAGAACTTCTAATTCAGGATTTTCAAGACGAGAAAGATGATCAGCGGCGAGATTTTCTGCTCCCTTTTTATCTCGGATTTCAATATCGAACTCTTGTAAGAGTAAGATCCAACAGATTAATCTTGGTTTGACATCTTGTTTCGAAAATAGGTATCTAAGAGCAGAATGGTCGGTATAGACCACCGTTTTTGCTAGAACGAGATATGATCGAAATTTGTCAAAAGCAAAGACAATAGCAAGGAGTTCTTTTTCAGTAGTTGTATAGTTCGTTTGTGCTCCTTGTAACGTCTTGCTAGCATAATATATAGGTTGAAATCATTTTTCAATCCTTTGTCCTAAAACGGCTCCCATTGCAAAATCACTTGCATCGCACATGAGTTCAAATGGTAGATTCTAATTTGGAGTTATCATGATCGGCGCATTAGTGAGTTTTTCTTTAAGAATATTAAAAGATTTGATACATTCATCTGAAAAGATGAATGGAGCATCCTTTTCTAGGAGTTTATTCATAGGAGTGGCAATTTTAGAAAAATCTTTTATTAAACGTCGGTAAAAACCGGCATGCCCTAGAAAACTCCTAACTCCTCTAACATTGGTGGGATGTGGAAGTTTAGCAATTACATCTACTTTAGCTCTATCCACTTCAATTCCTTCCTTTGAGATTTTATGTCCAAGAACGATGCCTTCTTTAACCATGAAATGGCATTTCTCCAATTAAGTACTAGATTTGATTGTTCGCATCTAATAAGCATTCGTTCAAGATTAACTAGACATGATTCAAAAGTATCATCGAAGACTGAAAAGTCATCCATGAAAACTTCCATACATTCTTCTATCATGTCGTAAAAAATCGCCATCATGCACCTTTGAAAGGTTGCAGGGGCGTTGCAAAGTCCAAATGGCATGCGTTTGTAAGCAAAAGTACCGTAAGGGCACGTGAACGTGGTTTTCTCTTGATCCTCGGGTGCTATTGGAATTTGAAAATATCCGGAAAAACCATCAAGAAAACAATAGTAACTATTTCCGGCTAATCTTTCCAACATTTGATCAATGAAAGGTAAGGGAAAGTGATCTTTTCTGGTGGTGTCATTTAATTTTCTATAATCAATACAAACACGCCATCCTGTTACAGTCCTAGTAGGAATAAGCTCATTTTTCTCATTTGTGAGACAGTCATGCCACTCTTCTTAGGTACGCATTGAACTGGGCTTACCCATGGACTATTAGAAATTGGATAAATTAAACCTGCATCTAGCAATTTAATAATTTCTTTCTTAACAACATCTTGCATGTTAGGATTTAGTCTTCGTTGGCGTTGCACATACGTTTTATGACCTTCTTCCATAAGGATTTTATGTGTGCAATACGAAGGACTTATTCCTTTAATATCATGAATCTTCCATGCAATAGCTGGTTTATGAGCTTTTAGCACAGAAATGAGTTGTGATTTTTCATTTTCAGTAAGAGAAGACGATATTATTACAGGTAATTCAGATTCACCATGTAAATAAGCGTATTCCAAATGGTTTAGAAGTGGCTTTAACTCTAATGTTGGTGGTTCTTCTATCGATGATTTATATCGATATCTGTCTTCTTCTTTTAGCATTTGAATTTCTTCTGTTGTTGGTTCATATCCATTAGCCATAAGTGTAGCTAACATTTCAGTTTCATCAATTGGTTCAGTTCCTTCTCCTAAAGAACATTCTCCTGTTCCTTGTAATTCTGGAAATTCTTCTAACAATTCTGCATGTGATTCTATAGTTTGAATATAATAACATGTATCATCTGCAGATTGTGGTTGTTGCATAGCTCTATCCACAGAAAAGGTAACACTCTCGTCCTCTATACTTAGGGTCAGTTTCTTACCAAACACGTCTATTATTGCTTTGGCCGTATTTAAGAATGGTCTTCCTAATATGAGAGGAACTCGAGAATCTTCTTCCATATCCAGAATAACAAAATCTACTGGAAATACTAAAGTACCAACTTTAACTAGCATGTTCTCCATTATCCCTCTAGGATATTTTACTGATCGATCGGCTAGTTGTATGCTTATTCGTGTTGGTTTCAATTCTCCAAGGTCTAGTTTAGCGTATAATGAATACGACATTAAATTTATACTAGCACCTAAGTCTGCCAATGCTTCTATTGAACTAAGACTACCCAGAAAACATGGAATTGTGAAACTTCCTGGATCTGATAATTTTTCTGGTATCTTATTCAACAGCACTGCAGAACAATTAGCATTCATAGTAACAGCCGAGAGTTCTTCCATTTTCTTTCTATTTGTGATTAGATCTTTCAGAAATTTAGCATATCTAGGCATTCCTGAAATCACATCAATGAAAGGAAGATTGACATTTATCTGTTTAAACATATCCAAGAATTTGAATTGCTCGGCTTCAAGTCTCTCTTTTCTCATTTTACTCGGGTAAGGAAGTAGTGGTTGGTATGGTTTAACATAAGGTTTAGCCTTAACTGTGTTATCTTCATTAACCTTTTCAACTACCGGTTCTTTTTCCTTATCTTGATCTGATTGTGGTTCTTGTGGAGTAGGAATAGCTTCATGATAGTTTGAGCTAAGGGGTACGAAATAGTTATTATTTTTACTACGAAATACGTTACAAATTACACAAGTTTTAATTATTTATTTACAGATGAGATATACCTAAACCTTGCTACAACACTATAGGCAGTGTACCTAATCGTACAGTAGTGTAGTTTTTAGTAAGTCCGGTTCGTTCCACAGGGAAATCTTTAAACAAAGCTTAACGCTATATTAGTTTACTTTTATAAAAATACAAATATATATATAAGTAATATTATTATTATAAAGGGGGGTTTTTACCGTTTAATGACCGGTTTGTCGATTTTAAAACTTTAGTCGCAGTTAAAACCAAATGTAAAATAATAAAAATAAATACAAGACTTAAATTAAAGCGTAAAGTAAATAACGATAATGAAATTGCGAATAATAAAAGTGCGATAAAATAAACTTGCGATTAAAAAGTACGATAATTAAAAGTGCAATTAAATATAATAAAAATGCGATAATTAGAAGTGCAATTAAATATAAAATAAAGGAAATTAAATATGAAATAAAAGAATTATGCTTATTTAAACTTCCGTAATCATGATGTTTGACGTGTTGATTTTAGTTTTATGCCCATGGGTTAATTGTCCTTTGTCCTGGATTATTTAATATGTCCGTCTGGTTTTTGTCCATAACAGTCCATCAGTCATAAATATAAAGTGCGAGTGTCCTCGTCAAATTATCCTTATACCCGAAGTTAAATATTCCAACTAATTGGGGATTTAAACTGTAACAAGATTTTAATACTTTGTTTAATAATTACACCAGGTTGTCGACTGAGTGTAACCCAAGGTTTTAATATTTTGTTATTAATTATACCAAGTGTCCTTGTACATAATTTCACCCCTGTTTTAATTATTCTAGTGGCTATTAATCCATTCTCGTGTCCGGTTAAATGAACGATTATTCGTACATATAAATACCCCGCCCATCGTGTCCGATCGAGTGCATATGGTAATTTATAGGGACGCCCAATTGTAAATCTTTATATTAACATTAACAAACTATCATTTAGTTAAACAAATATAAAGCCCATTAATAGCCCATAGTCTGATTTCCACAAGTGTCGTTCTTTTATCCAAACCCCAATTATGGTACAAAGCCCAATTACCCAATTTTAGTATTTAGCCCAACATCATGATTACTTCGGATTAAATAAGCATAATAATAACTTAGCTACGAGACATTAATGTAAAAAGGTTGAACATAACTTACAATGATTAAAAATAGCGTAGCGTTACACGGACAGAATTTCGACTTACACCCTTACAACATTCGCTAACATACCCTTATTATTAGGATTTAAAATTAAAATTAAAATTAAAATATAAATTATATATATATATTTACGTATATATTGAGAGAAGAAGAAAAAAAAAAGATGATTAAAATGATCAGAATTCGGTTGGCTTTATAGGCAGTTTCTCATTTTAGGGCTCCGCGACTCGCGGCATTTTTGGCCTTCAAACTCCGCGAGTCGCGGAGATTGAAAATACAGCTCACCAGCTTTTGGAGTCTTTCTTGCCGACGATTTATTTATAAATAAAATATATATATAATTAATATAATTAATTATATATTATATTATATTTATATACATAGTTAACTTGTAATTTTTAGTCCGTTGCGTCGAGCGTTGAGAGTTGACTCATGTCCCGGTTCCGGATTTTCGAACGTCCTTGCGTACAATTTAATATCTTGTACTTTGCGTTTTGAATCTTGTACTCTTGTAATTTCGAGACGTTTCTTGTCAATAATTGGAACCTTTTTTATTGTCTTTTGTACTTTTGAGCTTTTTGGTCATTTGCGTCTTCAATTCGTCGAATCTGTCTTTTGTCTTCACCTTTTATTTTTTAAACGAATATCACTTGTAAATAGAACAATTGCAACTAAAAGCTTGTCTTTCTTGAGGAATAATGCTATGAAATATATGTTTGTTTTTAGCATTATCACTTCATCAAAAATTACAGGTATTTCAGGTGGTTTAAGTGTAATACCACTTCTCGTGGTAATGGCTTTAGCTGTTTCATTTCGGGGGTTAGCATTTGTATCACTAGGTAGACTTTCCGGTTTTCTTTCACCTATTAACCTTGCTAGGTTACTTACTTCTTGTTCCAGATTTTGAATAGAAGCTTGTTGATTACTAAATGCTTGAGCATTTTGTTCATTGGTTTGTTTCTGAGATGTGAAAAACTGTGTTTGAGATTCAACTAGCTTCGACATCATGTCTTCTAAATTTGGATTTTTATCATCGGTTTGTGGTGGTTTATTTTGAAAATTAGGTCTTTGCTGATTATAAGTATTATTGGATACTTGTTGATTGCTAGGACCTTGTTGGTTGTTGTATGAAACATTTCGGTTATAATTCTAGTTTTGATTGTAGATTGGTCTTGACGGTTGATAATTATTCTGATAATTATTTCCAGGCCTTTGGTTTATGTATGAAACATTCTCTCTTTGTTCTATTGTTAGTTCAATACTGAGACAATCTTTTGTCAAATGTGGTCCTCCACACTGCTCACAACTAATTCGTATTGAGTGAATATCTTTAGTCATCTTTTCCATTCGTCTCTCGACAACATCTATCTTTGCTGAAATGGAATCAAAATCATGGCTAGAATCGGCTCTAGCTGCTTTAGATGATCTAACGATATCTTTTTCTTGGTGCCACTCATGTGAGTGGGAAGTAGTGTTATCAATAATTTTATAAGCATCAGTTGCGGTTTTCTTTATAATGGAACCACCAGCTGCTATATCGATGTCTTTTCGTGTAGTGATGTCGCATCCTTGGTAGAATATTTGTACTATTAGACAGGTGTCTAACCCATGTTGCGGACATCCTCTCAATAACTTTCCAAATCTTGTCCAAGCCTCATATAGAGTTTCATTTGGCTTTTGTGTGAACGTAACAATTTCTCCTTGAAGTCTCACGGCTTCAGATGCCGGAAAGAATTGTTTAAGAACTTTTTCAACTAAAACGTCCCATGTATCAATCGCCCCTTCAGGTAACGATTCTAACCAATCTTTGGCTTCTCCCTTTAAAGTCCAGGGAAATAATATGAGATATATCTGTTCATCCTCCACTTCTCTTATTTTGAATAGAGTACAGATCCTATTAAAGTACGAAGATGTTCATTTGGAACTTCCTACGGCGCATCACTAAATTGGCATTGATTAGTTACCATGTGTAGGATTTGTCCTTTGATTTCATAATCTGGCGCATTAATGTCAGGTTGAGTAATTGCGTGACCTTGGCCAGTGCGTTTAGCTCGCATTCGGTCTTCCATACTTAGAGGTTCCAGATTTTCCATGATTGAATTTGTTGAATCTGAATCACTATAGGATTCTGATTTAATGGTTGGTTCCTCAACAATCTCTGTTTGAATGATTGGTGGTTCCGGAGGAAAAATTAATGGTTCAGGATCTCGGAATCGTCCCTGAATATTCTCCGGATTCTCAATTGTGAGGTCGGGTTAAAAAAATGGATTATCGGAAATTTGAATTAGAGTACTTGGTCGACTGGATGACGATTCTAAAGAAAAATCAACGGCGACAATATTTGCTAGATGTCTTGATCGAGTTAAAGGTGGTGAACGTACAAAAGGTGGTGAACGTTTTGCTCGGTGCATTCACTGAATATCCTATTAGTTATAAAAATAAGAAAAATTATATAAGTTATCAAATTAATAGACTTTTCTGATTTTGCCCACGTTTCGAATAGCCAAAAGATGCAGCAGAGGGGCAGGATTCGTTTGGTCTCAATATAATTGAGTACTGTTTGGCTCCAATAATCTGGTCCACGTACAAATCCAACTATTACTACGAACCAGAAAATGGATGTCTATCAATTTATCCACTTAAAATAATTTTTCGTTTTGAAATTTTAGAGAAGAAATAGAAAAAAAATCTATGTCCTAAAAACTAGAGCGTCGAGAAATAAGAAAGAAAAAGAGCGCGTCAAAAAAACGTCGAAAAAATAAAAGGTCGAAAAATAAAAAGAACGTAGCGCGTCGAAACTTAAAAAGGAACTAAAAACTAAGAATTAAAAGTTGCATCTAAAGATATTAAAGCTTAAAAGAAATTCTATATCCCAAATGGCAATAACTTAAAAAGGTACTAAAATATTAAAAACGGCGTCACAAAATTCTAAAGCACTTAAATCTTAGTCTAAAGATAAAGCACTTAAGGGATTTTACGGCAAAGCCTAAAAATCTAGAAATAAAAATAACTATGGCAAAAACTATGTTTTAGAATTAAATACGAGCGAAAAATATAAATATTACGCTAAAACAAATAAAAAGATACAAAATATAAAAATAAACTTAAAGTTGTAAAAAGTACAATTTTTATAAAAATATTATTTTTATATTATTTATTTAATAAAACTATTAATTTTGTAATTTAATTAAACTAATTAAACTTAAAATACAAATTAAATAAAAACTAAATTAACTAATTAATTAATCTAACCCTAATTAGGGTTTAAATTAAATAATAATAATAATTATTAACCCTAAACTGGCGGCTGAGGTTACCAGACCTGTTAACTCACCTCATACGATCGCATGAGGTGTTAGTTGGTTTTCCATGCGATCGCATGGACTCGGGTACCAGAACTGGATATGGGCTGCTACAGTGATCGGGCCGAATGTTTTTTTTTTTTCTGTTTTATATTTATACAAAATATTTAAATAAAACTTATATTTTTTTAAACTAAAATAAAAATAAAGAAACTTTATAAAACTTATATGTTTAACAAACTCTTAAAAATACTTAAATTTTGTTTTTCTTTATATATATTTGTACAAAAACGTATTTTTATAAAAGGAAACTTAAAAATTAATAAATTTTTTTTTTTATATATAGCGTTGCTCTTCCGGCGTTTAAGCAAGAAAGTCCCCGGCAGCGGCGCCAAAAATACTTGATATGTGCGAGGTGTACTAGGAAATAGTATTATTTTTACAACAAAATACTATTAAATACGATACGATTTTACACAAGATATTTATTTATTTATAGAATGGATATACCTAAACCTTGCTACAACACTTATAGGTAGTGTACCTAATCGTACAGTAGTGTACTTTTTAGTAAGTCCGGTTCGTTCCACAGGGAAAATTAAACAAGCTTAACGCTATATTAGTTTTAACTTATAAAAATACAAAAATATATATAAGTAGTATTAATATTATAAAAGGGGTTTTTACCGTTTAATGACCGGTTTGTCGATTTTTAAAACTTTAGTCGCAGTTAAAACCTAATATAAAATATTAAAAATACATATAACTTAATTTAAAGCGTATAGTAAATAACGATACTGAAATTGCGATAAATAAAAGTGTGATAAAATAAAATTGCGATAATTAAAGAGTACGATAATTAAAAGTGCAATTAAATACAATGACAATAAATAAAAGTGCGATAATTAGAAGTGCAATTAAATATGAAAATAAAGGAATTATGCTTATTTAAACTTCTATAATCATGATGTTTGACGTGTTGTTTTTAGTTTATTCCCATGGGTTAATTTTCCTTTGTCCTGGATTATTCGATATGTCCATACGGATTTGTCCATAATAGTCCATCAGTCATAAATATAAAGTGCGAAAGTCTTCGTCAAAATATTCTTATTCCCGAAGTCAAATATTCCAACTAATTGGGGATTCGAATTGTAACAAGGTCTCAATACTTTGTTTAATAAATACACCAGGTTATCGACTGCGTGTAAACCAAGGTTTACTACTTTGTTAACAATTACACCAATTACCCTTGAATGTAATCCACCCCTGTTTCAACAAGTCTATTAACTATTAATCCAGTTCCGTGTCCGGTAAAATGAACAATTATTGGTATTTATAGATATCCCGCCCACCGTACCCAGTCAAGCGTATGTGGTTATATATAAATACGTCAAATTATAAGTCTATATATTAAATTAACGAGGTATCATTTAGTTAATATAAAGCCCATTAATAGCTCATAGTCTAATTTCCATAAGTGTCGTTCTTTTGTCCAAACCCCAATTATGGTACAAAACCCAATTACCCAATTTTAATATTCAGCCCAATATCATGATTACTTCGGCATTAAATAAGCATAATAATAACTTAGCTACGAGACATTAATTTAAAAATAACATTAACCATAACTTACAGTGATTAAAAATAGCGTAGCGTTACACAGACAAAATTTCGACTTACACCCTTACAACATTCGCTAACATACCCTTATTATTAGAATTTAAAATTAAAATTAAAATTAAAATATAATATATATATATATATATATATATATATATATATATATATATATATATATATATATATATATATATATATATATATATATATATATCTTTACGTATGAATGATAAGAGAAAAAATGTTGGATATTGAACCAAAACACGCGAATTTATAGCAATGTGGGCTGTCACCTACTGCCATGCGATCGCATGGCTTTTTGCCTTCCAGGCCATGCGATCGCATGGCCCCTTTTTCCAGCTCACAAGACTTTGTTTCTTTGCTTGCCGACGGTTTATAATAATATATAATATATAAATAATTTTAAGAATTATTTAAATATTATATTATATTCGTGTGCATAGTTGACTTGTAATTTTTAGTCCGTTGCGTCGAGCATTGAGAGTTGACTTTGGTCCCGGTTCCGGATTTTCGAACGTCCTTGCGTATAATTTAATATCTTGTACTTTGCGTTTTGCGTCTTGTACTCTTGTAATTTTGAGACGTTTCTTATCAATAATTGGAACCACTTTGATTGTATTTTGTACTTTTGAGCTTTTTGGTCGTTTGCGTCTTCAATTTGTCGAATCTGTCTTTTGTCTTCACCTTTTATTATTTAAACGAATATCACTTGTAAATAGAACAATTGCAACTAAAAGCTTGTCTTTCTTGAGGAATAATGCTATGAATTATGTGTTCATTTTTAGCATTATCAATAGCATACAAATAAATACATTATATACATACGCATATAATCATTCCACTCACCTTAACGCCTTCGGTGAACGTTTTATACTTCCGCAAGCTTCAAAGCCAAGTACCTAATACAATAAGTACTCGATCAACACCCAAACTAGTTGGACTAACAGCAACACCCTACTCAAGTGCATTTAATGACTTAATGCATTAAATCACCCATTTACACCAAAACCGTCCAATTAAGGTCAAGACCATCATTAATCACTAAAAGCTAGCGATTAAGGTCCAACAACACTAACTACTACGAAATCGGGGTATTTCACACCCATCCTTCCCAAATTAGGTCAATCATTACCCATTCGATCATTTTAAGTCAACACACCCATTTCGGGTCATTCACTACCCCAAGTAACACCCATTTACCAATTAACTAGGTGTGCTAGTAATTAACTAATCAATTAAGACTCATAAACAACAATTAACACTTTGAAACCCTCGGTTAATTACTATTGAGTCTTCATGACTCAATCTTTCCCAAGAACACCCAAAATCACCACAAATGGGTTTTATGTTCATCACTAACCCAAACCCTAACCCTTAAACAAATTAAAATAGGGAAATTAAAGTTAGAACATACCACCACAACTAAAACGTAGCTAACGGCTAGATGAACAACTTTAATACTTGAGCTTTAACCCGGATCAAGCTTCTTCCTCCTTGATTCAAGCTTTCTCTCTCTTAAAGGGTTTCTCTTCTAGATTAAAGTAGAATTGAAGATGATGTTGGTGGTTGTGTTGAATGTGCTTCAACCACCACAAATCTGGCCATAAGTGCCCTAAAACCGGCCCCATGTAAAAGGACCATAATGCCCCTCATTAAACTTTAATTTAAAACCTGGAATCTGCCAACAGTACAGGCACCGCGCATAAAGGCCTGAGCAGGCTCTGACCCCTGTTTAA
This sequence comes from Rutidosis leptorrhynchoides, assembly GCF_046630445.1. Taxonomy (NCBI): domain Eukaryota; kingdom Viridiplantae; phylum Streptophyta; class Magnoliopsida; order Asterales; family Asteraceae; genus Rutidosis; species Rutidosis leptorrhynchoides. Next base: position 47,165,227 of record NC_092337.1, on the reverse strand, counting down.
CTATATACCGCTCCCCACACCATATGCACCCTATATACACTACTGTACTGTGATTGTTCGGGTCTTACAATAAAATATATCAATTAATATATAAATATAATATATATATATATATATATATATATATATATATATATATATATATATATATATATATATATTGTTATTTATACATAAACCTTGATATAAGTTAGAATTATCAATATGTTATACTGAATATTAGTGATATAAAATATATAAAGTAAATATATTAAATGTATTTATGTAACACATAATATAACAAGTATGATTATTAATAATAATATATATAAACTTATTTGACTACGATTATGTGTATTAATATATATACAAATGATATAGGTTCGTGAATTCGAGGCCAACCCTGCATTGTTCAGTTCAGTCGAATGAATATTTTTACTACAAAATATTGTATCGTGAGTTCATTTGATTCCCTTTTACTCTTTACATTTTTGGGACTGAGAATACATGCGCTGTTTTTACAACTGCTTTATTAAATGCTTTTGAAATATATTTTTGAACTGCGAATACATGAAATGCTTTTATAAATGTTTGACGAGATAGACACAAGCAAAACATTCCTCGAATGAATTATTATGCAGACAGAAGTTCTGTGGATTATTATTGAATTATGTGGACATGATAATTACCACCAATTGATGTGAATATTTTTCTCCTGATTATTATTGCTTGTTAACCTAAGAATTAGAATCGGGTATGGCCCTAATTCACGCGAATCCTAAAGGTAGCTACCGGGTTTAACACCCCCACCCAGAATGTTCACTAGACGGAAGAGCTAGTGGGCGTGGTGTTTAGTACTTCGAAGTTTATATATTATACAGACAAGATGTTCTGTTTTGGGGATATTATTTATGCGCATTATATGTTAAGGTCGGTTACCATGTTGAGCAATAAAATCGAAATGAATGTTATGTATCGAGAGAATAATTTTTATACACAGGTTATGTGTATTAGTTTTGTGCACGAGATATGTGCACGATTATTGAAAATCGCGAGGCAACCTACGGGGGAGAAAAGGATACGAACCTACTCTACTAAGCATTATGAAAAAAATGGTTTCGTACACGAGATAGGTATACTGTATTTGAATCTTGTGGTCTATCAAAATGATGAATTTTATTGTTTACGAAAAACTTATGAACTCACCAACCTTTTGGTTAACACTTGAAAGCATGTTTATTGTCAGGTATGAAATAAATCTTCCGTTGTGCATTTGCTCATTTTAGAGATATTACTTGGAGTCATTCATGGCATATTTCAAAAGACGTTGCATTCGAGTCATTGAGTTCAACAAGATTATTATTAAGTCAATTATAGTTGGATATATTATGAAATGGTATGCATGCCGTCAACTTTCGATGTAATGAAAGTTTGTCTTTTAAAAACGAATGCAATGTTTGTAAAATGTATCATATAGAGGTCAAGTACCTCGCGATGTAACCAAATGTAATGTATTCGTCCAGATAGTTTAGGACGGGTCGTTAGACATGGAAAGGTAATCCTCAAAGTATGGTGTTGTAATGTTTGGTGCCGTAAGGTTAAGTGGTGTTGTAATGTTTGGTGTTGTAAGGTTAAGTGGTGTCTTGGTAGATAGGTTGTTCATGTAAGTGTGTGTCTTTTGGTGATGTGCTTTTGGTCCAAGTTACGCTTTTTGTATATTGTTTCACGCGTCTTGCGTGTTTCTTTTTATATAGTTGGCTTACCGAAAATTAAAAAAAAAAAGGTTAGATTTCACAAATATTTTAGCGGGCGTTAAAACATGGATGAATGACGTGTATTTTCTTATCCTTCAGGGATGATCCATATAATTTTCAAGAAATAAGAATTATTGATATAATTTAATCTATAGTTAATATTAAAATTCTATAATGATAATGTCATTATTAGGCCAATTCATTTGTTAAGAAAAAAATCAAAAAGAAAAAGAAAAAAATATAAGCATGGTGGGTGATGTCATTAATCTAAATAATTTTGAATTAAAATTAAATCTTATTAATTTATTAATAATTATTTTAATTATTAAAATTAAATAATTTTGAAATTATTTTAATTAATTATTTTGAATTGAGTACGAGAAGGTATGAAAGCTATGCAGAAGGAAATCAATCAAAATTTATATTTTAATTTACACTTTTAAAATAAAATGGCAACTAATATTATCTCTTATACTTGAATGTGGATTGTTTAATATGCATTTTAGATGTTTGATGAAATATTCAACTGACGAGTTTCTTTGTCGAACTATGTAGTTTCACGGGTCATTAAACTAAATAACTTTAACATATACGTTCACTTAATACATAAACATATCATTAAACTGTTTCGTTTAAACAAACCTGTGGTTCCACGTGTCATTTCACTAGTTTAATGTAAAACACAAAGATTCTCCCTATAATTTACTAATTCTCTTAATATGCTACTACTATATATTTATTGTTGTAGTCATTTGTTTTCATACACCAAATACGAAGACAGAAGGTGCTAAAAATTGTCACTTGGGTCGTTGTTAATTAAGTCAGTAAAGACACCATTTTCCTATAGTTGTAATCGAGATTAAAGTTATCACCACCTAAAACATACATTGTTTCAAAGTCTTTGTCATAAAAGATTATACTAAACCTCAAGAGCTGAGATAGTGGTTAAGTGTTTGAAAATTTTCAAAGGAGATCAATATTCAATCCTTACTTGCTAGTAAATTTTAAGGGGCTCGCCTTATAAAAAAGATTTACACTTGGGTAATATTTCTATTGTCCTTATTTGTTTATTTTTTGAATTTTAATAAAGCTTTCAAGGCAATGATATTTCTACTATACTTTTGATAAATTCACCATAAATATAAATATGTTTTAACAAATTGTATCGTACAACTCATTAATGCACACACACACACACACACACACACACACATATATATATATATATATATATATATATATATATATATATATATACTACTATTATATTAAAATGTGTCATGAAAATATCACTATCCCTTCATGGTCTGTCAAAAGGAAAATACTTTTTTTGAAATAAGAAATTGTAAGAATGTTTAACATGATTGATTGTTAATTCCCGCATTTAATCATATTTTATTTAAATTACTAAATACTATTGTTAACCTATTATATCATCGGTAAAATATAATAAAATTAAGAGTTATAGTTATAAATAGGCTATATACTTTCACTCATGTTCTAATGTAGGCTATATACCCAATAAAATACCAGTGTAGGCTATATACTATCAAAAAGTGCGCTAATATGAACACATTAAACTTATTAACCGGATAAAAGAGAAATGAGCTGACGTGACATCTTTGTGGAGAATTTAGTTAGTGATACATTGGAACAATTAAGTTTTGAACATAGACTACATCAGAAAACAAATGAAAGTATATAACTTATTTGTAGTATTATGAAATTAAAAAAAAAATGTTAAAAAATTGAGTTTACCTGTTTAGCAGGCAACCGGCATCAATAACCTACATTAGAACACTTTTTACAACTATATGATATACACTAGTATTTTATTAACAAAAATGAAAGTATATAGTGTATTTATGACTTTAACTCTAAAATTAATATTCGTGTTTTGCTTGTAAAATACTCTGTATATAATATCCAGATACAAAATATTTTCAGAAGAGAGGCTACAAAAACTATCGAATCTTTAACTGTTATCTACAATATTTCAATGGAGTACACATTGATTAAAGATTAATTTAATGATTAATTTAATGATAATAATAATAATAATAGTAATAATAATAGTAATAATAATAATAATAATAATAATAATAATAATAATAATAATAATAATAATAATAATAATAATAATAATAATAATAATAATAATAATAATAATAATATATAATGAAATTTAAAAATAACTGTTAGTGATGGCCTAACAAAAGAGATAAGTTATAATAATCATTTAGTACAAAACTTAATGAAGTAATTAATTATCATTTGTTTGTTAATTAAATTAATGCACTTGTTTGTTTTATATTCCGTAATTCTCTAGTTGTTAACGATATTGTACTTATAATACCTTATAATTTCAGCTTGTGGCGTTAGAACACGAGAAGTGATTGTACCAAATTTTTACTTATTTGGTGAGAACACTAATATTGAAAAAGTGGGAAGTGAGACTTTTGAGAGGAATAAAAATAAAAACCTTCACACAATAAATTTACATTTTTTTAAACTAGCATTTAAAGTTATTATCTACACACGTAAAGGTATTGGATATACCAATTCCTTATTAATTTTATAGTGACAATTATGTAATTATTATTATTATTTTTTTTAACAGCAAGACAATTATGTAATTATGCATACTTTTATTGTGGCTTCACAACCCGACGTGTTCTTTATAATTTTCTTGCTAGCTCTTTGCTAGTTTTGTTTAATAAAATATTTTACCGTTCTAAAATGATAAAAAAAAAAAAACTTTAGAGAATAAAATATTTAAAAATCAAACCTTCTTAGAGGCATTCATTTTATAACTGTTTTTGAGTTGGCATATTTGTTTAGTAAAAATATGTATATGTATATTTGAATATTATGTGTAAAATTGTTAACTTGTTAGAGCACTAGGTATCGTGATGGTTAGTTTTTAATACTTTTTTGATCATTGGGCGCTAACTAAACTGACATTGGAGTGAAAGTGTAAAGTCGTTCAGTGTTAGTTTTTCGTGTATAAGAGTGAGAAACATTTATTGTTTGTTTTATAATGTTTATTCAATATTTAATTAAATAAATTATAAAATTAATAAATACAAAATTAATAAAAGAAAAGGTGAATTACTAGAAAAAAATTACAATTCACAATTAAACAATCAAATTGAAAACATTCAACTACATCTTAAAACATTAAAATAAATTATTAAGATTAAAACGTTCAACTAAAATTTAGATAACTACTCGTCTTCGCGTATAACCCAAATATGTTTGATCAAATCGGACCGTAACCCTTTATGCACCTCTCTATCGCGTAAGTCCTTCGTCCTTCTCTTATATGTGTCACACCTATCGATCCAACTAATTTGCGTGTTCACAACTGGTTCATAAACCTCAGCATTCTTAGCACTGTTATACTCGTTATCTTCAACAATCATGTTGTGCAGGATGATACACACATACATGATCCTATGAATAGCTTTCACCTTATAAGCTCATGTCAGTTGTTGTAGTATATGCCAACGTCCTTGTAAAATATCAAAGGTTCTCTCAACATTCTTACGTGCAAAAGCTTGTTTCCTTGAAAAGTAACCGTTTTCTATCAGTTGCACTATAATATGCCTTAACGAATGATGTCTATGTGGGGTAAATCTTGTCAGCTAAGTAATAACCTCTTTTGTATTCGGCATCATTAACAATAAAAGGGATGTTTGGCATTTGATCATTGAGGACCGAGTTGAACAAAGGACTAGCGTGTAAAACGTTTGTGTGTCATTGTTAGCTCCCCCAACTCTAAAGTAAGCATGCCAAATCTGGTTGTTGTAAGAGCTTCTAGCATAATACTTGGATAACTATGATCCCCTCTAATATATTGCCCTGTCCATGCAACTAGCATTTTCCCATTCCCAAAACATACAATCGATGCTACCGAGCATTCCGGGAAAACCATGAAGTTCCTCATAAGCCTCATACAAACGTAACATGTCTTCATGAGTTGGTTCTCGCATATAAACATTTGCATATAAGTAAATAATATGCCTTCAAAAATTTTGTAGACTTTCACGTGACAAACGTTCCGACATTTGCAAACGCTTGTCAAAGGCATCCGGTGTAGAACCATATGCTAATTTAGGTAGCGCATCAATAATTTTTAAATGCGTCGCAATACTTAACTCGCCACGAGCATCAGACCTTCGATGAAACCATTTAAAATAATAGGGAAATGGTTGTGAAAAAAAATATTGAGAATATCGTTGGTCTTCTAATACAAAATTGAGAATATCTTCCGTAATTCAGAGGAATATACGCTGTCTCATGCCAAATCGTTATATGAACTCCACCTTGTGGTATTTTGTTTTTTAGCCAAATAGTCATCCGTTAGCCGTTGATGTGCCAAAAGATGCTCACGACTAATATAACGACGAGTAAACTGCGTGTCTGAACTTTTCGCCTCATCGTCAAGTTGATTTAAAATATCAACTAAAGAAACTTATATATATGGTTAGATTAAATTTGGGAAGTCACCATTTCTCTACACTTTACAAAGCATAAAGATTATTGCTGATGTGTCAAACTGCGAGTAAAATTAGGGACTTATTTACACTTGTAAATTAAAAGATTAACACTGCTTAATTAACTTAATTGCTAGAAAATTACACGTAGACCAATAGAACCGCATCTTAACATTAACCCAATCAAACACACGACCTAATTACAACTGCCCACCCCTTTGCTCTCTTTCTTCTCTCAGAAAACCAACAAACCGCTCTCTCTCTCTCTCTCTCTCTCTCTCTCTCCATTCAGCCACTGGCAATTATTGAACCAGCGATTATGGCCTTCGGCGGTCGTAATAGAGGTCGCAGTCAATCGATGGATGCGAAGATAAGTAATTTCTTCGATTCCGTAGGCAACTTCTTCTCCGGCGGTGATCCTATTCCTTGGTGCGATTCCGACATTGTTGTTGTAAGTGTTACTCCTTTTCTTCATTTCATTGCATATACGCAGTATTTTGTTTATAATTTGCTATGATTATTACTAATACTTCAACTTACTTATTTAACAATTATTAACATTATTTATCATTATCATTGTTGATGTCACTGATGTGCTAATCAGCGCCATAAATACATACTGTAACTCTTTTTCGTTTTTAGGTATTTTGCTATATGTATTTGAATTGAGATGTGATGTTCTATTGATTACGTAATTTTGAGATGTGATCTTCTATAGATTGTGTTTTTCTAGGTTTTTCTAGGTTTAGAAAAAAATGATTTTAAGTTTCTATTACACTTTACCTGCTCATAGGTACTATTGTTATATGTCTGTATATCAAACCTCAAAAATATTGTTTGCAGAAATTATAGGTTATTAACTAGAAAAATTCATCAATTTTGGGTATATAGGAGGATATCACAAAGTCTGATATCAAATGTATAACTTCATCAATATTTTAGGCTGTGTCAAAGGTTATCTAATGTAGAACAACTTCAAAATTATGAACTGAGCCAAGAGAAGTTTGGGTTTAAATGGGTGTGGTTTAAACGGGTCTAAAGTTATACATGGGTTGGGTATTGTTGGTAGATGGTATCCATTTTAATGGTTACTTAAAACACTGACTGTTCGAGAATTTTACATCTAATTATAATGGATACCATTTTGTCAGTGCGGTTTTTTTTATCGATAGGGACACAGGGATCATACACCGCTTATGCAGGTATCCCTTATACCTTTTACTCTTATATTGTTGCCTTTGTTTGTATCATTGTTAGAAAATGTTTTTGCTTTTCATATTTACTGTTTCATTTATCATTTATGTATTAAAAGCTTTAGAACTCGATTTAATAATGTAGAGGTTGAAAGAACTGCAAGTTGATGAAGAAAATGATTAAATGCTATGATTAAACGTGGGGAAAGTTTGCTATTCATAAAGATGTTAATCCAGCGTTCAACTGTAAGTTAAATCTAACCATGACATGTTTATACTCATTTTAAAATCAATGATAATATATGTTTACATAACGATTGCTTATACTTTCATTTTGAGTAATTTGTGTATATATTATCTTAATTTACTGGTCATCTATTTTATAGGTCGAAATATAAATGTTGCTCTTTTATTGTTTTAGGAAAAGAGGTTGAGAGTGAATGTGGGTTTAAAGAAGCTGCATGAAAAAGCAAAGAAGCATCAATAACTTTTTATGCTATTTATGACTATTGTGTGTATAATATATAATAGTGTAATGGCTCCTAAAAACATCAAAAAAGTGTAATGGTGATGTCGTGCGAGGTGTATATAAAATACTATTATATTTTAGCAGGAAATACTATTAAATACGATACAATTTTACACAAGATATTTATTTATTTAGAGAATGGATATACTTAAACCTTGCTACAACACTTATAGGCAGTGTACCTAATCGTACAGTAGTGTAGTTTTTAGTAAGTCCGGTTCGTTCCACAGGGAAAATCTTTAAACAAAGCTTAACGCTATATTAGTTTACTTTTTATAAAAATACAAATATATATATAAGTAATATTATTATTATAAAGGGGGGTTTTTACCGTTTAATGACCGTTTTGTCGATTTTAAAACTTTAGTCGCAGTTAAAACCAAATGTAAAATAATAAATAAATACAAGACTTAATTTAAAGCGTAAAGTAAATAACGATAATGAAATTGCGATTAATAAAAGTGCGATAAAATAAACTTGCGATAATTAAAAAGTACGATAATTAAAAGTGCAATTAAATACAATAACAATAAAAATGCGATAATTAGAAGTGCAATTAAATATAAAATAAAGGAAATTAAATATGAAATAAAAGAATTATACTTATTTAAACTTCCGTAATCATGATGTTTGACGTGTTGATTTTAGTTTTATGCACATGGGTTAATTGTCCTTTGTCCTGGATTATTTAATATGTCCGTCTGGTTTTTGTCCATAACAGTCCATCAGTCATAAATATAAAGTGCGAGTATCCTCGTCAAATTATCCTTATACCCGAAGTTAAATATTCCAACTAATTGGGGACTTAAACTATAACAAGATTTTAATACTTTGTTTAATAATTACACCAGGATGTCGACTGAGTGTAACCCAAGGTTTTAATATTTTGTTATCAATTATACCAAGTGTCCTTGTACATAATTTCACCCCTGTTTTAATTATTCTAGTGGCTATTAATCCATTCCCGTGTCCGGTTAAATGAACGATTATTCGTACATATAAATACCCCGTCCATCGTGACCGATCGAGTGTATATGGTAATTTATAGGGACGCTCAATTGTAAATCTTTATATTAACATTAACAAACTATCATTTAGTTAAACAAATATAAAGCCCATTAATAGCCCATAGTCTAATTTTCACAAGTGTCGTTCCTTTGTCCAAACCCAAATTATGGTACAAAGTCCAATTACCCAATTTTAATAATTAGCCCAACATCATGATTACTTCGTTTTAGATAAGCATAATAATAACTTAGCTACGAGACATTAAATTAAAAAGGTTGAACATAACTTACAATGATTAAAAATAGCGTAGCGTTACACGGACAGAATTTCGACTTATACCCTTACAACATTCGCTAACATACCCTTATTATTAGAATTATAATTAAAATTAAAATTAAAATATAAATTATAAATATAAATATTACGATATAGATAGAGAGATGGATATATGTATGAGTAAAATGATCAGAATTCGGTTGGCTTTATAGGGAATTGAGTTCAGGTATACTCCGCGACTCGCGGTATTTTTTGCCTTCAAACTCCGCGAGTCGCGGAGTTTGAAAATACAGCTCACTCCATTTTGGAGTCTTTCTTGCCGACGGTTTATTTTATTTATATAATATATAAATAATTATAAGAATTATTTAAATATTATATTATATTTATGTGCATAGTTGACTTGTAATTTTTAGTCCGTTGCGTCGAGCGTTGAGAGTTGACTCTGGTCCCGGTTCCGAATTTTCGAACATCCTTGCATACAATTTAATATCTTGTACTTTGCGTTTTGAATCTTGTACTCTTGTAATTTCGAGACGTTTCTTATCAATAATTGGAACCTCTTTGATTGTCTTTTGTACTTTTGAGCTTTTTGGTCGTTTGCGTCTTTAATTCGTCGAATCTGTCTTTTGTCTTCACCTTTTATTATTTAAACGAATATTACTTGTAAATAGAACAATTGCAACTAAAAGCTTGTCTTTCTTGAGGAATAATGCTATGAAATATATGTTCGTTTTTAGCATTATCAAATATTCCCACACTTGAGCGTTGCTTGTCCTCAAGCAATATCGTCTTGAAATACTAGAATCACTTTTTTATTCTTCACACTTTGTACATCAGTGATTTCTATACGGCGGTATAAACAATGGTAGTAACGATATAGTTTACAGTCCCACATGACTATAAAAATTTAGATCCATTAAGGAAATTGGATCTTTATGAAAACATTTGATCTTTTGAAAATTAAATCTAGTTTTTACCCTAGATAAGTTTTCCGGAATAACCCTTTACCGGTGTTTGCAAAATATTTTTGTGGGTTTGGTGGGTTTCAGATTTGAAAATTTTAGCTCAAAACTTGCGGTTTTGTGTCACCCACTTGCTAACCTTGTATTTGGAAAGCAACACGTCCAGTTTACTTGTCCCGTATATTACCTTTCGGTAAACTACCGTCCGGTTGTAAAGGAAAGCGTTGAACAAGCAACTGTTAAGGCAATGTCCCCTGACATGCTTTTAATTATGGTCTATAACGTGTCGGACGCAATTACTATCCTTGGTAGGAGCAATAGTAAAGCTCACCCTTATGATTTTTCGGTCTGGCACACGGTCCTGTCTTTGACCACTATGCAACCACCGTTCTTACGGTTGACACCCGATTTAGTTCAGGTGACCTAATGAATTCCAGGTGAATTCCTAGGATTTTACGTTCAATGGTAATGAACGCATTGAAAATAGGGTTTTCAGAAAACAAATCGGTTTGTAATTTTGATCAAAATATTTTCTCGTTTAAGCTCGAGTTTAGATATCATTGAATTCCATGAGTTTGTAATTCTCAATCTTTAAGGTCAATCTCAAGAATTGAGTAATATCAGGCTTAAAAGCTGATTTTTGATCTTTTAAGGAGATTATCCTTTCTGGGGATCTGATTCATTAGTCTTATCCAGCTAATTTGCATGGTGCCCCCCATTTTACGAGATAAATCCTTCTCATGGTTAGGATAAATCTGACCACTTGGCGACCCTGTTTGATGCTGAGGTCCGTGGATTTCCTGCTGATTTTAGAGATGACTTTTCTAGATTTTTCGTCAACCTACAGCTGGTCTGGACGACAACTTCATGACCTAAATCAAGAAGCGCGTTTCTTTTTCGGAAGACTTTACTTCCTTTTAATGATGGAATTGATTCATCGTGTAGATCCATCTTTCTTACAGTAAATCAGGTAAAACTTTTTAGTTTAGTCCAAAGCAAAAGTATTTTCAGTTATTTGTACAAAAATATGTGATATATGTTTTGAATAACTTGGAGAATTTTCCCACACTTGATTTTTATTTTCCTTTTTATTGTCCTCTATTCCATTTTAAATGAATTTTAACATTTTGGTTTGTTTCTCAATTTATGTCCTTTCCGAGGTTACAATAATTTCGGTGTTAAAACCTAGTTTTATCGTTCATAAATATGTATAAACATGATTTTGAGTTCATTTAATTGAAAATTTTGAAAAATTTTACTAGAATTGGGTAGTCAGTATATAAGACTAGGGCTGTTCTTTATTATCAGAGAGCACTAGATTCTAATACAACTACTGCTTTACTAGTATTTTTAATGGTAACCAAGTGTTTAAGATAAAAATTATAAAATCCGAAAGAATTTAACCCCTTCCCACACTTAAGATCTTGCAATGCCCTCATTTGCAAGAAATCAGTAACAATTTAAATTATTGAGGGTGATTTGTGTGAAAATGATTAAATTTTTACCAAAGTTTCCAAATATATTGGCGTTGTTTTAATGCCAGTCTTTGAAAATACGTTGTTTTACCCTGTTGTGTACATAAGATAAACTGCAAACATATATACATGTTTTTGAAGTTTGGTATATTACCCCACATTCAAAAATTATTAAAATCTAAGAATAAAAGTTAGAAAATTATAAAAACTATTACAATATTAACATAAGTATTAAACGTATCAACATTACAAATTACAAAATAAATAAAACTAAGTAGACTAGGGATGATACTGATACCAATAGGGGTTCCATGCATAACCATAGGTGCTATAGAATGCTTCGGCTGGGTTATACGTAGGATACGGTGGTTGCATCTCTATAGACCAGGGAGGGAATATGGGTTTTGGAGTAGGAATATAGTTTCTACCTATATGTTGACAATGAGCTATGATTTGGTTTTGATGAACTTGCCAATCTTCAAATGCTCTCTGTCTAGCATTTTCGTACTCCTGTGAAGCTATAAACCTTTTCATTTCTTGCATTTTATTTCCCCCTCCTACATTACCTTGCTGTTAGTTTCTCTCAACCTGTGGATGTCTACCATGGTATTGTACTGCGGCGTTATTTCGCCTCTTCAAAACTTTCGCACCATGGTATACATTTAAACCTATAGTATCGCGGGGTTCTGGTTCTTCGACTAATAATCCCCCCCGACTTATATCCACACCGAGATATTCAGCAATCAAAGTAATAAAAATACCACTTCCTATTATGCTATGCGGTCTCATCCCCCTAACCATAGCTGATAAATAATAACCCACACAATAAGGTATACTTACAGCGCTTTGTGGGTCTCGAATACACATATGGTAAAATAAATCATGTTCATTTACCTTTTCCTTGTTCTTACCTCTTTGTGTAAACGAATTAGCTAAAAACCTATGAATCACTCTTAATTCAGATCTATCTATATCCAAATAAGAGTAATTTCCCCCTTTGAATCGGTGATGGCTTGTCATTTGACTCCATACACCATGTGTATCAAAATTTTCATCTATCTTTCTACCATTTAGTATCAACACTCTACAATCGGCAGATGCTAACTCCTCAGGCGTATATATACGTAAAGCCTGAGCCATGTCTAGTAAAGACATGTGGCGCATTGAACCTCCTAACAAAAATCTAATAAAAGATCGATCGGTTAAACTAGCTACCCGATCATTTAATTCTATACTACACAACAATTCTTCACACCATACTTTATATACAGGTCTACGCATGGTGAATAAACGTACCCAGTCGTTAAAAGTAGAATTACCATACCTCTGTGCAAGTAATTCCCTAATTGGCCCGGCCAATTCTACAGCTTCTAATGGTCCCCATTCTATGACCCTAGGTACCTCAACAACTTTAGAATGAAGAGTATGCAAACCCCTTTGATACTTTAGATAATCTATCCAAAGTCTGTCAAATCTCAGGTTCGGATGCAAATCTTCCAAGTGCATATCAGAAAATGTCATGACTGGATGAGGTATATCTTGCTTGTAGTAGTTATCCACCTCCTGTTGTTCCGCATTCTCAGCTGGAGCATTGCGAGCTTGGGATGAAGATTCACCCCTTTCAGTCTGCAAAACACATCAAACACAATTTTTGTGCATCCAAATATGCATTAGTGTCAGCAAAATCATCAATCAAAATAATTACAATGACATGATCAATTTATATCAAACTTAAGCTCATTTTCATATTTTTATCAAATCTACACTTTTTCAAATAAGCATATACGAAAATGTTCGCCAAGTTCATAAGCATTCAACTCAAATAACATGTCAAAATAATCATTACTAGCAATTAAACAAGTTTCAAATGGCATTATCTCTCAAAAATCAAGTTCATGAATTTTAGACTTGAAAAAGTCCACTTTAATTCTCAAAATCATGTTTAGGCTCAAAGTTTGGATCATTTAACTACCTAAACATCTTACACTACTTAATTTAGCAATAATTCATGACAAAAATCGGCCATAACCTGTTTATATCAAAAAGCCCCAAATTTGCTCAAGAACACAAACCCTAGATTACTCTAAATTTGAAGTTTAAGGCTTCTAATCATGTTAAATAGCATCAATCTAGGTTATACAAGCATAATACATAAACAATTTAAGAATAATTACACTAAAAAGCATCAAAATCAAATTGGGGAAAAAATTGCTCAAGAACACTAATTTTCGGATTAAATGGTGTTTAGGTGTAGAAATTTACCGTTTTTCTTGAGTAATTCCTTGATAGCATCCTTCTCAACATGATTTTAGTAAAAGATTTGATGATTAACGGTTAAAAATTGTGATTTTTGGGGTGTTTTTGCGTGTTTTTTCGGAGTATTTTCGCAGTGTTTTTTTTTCTGTGTTGGGACTGATCAGTTTGATCAGTATATATTTTTTTTCTGGATGTTTCATCCTCCGCGAGTCGCGGTGGATTTCCCTTTCAAACTCCGCGACTCGCGGAGTTTGTATATATATATTTTTTTTATTATATATCTTATACTAATTAAAACAATTAATTAATTAATTTTAAAATTTTGTTTCCCTTGTTATTTAGGACGAGGTCGTTTCGGATCGATGTCCTAGTCCGTCCCTCGACAAAATTTTAAAATTTGTCTTTTTGTAGCGATTGTTTTAAAAGCTAAGATTTTTGGGTTTTTTAATGTTTTTGGCATACTTTAATTCAATAAGATTAAAAATAATGATAATAAAAGTTCTCGTCCCTCCCTTGGGTAAAGCAATTTCGGTTTAAAGACCTAGACTTCAACTTACGACGAATTTTAAAAATCATATTTTTAACTTAATGAGATAAAGTAAAATTTTGTTTTTAAATTCACACAATTTAAATATAAAATTCAAAATTAATATTAAAAATTCACACCAAACTTACAATTTGAAATGCATAAAATTAAAAATTCATATTTTAAAAATTAAAAATTCACACCAAACTTAATTTAAAAATTCATATTATAAATTCACACCAAACTTATATAAATTTTTCAAATATTTATAATTTTAAATATATTGTTTTTACAAAGTTTACAATATTAATTTAAGATTTATATATTAATTTTAAAAATATGGTAAAAATAAAATTAAAAATCTTTTTGGATTTTTATCCCACTTTAATCAATCAAATATTATCAAAAATATGCGTCCCTCTTTTTGGTAAAGTAATTTCGGTTTCAAGACCTAATTTAACTCATGACGAATTTTTGAAATATTTTGGGTTGATTGATTAAAGATATTTATACCTTAAGAATAAACGTTAAATTTCGCAGTGATGTAATAAATTTTTGAATGATATCAATAATTTCGGTCGCCAAACCTAATTTTATTCAATACCAATTTAATACTTTATAGCGAACAAATTAGCGTTTATTATCAAAAGGTTAAAAATAAAAAAAATAAAAACTGTACAGACATACCTTTGAAATAGATTTCTTAGTTATACGATCTATCCCATTCATAAGATAGTCGGTTTAATTGATTTTCCATGGCTACATAGGCGTAACCTCGAGCATTCAGTGTCTTTTCTTCTAAACATATGAACGGTCCGTCTCTGCATAAAGTAACAAATTCGGTATTTGAATAGGTTTGATTATTTGAACATTTACCTCCATGTGACCATTTTCCGCATTTGTGACATCTTTCTAGGTGTCGTGCTCTTCTTTTCGCTGCGGATTTTGATTTTCCTTTACCAAATTGTAACTTATTATCTTCGTATCTGGATTCTTTTCTAACTCCGTCCAATCTTTCTCTGATTACTGATACTATTTCACTCGGTAGTGTGTCATTATTACGTTTAGTGATCAAAGCGTGTAGCATTAGACCATGGTTTAGTTCACAGGAAGTCTTCATTTCCTAAAAAAAATAAAAATTCAGAATGAGGGGAGAAGACTAGTTCTTTAGGGTCTGCTAGGGAAAGACCATTCGGGTTCCATTTTCGAGAACTACACGAAAACAGACAATCTAACTCTAACAGAAATACATATTATCATTTAAAGACTTGATTCTCCCCACACTTAGTTAGCTGTGGTGTCGAAATTGTGATTAACTTCGTTGTCGACTTCCATCGGACTATCTATGTAGTGTTTAACTCTGTGACCATTAACTTTAAATTCAATCCCATTTGAATTTATTAATTCTACCGTTCCGTATGGGAAAACTCTTTTGACTATGAATGGTCCAGACCATCTTGATTTCAATTTTCCAGGAAATAGCTTGAATCGTGAATTGAAAAGAAGAACTCTGTCTCCTTCTTTAAATTCTTTTGAACTTCTGATTCTTTTATCATGCCATTTCTTCGTTCTTTCTTTATAGATTAACGAATTTTCGTATGCTTCATGTCTTAATTCTTCTAATTCGTTTAGTTGACTTAATCGTAGACGTCCGGCTTCATGTAAATCAAGATTACATGTCTTCAAAGCCCAAAATACTTTGTGTTCAATTTTTACTAGAAGATGACATGCTTTTCCATAAACAAGTCTAAAAGGTGTGGTTCCAATTGAAGTTTTGTAGGCTGTTCTAAAAGCCCAGAGTGCATTCTCCAATTTAATGGACCATTCCTTCGGATTTGATCCTACGGTTTTCTCTAGAATACGTTTTAAAGCTCGGTTGGTATTTTCAACTTGTCCACTTGTTTGTGGATGATATGCGGTTGAGATTTTATGAGTTACTCCATATCTTTTAAGAACTTTCTCAAGTTGATTATTACAGAAATGAGTACCTCGATCACTTATTAAAGCTTTCGGTGTTCCAAACCTTGCAAAAAGATGTTTTAAAAAGTTGACTACAACTCGTGCATCGTTAGTTGGGAGAGCTTGTGCTTCCGCCCATTTAGATACATAATCAATGGCTACGAGTATATATAGATTATTATGAGATTTTGGAAATGGACCCATAAAGTCAATACCCCAAATGTCAAATACTTCACATACTTGGATGACATTTTGTGGCATTTCATCACGTTGACTTATTTTTTCGGCCCTTTGACAAGCATCACAGGATTTGCAAAGAAGGTGTGAGTCTTTGTAAATTGTAGGCCAATAGAATCCAGCATCATAAACTTTTCTTGCTGTTAGTTGAGGCCCATAATGCCCTCCTGTTGGTCCTGTGTGACAATGGTTTAATATTTTACTAGCTTCATTTCCAAATACACATCAGCGTATTATTCCATCGGGACAACTTTTAAACAGATGTGGATCTTCCCAGAAATAGTGTTTTATATCACTGAAGAATTTCTTTCGTTTTTGGTACGATAATCCTTTTTCAAGGAATCCACAAACTAAATAGTTTGCATAGTCTGCAAACCATGGTATTTCATTATAATCTATCTTTAATAGATATTCATCAGGAAAGTTGTCTTGTATGGCCGATTCATTTAGAACTTCTAATTCGGGATTTTCAAGACGAGAAAGATGATCAGCGGCGAGATTTTCTGCTCCTCTTTTATCTCGGATTTCAATATCAAACTCTTGTAAGAGTAAGATCCAACGGATTAATCTTGGTTTAGCATCTTGTTTTGAAAATAGGTATCTAAGAGCAGAATGGTCGGTATAGACCACCGTTTTTGCTAGAACGAGATATGATCGAAATTTGTCAAAAGCAAAGACAATAGCAAGGAGTTCTTTTTCAGTAGTTGTATAGTTCGTTTGTGCTCCTTGTAACGTCTTACTAGCATAATATATAGGTTGAAATCGTTTTTCAATCCTTTGTCCTAAAACGGCTCCCATTGCAAAATCACTTGCATCGCACATTAGTTCAAATGGTAGATTCCAATTTGGTGTTATCATGATCGGTGCATTAGTGAGTTTCTCTTTAAGAATATTAAAAGATTTGATACACTCATCTGAAAAGATGAATGGAGCATCCTTTTCTAGGAGTTTATTCATAGGAGTGGCAATTTTAGAAAAATCTTTTATGAAACGTCGGTAAAAACCGGCATGCCCTAGAAAACTCCTAACTCCTCTAACATTGGTGGGATGTGGAAGTTTAGCAATTACATCTACTTTAGCTCTATCTACTTCAATTCCTTCTTTTGAAATTTTATGTCCAAGAACGATTCCTTCTTTAACCATGAAATGGCATTTCTCCCAATTAAGAACTAGATTTGATTGTTCGCATCTAATAAGCATCCGTTCCAGATTAACTAGACATAATTCAAATGTATCACCGAAGACTGAAAAGTCATCCATGAAAACTTCCATGCATTCTTCTATCATGTCGTGAAAAATCGCCATCATACACCTTTGAAAGGTTGCAGGGGCGTTGTAAAGTCCAAATGGCATGCGTTTGTAAGCAAAAGTACCATAAGGGCATGTGAATGTGGTTTTCTCTTGATCTTCGGGTGCTATTGGAATTTGAAAATATCCGGAAAATCCATCTAGAAAACAATAGTAACTATTTTCGGCTAATCTTTCCAACATTTGATCTATGAAAGGTAAGGGAAAGTGATCTTCTCTGGTGGCGTCATTTAATTTTCTATAATCAATACACACACGCCATCCTGTTACAGTCCTAGTAGGAATAAGCTCATTTTTCTCATTTGTAATGACAGTCATGCCGCCCTTCTTAGGTACGCATTGGACTGGGCTTACCCATGGACTATCAGAGATTGGATAAATTAAACCTGCATCTAGCAGTTTAATAATCTCTTTCTTAACTACATCTTGCATATTAGGATTTAGTCTTCGTTGGCGTTGCACATACGTTTTATGACCTTCTTCCATAAGGATTTTATGTGTGCAATACGAAGGACTTATTCCTTTAATATCATGAATCTTCCATGCAATGGCTGGTTTATGAGCTTTCAACACAGAAATGAGTTGTGATTTCTCATTTTCAGTAAGAGAAGACGATATTATTACAGGTAATTCAGATTCACCATGTAAATAAGCGTATTCCAAATGGTTTGGAAGTGGCTTTAATTCTAATTTCGGAGATTCTTCTATCGATGATTTATATCGATATCTGTCTTCTTCTTTTAGCATTTGAATTTCTTCTGTTGTTGGTTCATATCCATTAGCTATAAGTGTAGCTAACATTTCAGCTTCATCAATTGGTTCATTACCTTCTCCTAAAGAACATTCTCCTGTTCCTTGTAATTCTGGAAATTCTTCTAACAATTCTGCATGTGCATCTATAGTTTGAATATAATAACATGTATCATCTGCAGATTGTGGTTGTTGCATTGCTCTATCAACTGAAAAGGTAACACTCTCATCCTCTATACTTAGGGTCAATTTCTTACCGAACACGTCTATCATTGCTTTAGCCGTGTTTAAGAATGGTCTTCCTAATATGAGAGGAACTTGAGAATCTTCTTCCATGTCCAAAACAGCAAAATCTACTGGAAATACTAAAGTACCAACTTTAACTAGCATGTTCTCCATTATCCCTCTAGGATATTTTATTGATCTATCGGCTAGTTGTATGCTTATTCTGGTTGGTTTCAATTCTCCAAGGTCTAGTTTAGCGTATAGTGAATACGGCATTAGATTTATACTAGCACCTAAGTCTGCCAATGCTTCTATTGAACTAAGACTACCCAGAAAACATGGAATCGTGAAACTTCCTGGATCAGATAGTTTTTCTGGTATCTTATTCAACAGCACTGCTGAACAATTAGCATTCATAGTAACAGTCGAGAGTTCTTCCATTTTCTTTCTATTTGAGATTAGATCTTTCAAGAATTTAGCATATCTAGGCATTCCTGAAATCACATCAATGAAAGGAAGATTTACATTTATCTGTTTAAACATATCCAAGAATTTGGATTGCTCGGCTTCAAGTTTCTCTTTCTTCATTTTACTCGGGTAAGGAAGTGGTGGTTGGTATGGTTTAACATAAGGTTTAGCCTTAACTGTGTTATCTTCATTAACCTTTTCAACTACCGGTTCTTTTTCCTTATCTTGATCAGGTTGTGGTTCTTGTGGAGTAGGAATAGCTTCATCAGAAGTTACAGGTATTTCAGGTGGTTTAAGTGTTGTACCACTTCTTGTGGTAATGGCTTTAGCTGTTTCATTCCGGGGGTTAGCATTTGTATCACTAGGTAGACTTTCCGGTTTTCTTTCACCTATTAACCTTGCTAGGTTACTTACTTCTTGTTCCAGATTTTGAATAGAAGCTTGTTGATTTCTAAATGCTTGAGCATTTTATTCATTAGTTTGTTTCTGAGATGTGAAAAACTGCGTTTGAGTCTCAACTAGCTTCATCATCATATCTTCTAAATTCGGCTTTTTATCATCGGTTTGTTGTGGTGGTTTGTTTTGAAAATTAGGTCTTTGCTGATTGTAAGTATTATTGGATACTTGTTGATTGCTAGGACCTTGTTGATTGTTGTATGGAATATTTCTGTTATAATTCTGGTTTTGATTGTAAATTGGTCTTGGCTGTTGATAATTATTCTGATAATTATTTCCAGGCCTTTAGTTTATGTATGAAATATTCTCTCTTTGTTCCATTGTTAATTCAATACTGAGACAATCTTTTGTCAAATGTGGTCCTCCACACTGCTCACAACTAATTCGTATTGAGTGAATATCTTTAGTCATCTTTTCCATTCGTCTCTCCGCAACATCTATCTTTGCGGAAATGGAATCTAAGTCATGGCTAGAATCGGCTCTAGCTGCTTTAGATGATCTAACGATATCTTTTTCTTGGTGCCACTCATGTGAGTGGGAAGCAGTGTTATCAATAATTTTGTAAGCAGCAGTTTCGGTTTTCTTCATAATAGAACCACCAGCTGCTATATCTATGTCTTTCCTTGTAGTGATGTCGCATCCTTGGTAGAATATTTGTACTATTTGACAGGTGTCTAAACCATGTTGCGGACATCCTCTTAATAACTTTCCAAATCTTGTCCACGCCTCATATAGAGTTTCATTTGGCTTCTGTGTAAACGTAACAATTTCTCCTTGAAGTCTTACGGCTTTAGATGCCGGAAAGAATTGTTTAAGAAAATTTTCAACTAAACATCCCATGTATCAATCGCCCCTTCAGGTAACGATTCCAACCAATCTTTGGCTTCTCCCTTTAAAGTCCAGGGAAATAACATGAGATATATCTGTTCATCCTCCACTTCTCGGATTTTAAATAGTGTGCAGATCCTATTAAAGGTACGTAGATGTTCATTTGGATCTTCCTTCGGTGCACCACTAAATTGGCATTGATTAGTCACCATGTGTAGAATTTGTCCTTTGATTTCATAATCTGGTGCATTAATGTCTGGATGAGTAATTGCGTGACCTTGGCCAGTGCGTTTAGCTCTCATTCGATCTTCCATACTTAAAGGTTCCAGATTCTCCATAATTGAATTTGTTGAATCGGAATCACTAGAGGATTCTGATTTTATGGTTCGTTCCTCAACAATCTCTGTTTGAATGATTGGTGGTTCCGGAGGAAAGTTTAGTGGTTCAGGATCTACGAATCGTTCCTGAATATTCTCCGGATTCTCAATTGTGAGGTCGGGTTCAAAAAATGGATTATCGGAAATTTGAACTGGAGTACTTGGTCGACTGGATGACGATTCTAAAGAAAAATCAACGGTGGTAATATTTGCTAAATGTCTTGATCTAGTTACAGGTGGTGAACGTACAAAAGGTGGTGAACATCTTGCTCGGTGCATTTACTGAATATCCTATTAGTTTTTAAAAGGAAAGAAAAATTATAATAAGTTATCCAATCAATAGACTTTTCTGATTTTGCCCACGTTTTGAATAGCCAAAAGATGCAGCAGAGGGGCAGGATTCGTTTGGTCTCAATATAATTGAGGACTGTTTGGCTCCAATAACCCGGTCCACGTACAAATCCAACTATTACTACGAACCAGAAAATTTTGATGTCTATTAATTTAACCACTTAAAATAAATTTTCGTAATTTTAAGAAATTTAGATAAGAAGTAGAATAAAAATCTATGTCCTAAAACTAGAATATCGAGAAATAAGAAAGAAAAAGAGCGCGTTGGAAAAAGGTCGAAAAAGAAAAATGGTTGAAAAATAAAAGGTGACGGAAAAATAAAAGAAACTTATAAAACTTAAAAACACTTGACTAACCTAACCTTATTACTACAACTAACTTAAAATTATAATCGCAAATCGAGATTACTAATTGGAATGATAATTGATACATAGGTAAAAGTCGTCTAAAAATATTAAAGCTTACAGGAAAAACTATATCCCAAATGGAAATAACTTAAAAAGAAACTAAAACTTAAAAAGGCGTCGCAAAATTCTAAAGTACCTAAATTTTAGTCTAAAGAAAAAAAAGCACTTAAGGAATTCTACGGCAAAGCCTAAAAATCTAGAAGTAAAAATAACTATGGCAAAAAACTAAGTTTAAAACTAAATATGAGCTAAAAATACAAATATTACGCTAAAACGATTGAAAAGGGACAAAATATAAAAATATACAAAAAGTTGTAAAAAGTACAATTTTTATAAAAATATTATTTTTATATTATTTATTTATTAAAACTATTAATTTTATATTTTAATTAAACTAATTAAACAAAATAATAATAAAAACTAAAATAAATAATTAATTAAAACCTAATTAGGGTTTTATAATAATAATTATAATAATTACCCGTAATTAATGCTTGATTAGGGTCCTGTGTACCCGTGTCAGAGTGGCTCCGCGAGTTGCGGTGCCCGAAGCAGAAAATTCCGCGAGTCGCGGGGTTCCAGAATTCAACTCAGGTACAGTTTTTTATTCGACGCTTTTTTTTTTGTTTTCTATTTTATATTTTTCTGTTTTAAAATCTAAATATTTATATAATAAAAACTTATATTTAAAAACTAAAATAAAAATAGAACTACTTTATAATTTTATAAATAAAAATCTTAAAGCTAGATTTATATATATATATATATATATATATATATATATATATATATATATATTTTTTATATGTTTTAAATAAAAACAAAATACTTAAATAAAACTTATATAAAAATAAAGAAACTTTATAAAACTTAAATATTTAACAAAATCTTAAAAATACTTATATTTTTGTTTTTCTTTTTATATTTTCGAATATTTAAAACGTATTTTTATAAAAACGAATTTTAATAAAATTAAACTAAAAATCTTTTTTTTATATATATTAGCGTTGCGCTTCCGGAGTTTAAGACATTCCCCGGCAGCGGCGCCAAAAATAACTTGATGTCGTGCGAGGTGTATATAAAATACTATTATATTTTAGCAGGAAATACTATTAAATACGATACAATTTTACACAAGATATTTATTTATTTAGAGAATGGATATACTTAAACCTTGCTACAACACTTATAGGCAGTGTACCTAATCGTACAGTAGTGTAGCTTTTAGTAAGTCCGGTTCGTTCCACAGGGAAAATCTTTAAACAAAGCTTGACGCTATATTAGTTTACTTTTTATAAAAATACAAATATATATATAAGTAATATTATTATTATAAAGGGGGGTTTTTACCGTTTAATGACCGGTTTGTCGATTTTAAAACTTTAGTCGCAGTTAAAACCAAATGTAAAATAATAAATAAATACAAGACTTAATTTAAAGCGTAAAGTAAATAACGATAATGAAATTGCGATTAATAAAAGTGCGATAAAATAAACTTGCGATAATTAAAAAGTACGATAATCAAAAGTGCAATTAAATACAATAACAATAAAAATGCGATAATTAGAAGTGCAATTAAATATAAAATAAAGGAAATTAAATATGAAATAAAAGAATTATGCTTATTTAAACTTCCGTAATCATGATGTTTGACGTGTTGATTTTAGTTTTATGCCCATGGGTTAATTGTCCTTTGTCCTGGATTATTTAATATGTCCGTCTGGTTTTTGTCCATAACAGTCCATCAGTCATAAATATAAAGTGCGAGTATCCTCGTCAAATTATCCTTATACCCGAAGTTAAATATTCCAACTAATTGGGGACTTAAACTATAACAAGATTTTAATACTTTGTTTAATAATTACACCAGGATGTCGACTGAGTGTAACCCAAGGTTTTAATATTTTGTTATCAATTATACCAAGTGTCTTTGTACATAATTTCACCCCTGTTTTAATTATTCTAGTGGCTATTAATCCATTCCCGTGTCCGGTTAAATGAACGATTATTCGTACATATAAATACCCCGCCCATCGTGTCCGATCGAGTGTAGATGGTAATTTATAGGGACGCCCAATTGTAAATCTTTATATTAACATTAACAAACTATCATTTAGTAAAACAAATATAAAGCCCATTAATAGCTCATAGTCTAATTTCCACAAGTGTCGTTCCTTTGTCCAAACCCCAATTATGGTACAAAGCCCAATTACCCAATTTTAATAATTAGCCCAACATCATGATTACTTCGTTTTAGATAAGCATAATAATAACTTAGCTACGAGACATTAAATTAAAAAGGTTGAACATAACTTACAATGATTAAAAATAGCGTAGCGTTACACGGACATAATTTCGACTTATACCCTTACAACATTCGCTAACATACCCTTATTATTAGAATTATAATTAAAATTAAAATTAAAATATAAATTATAAATATAAATATTACGATATAGATAGAGAGATGGATATATGTATGAGTAAAATGATCAGAATTCGGTTGGCTTTATAGGGAATTGAGTTCAGGTATACTCCGCGACTCGCGGTATTTTTTGCCTTCAAACTCCGCGAGTCGCGGAGTTTGAAAATACAGCTCACTCCATTTTGGAGTCTTTCTTGCCGACGGTTTATTTTATTTATATAATATATAAATAATTATAAGAATTATTTAAATATTATATTATATTTATGTGCATAGTTGACTTGTTATTTTTAGTCCGTTGCGTCGAGCGTTGAGAGTTGACTCTGGTCCCGGTTCCGGATTTTCGAACGTCCTTGCGTACAATTTAATATCTTGTACTTTGCGTTTTGAATCTTGTACTCTTGTAATTTCGAGACGTTTCTTATCAATAATTGGAACCTCTTTGATTGTCTTTTGTACTTTTGAGCTTTTTGGTCGTTTGCGTCTTCAATTCGTCGAATCTGTCTTTTGTCTTCACCTTTTATTATTTAAACGAATATTACTTGTAAATAGAACAATTGCAACTAAAAGCTTGTCTTTCTTGAGGAATAATGCTATGAAATACATGTTCGTTTTTAGCATTATCAAATGGCGACGTCTTCATAATCTATAATAGTGTAATGGCTCCTAAAAAACATCAAAAAAGGTTAGCTGAGATTGCGAATGCTTCGTTTGAGGGTGTGACGCTACATGAACTTGCTAATACGTTGATCACTTTGGTCAGGGCCCATACTGCTTGAGATATATCAAATGGGTTATGTTAATTAAGTGATTTTGGTTGTAAAGTTCGAAGCTTTATGCCTTTTTGATTATGTTCATCTTGATATCTGTTTTTGTTGGCTTACAAAATTCAAATTCTCGAGCTTTTTTATTTGGTAATGTCTCAAATTTGTTATAGTAACTAACTGTAATTCTGAGTCTGGGCGTAAAAGTTGAATTTTAATTTCTGTTTTTGTCATTTTTGGGTGTTTTGTTGTTACTTTATACAGGTAAATTATCAGATTCTCCTATTGAATTATTGTGTATGAAACTGATGGCATTCATGGTATTTTATAGAGCTTCTCAGTGGATAAACGAACCGGTAAGAAATGCTATATGTTGGGTGGAAGAGATTTATCTATCGTTTGGGGCGATACTCCACAGTATTGGAGATGGATTTCACTACCTGAATCACGGTAAACAATTTTTCAACCTCCTGTTAAATAGGGTGTTTGGCATTGAGTTCCGTACTTATAATTATGAGTTTTTTTTAGTTCTTTGATCGAATTGTTTATCACCAAAAAAGGAAGGTGGTTTTCAATACTTCAAAATCTACTCTTTCATCATTATTCTAAAACTAATAAATCACTCAAAATGCTTTGATTTATTAGAAGATCATTACATCTTCTCTCTACTTCTACTATAAATGAATATATATTGAAAGTATTTGTGTTTCTGTTGGCATTAGAAAACATGGACAATTTGAATTGTTCGCGATATGGTGGTCATTTTATATACCTTACGTTCATATTCAATCATTTCTTAGAACATAAATATTGTGTTGGTATTTACTTCTACAGATCAAGGCCTGATATCCAACTAAAACGAAGCACAATAAATTACAAGAGCATTTGGTTTCGTTTTGTTTAATTATATGGTCCAAGTTTGAATGTTCATTTTTTATGAGGGTTTATTTTTGTTTTGTTTGCGTAACCATCCAATGGTTTAGTTACAATATTCTTGGGTGTATTTACTTCAAGTTGTTTTCTATTGTAGCGTTTACAAAGTGTTTGATGAAATGTTCAAGAGAAATTTATTGCTAAAGGTATATTTTTCGTCTAATTTGGTGCTTCTTAGTTATAATAATAGGGTGTAATGATAATTTAGGGCTTGTGACTACATTAGAGATTATGCTTTTTTTGAAGTAATTAACGATTTGCTTTTTTTTTTCAATTATATTATTGCATCTTAAAGTTGCTTAAGATGCAATATCTTAATCTAATTTGTACACCATAGGTCTCATTTGTGTTTGTACAGATGGTTACACAATGAGAATAAACTTATTTTTGTTACTTGCTACATTTCGTAACTTACATATGGAGCAGCTGATATATTATGTCCATCCTTCATGTATGTATTATGCCCAGTCTGCGTACATATACATATGCCTGTATATTTTTGGATCACTGTGATATAAGTAAACTTATAAAGTAATGTAATTAGTTATAAATTGCTTTCCTTTAACCTTGCTGATACTATTGGTTCTATAGCCTTTAGCAGATGCTTATGGATTACTCATGCATAGGAATGACCAATGGGAATGGACTCTTGCACCTGGAGGCTGCACCTTCATCAAGATATCAACATGCCTCGGTAAGTATTATAATTTTACTCTACGCCCGTTCGTAGTTGTGTATGTGTTTGTGCAGATTTGAGTTACATGTGCAATTTTGACCCATTCACTATTACTCATGAATGGTCGATTTTTAGTTTTTTTCGTTTCTATAAGTCAACATTAAAAGTTTTTTACACCTGTTGCACTGATTAAATGGGTCAAAGGTTGCCATTAGTGTATTATCTATGCATACTAGCTCCAGAAACACGTTAAAAGATTTAAACTATTATGGTCACATTATTTATTACCTTTGTTATCATAATCTTCACAAAAAAGTTTGTTAAAGGTGCTGAACTGATTATCTATTATATATGCATAAAAGCTCTAAAGTTGATTTGAAATATCTCGACGATTACCGTAACAATTTTTACTACAATATGTTATCCTTTGCGCCAATTTTTACTATCAAAATAATGGTTAAATAAGTGTTTCCATGTCACCCTAGCCCACCGCAGCCGGTTTTCACCTGTTCCAAAATTATTCTATTTCAACTTATACTAATCTGAACCATTTCCTTACCAACTCAATCTCTTAGAATTGATAACGGGTGTGCTCTTTCTAGAGTCATATCATGATTGCATCTGTAGGTCATCAGGTATTTGTTGGGCCCGATTGCATGTTACATGAGGTGTGGTTAGAGTAGGTTGGGCAGTAGACGGTGAAGCTGCTGCTGTTGCAGGTTAATATTGGTTGATATTGCAACTGTTATAGTTTTTAATTGTATTATCAAAGATGAATAATCACAATAATCACACTCTACGCTTACAGTTAATATGAGGCTTTCAAACGTTTCTTCAGGTGCTTCTCATCGGGAAAATCAAAAGACACTTGAGACACAAAATTGTTTCACTCTGTTTTTGACTATTTTAGTTTTGAAATGCTATCAATAACTCTTTGTTGCATTCTAAGGCTATTAATTCATAGCGTTTTTAAAACTCATTTTTAACATTTCTTTACTTTCAATACATATACTACTAAAGTGTTAAATCATTAAACTGCGATCAACAACAATGTTTACGAAAACTATTTTTAAAGCTGCCGTGCAACGCACGGGCTCTTAAAATCTAGTTTTGTTATATTTGATTGTGTTTTGTAGTTTGTAAAGGAGAAATGGTAGATTGAAAGTGAGGATATATGGTTATTTATAATAGGAAAAAAGAAAAAAAATAATTATCAAATCTGGTGCAACTGCTATATATTCAAACTTAACCCCACCTGCAACTATTAGAAGCATCGTTGCTTCCCCGACTTTATCACCCAAATCGTCAAACCGATGCCGGCGCCGTGTCAACTGACCGTTGATCACCACCGACGCTAGTACCGACGCCAGAAGCGACATTTTACACCGTGAGCTTTTCTAAATAAATAGTAATATAAATAATTAAAAATAAAGTGGACAAAAATATCTTCTATTATCCTTCCTTTATTTCATATTTTCATATTTCTTACGGAGTATTTCAGACTCAATTTAATCTATATATTTTTATTATATTTTTCATATTTTATAGTTTACCTTTCAACTATGGCCATTGATGGTGGGATGCATTTGGGTGAAGGATAAGTAGAGATAAGGCGTTATAATGTGCGGTCCCACTAGCTTTAAGTAGTTATACACCAATCATGCTCAATTTCATTTTATACTTTTTGTTTTCATTTTTCTACAAATTTTGTATTTTGCTTTTAACTAGTTATTGAACCCTCGTTTCGCGCCGGGGGTTCGATTTTTAATGTATTTTGTTGCGTTTAGTAAAATTATTTTGTGGCTAACGATGATGTCGTTGAAGCGCAACTCGAGTCGAACTAAAAGGTATAACCCGTGAGAGATTTAAATGTTATTTTAAATTAATAATATATGTGCATCTCCGCATTTCGCTATGGAATTGTCGACTTTTAAAAATTTAACGCAAAATCAACGTGTATGAAAAGTACCCCAAATATTTAGCGTTTTTTAAAATGCGTCCGTTTTGCGTATAGCTAGTGACATTGTGTTTCTTAAATTATTTCGAGTTTAACGATGGTGTCGGAAAAATTTAACTCGTTGCGAGCGAGAAGATATGACCCGTTGAATATTTGGGTGGAGTTTATTTAAGATTTTTTATGAAAATGGTTATTTGACACTTTACCCCCCTGTTTGGGGGTCGATTTGAATTTTTCAAAAAAATGTGGGGGCCTTTGTTGGTAAAATAAAATTTAGTTAAAATTAAAAAAAAAAAGTGAAAAGTCGAAAATGCCCCTGACACTATTCATAACTTTTGTCGAACTAAAAGGTATAACCCGTGAGAGATTTAAATGTTATTTTAAATTAATAATATATGTGCATCTCCGCATTTCGCTATGGAATTGTCGACTTTTAAAAATTTAACGCAAAATCAACGTGTATGAAAAGTACCTCAAATATTTAGCGTTTTTTAAAATGCGTCCTTTTTGCGTATAGCTAGTGACATTGTGTTTCTTAAATTATTTCGAGTTTAACGATGGTGTCGGAAAAATTTAACTCGTTGCGAGCGAGAAGATATGACCCGTTGAATATTTGGGTGGAGTTTATTTAAGATTTTTTATGAAAATGGTTATTTGACACTTTACCCCCTGTTTGGGGGGTCGATTTGAATTTTTCAAAAAAATGTGGGGGCCTTTGTTGGTAAAATAAAATTTAGTTAAAATAAAAAAAAAAAGTGAAAAGTCGAAAATGCCCCTGACACTATTCATAACTTTTATCTATTAGTTAATTAACTAGTTGTGGAGCCCTCGCTTCGCGCCGGGGGCTCCGTTTTAAATGCGAGTTAAAAAAAAGTCTTGATCTATTTTGTAAAAAAGAATTTTTTCGACATCTAACATTGAAGGGTTGTTCCTTTTGTGAAAGTTGCTTCTTTTAGCGTTCGGGTTTTATTTAAAAAAAAAAAAAAGCTAGTAAAGTGGGGGTTCGATTTGTATTTTAATAAAAGTTAGGGGGTTAAGTTTGTGAAATTTGAAAAAAATATACGTATAAAGTGGGAGTTTGATTTGTATTTTAATAAAAGTTAGGGGGTTAAGTTTGTGAAAATTGAATATTAGTAAAAAAAAGTTAGTAAAGTGGGGGGTCGATTTGTATTTTAATAAAAGTTGAGGGGTTAAGTTTTGTAGTATAATAAGAGTATAAAGTGGGGGTCGATTTGTATGAGAAAAGGAATAGTACTATTTATTTCACTTTGTCTTTTAGATATAGGTATTAATATTAATATTAATATTAATATTAATATTAATAATATGTAAATATAAGAGTTTGTGTAATCATAATTCATAACCCTTAGGGATATATTTAAAAAAATTTATAATGCATGATTTGTTGTATATAGAGGTTAGTGGATGAAATGGTTTTTAAAAGTCAATGAATGATTGCTAAATTGTATAACTTAATCCATGTCATATTTTGTTAAAGATAGTTCTCAGGGTTAATGTTAGAAAAACTCTTAAGATAAATGTACATTAATAACACGATTTTACATGAATATATACATGATTTATTGATTTTCACTTCAGAACCTTAATCCCGTGACTTCAAAGTCATAGCGGCACTACGATACCCCTAGATCAATGACTAATGACTATTTGATTGTCTTTACTTCTCTTGTTTTACAACTATGTACTAAAAACATTTATTTAAAGTACCTTAATCTGTTTAATGATCATGATAAGATACTCCGTATGCGTTAATTTACGCCTGGTAACCTTGGTCATAAAAAGGTCAAATGAGTTGCCATTATTAGCCTTAGAATAAGAGAGTTATCCTGTCTGTGTACATATAATATAACACCACTTTAAGAGCATCTAACATAATGTGTTAGGTTAAAAGAGAGATCAAACGTGTAAATATATAAAAAAAAAAGTGTAAACATCAAAACATACACATATCTCTTCATATCTTTGAACATTTGATAATTTCTGTGTTACCAAATTATAAAAGACAAAATACACCACGATTGCTATTACCAGCCTATATGAATGATACTTCAAATTTTTGTGTTATTATTATTATTATTATTATATTATTATTATTATTATTATTATTATTATTATTATTATTATTATTTTTAAACAACGAGATTCGAGTCACTGACGGGGGGACCACCAAAGAAGTTCTCACCACCATATCATATTCGTTCCACGTGTCAAAGATGTTCCACTGAACAACTATCATATGATAGACTCTGCGCGTAGTCACCCTTGGACAACACCCTCTACAACGATGCCTACAGAGGACTCCATAACTAATTGCAAAACAAATTGCATTATGTAATCCTTAGGTGAAACTCAAACTCGAAACCTCACAGATACTCATAAGTGCGGGAATCACTTAGCTAAATGGAGATGATTAAAATATTGTGCTATTAACCAATGTTATCTGATAATACGTATAATGATCCGTCTCAAAAAGACACTAATTAGCATCATCCCGACTAGAGTTCTTACCCGGCATAAGCATAGCCCGGAAAAGGACGTCTTCCCGGCATCACCTCAGTAACCTTACCAGAAGGTTACTTATGCATGCACCCGGGAAGGACCACGTCGGACAACGGCTAGCCGGGAACGCCATCCAGCCCGGATAAGCATACATGCTACCGGCATCATCTAGCCGGATGCAGAAACATTAAGAAGATAAGGATTATATCAACACAAATAAGCCTGTTGATAAACCGACAACAATTTTGCCCGGTCATGACAAACACCGTGAAGAAACACTTGGAGTAAATACGAAGCAAAGCCCCTCCCGACTAATCAGTTCGTTCACCCGTGATAACCTAGTCGGGACCACCACACTACCGGAACTATCACAGTTTCCCGGTCCAGTATTTCGACCCGGTACAAGGATCCCGTCCCGGGACAAACACGCTGTCCCGGAGAAAGTGCGTTGTCCCGGAGCAGGCACTTCATCCCTGAACGAGTACTTGATCCTGGAATAAACATACAAACAAGTTGCATGTCACGTCAGCCCATGAATCTAGGAAAGTTTGTTAGGATCTGCTCGATTATTCCCATGAAAGGGACAGGTGCCACGTCACTCCTCGGGATTGGCAAAGTTTGTTATAACCATGAAAGGGACATGTGCCACGTCATCATTCCCTCATAACATCTATAAATACGCGAACAAGATCATTTATTAAAAAACGCTGTATGCATTAATGTTACTCTGCCCAAATTAATTACAGTAGCATCTCTACAGTCGTTAATGCAATTTCGATCAAGGCTCCGGTCATTATCGGAATTAATCCTCACCTTAAGATATCAACTTATTCAATTCCGATCGAGTAAGGTTAATCCAATCGATTGTTTTACGCCCTTGAAATCCAGAATTCAAACGGGGTTCGCACAATTATTGGAGTTAAAACATTCGATCAACTCTTTTTCCCAAATCAAGCACTCAAACCCGAAATCTATTCATACTAAACGATTTTGGTTTGATCATTATCCATGATCCATGATATTATATTTATACATTTTATAAATCTATAAATCTAGTAATAAGTCCTTCGTTGGTTCTGTTTTGCAAATTACATGTGAATTAGATGGATTATGAAGAAGGAAAAAAACTTTATTACATCTGAATTTTAAACTAGGAGAAGTGATTACTTATAAACAAGTATTGTACATTCTACTCCGTATAGTATTAAACCTGTTTAACGTAAGAATTAAGGATGTAAAACTGAAATACAAGTGATCAAATGAATCTAACGCTGAGTTAAGTTTGCTTCATATGAATAAAGTTGTACTTTTATTGGATTTGTCCATGATTTGCCTAATTGCATGCATTTTAAAGTTTGTGCAAAATAAAGCATTATTTAGTATCTTCTTGTTTATTTGTATGTGCTAAATTCAATTGTTAAATGTTTAATCGTGTTCTTACTTATAAAACTGGCAAGAATATCCAAATATACCATCAATCAAATCGATGATATATCATAGTATACATTTAGAGAAGTGATGTTTTCACTTTCTTTTTTGATAAATCCACAACGAATTTGAGCAACTTTCTAAAATACCTTTTATAAATTAAATTATGATAAAAACTATTTGTACGTCTTTCCTATCCTTTCATTTTGAGTTTGTTCCACACTTGTTTCACTTAATTAGTGTCACGATCTATGTTTAAAAAGGTACCCTAAGAAGTGTGTTTACTTTTCTATAGGATCTGAATACGTATTCGTATTATCAAATAAAAGCTACCGAGTATATTTAAACATATCATATTCAATTTGTCCCTATTTTCTTTTGTAAAGAAGGTCATTTATACATCACAATCACAAATATACATGTTTATATTTATTAGTACATGAGTGAATGATATTCTTCTCACCATAAGTATTAATTAATTCTCCGTAATTATACATTTAATTAAAACTTATTACCTTATTAACATGTAATTCATTGTTATAGTAGATTTATCAAAATTTCATAGATATCACCATCCTTATTATAAGTAAATTGCATTTGTACTACGCAAAGACGTTGTTTGGTATATTGTATACGATCTCATGGAGAGTTGATTGTCTATAATAATAGGTTTTAATTTTGTTAGGTTGGGAGATGATATTTCCATATTTACTTTTACTTCTTCCAACAACATTTCATCTTTTTTTTCTAGAATACCCCTCTATAAATTATTATAAAAAGTTTTAAAAGAATTTTGTAAGTTTATCATTAATGGTATTTTAGTAATTTTAGGTGGAAAGAGTAAAAAGCAATGTGGAAATATCATCTCTCATTTTGTTAGGCGTTTTTTAGTGGTTCGGGTCTTGGCTATCTTCATGCCTTCGATGTCGGGTGTTTTGCCCCTATATTAGTACGTAGGCATTCATCTAGTTAGGATTTCTTTTGGGTATTAAGATGCTTTCGTTAGCATTAGAATGTCATAAGTTCACGTAATCAAGTTTGTAGGCGATTGTTTGTGTAATTGTGTTACGTTAAGACGAGAGTTAGATTGTTGAATCTATTATATTTCAATTCCCTTATTTTTTATTTACTAATATAACTAATAGCCAAAATTTGTCTTGTTATGAATAGTACAATTTAATTTTTTATTTTTCACAAACCTAACCCCCTAATTTCCATTAAAATACAAATCGACCCCTCCACTTTATACCTATATTTTAAATTATTATTTATCCCATCACTAACACCCAAAATACTGGATAATGACATCCACCACGCTTTATCGACTTGTACACTGCGTTCAAACAGTAGGACCCACATAGGCCACCACTGTGCTACATTTTTTTTGTCTCCAACGATAAAAGAAACAACTTTTTTAAAAGGAACAACCCTTCAATGCTACCAAAAGATGTCGAAAAACATTCTTTTTTACAAAATAGATCAACTAAATTTAACGCTAAAAGAAGCTACTTTCACAAAAGGAACAACCCTTCAATGTTGGGTGTCGAATTTTTTATTTTTTTTACAAAATATATCAAAACTTTTTTTTTTAACTCGCATTGGAAACGGAGCCCCCAGTGCGAAGCGAGGACCCCACAACTAGTTGTAAAAAAAAACTTATCATTTCTAATCTATGCACAATTAGTTACAATACTTAATCCGAGATGATAGCATTGATAATCACAATTTGCTTTAACTAAACAATACTTTGACCACTAATTCTGTTTGACTTTAGTTAAAGAAGCCCCCACATGAAATATGCCAGTTTGTCTCTTGCCTTTATCTTGTTTTTCTCCCCCATAAGATATAAATCTTTTAGAAACTAGATCTACAAACGATATTTTTCAATTCTGGCAGAAATTATAGCTGTCTTATGTTAATGTGGAATTAGTTCAACAGAAAGTTTACTAATAGTATTATTAGGGTTGTACACTTGTACCATTAGAATATTTTAGTCTATACTAGTTAATCAATTTAACTTCAAGGTGTTACTTTATTATTGGTAACATAACCTTACATAAAGGAGGTCAAAGGTTCGACTCCCATAAGCTGTAAAATATTTTTGTTGATGTTTTTCAGGCGTCTTATGTTCGAGTCTCCCCATATGGATTCACCGCATGGGTTTCCTTCTAAGGGGCAATATGACTGTAATATCCGTCCTAGAAAATGATTGATTGTGTGCGTGACAAATGAGAGTATTCGATGTCAATAACTTGCTTTTCAATATATATATATATATATATATATATATATATATATATATATATATATATATATATATATATATATATATATATATTCATAATCAAGAGTGAATCACTTTTTTGGAGGGAAGAGGGAAGCAAATTTTTTTTTCGTTTTTTGAAAAAACTTTGTTCACGAACGTTATAGATTAGATGAAAATATGAATATTTAAAAAAGACACTTTGTGATGAATGTCATTATTTTGGTGAGAAAACGCTCGAAGAAAAAATCAAAACATTCAATGTATTGAATATTTTGCTGCTGAGTTTATTTGCATCGTTTTGTTTTCATCTTGTGTGAAGTGTTTTTTTCGAATTTAGCCCGATTTAGAGTTTATGGTTTAGGGTTTTCGGGTTTACTCCGTAAACTCTCAACCCAAAATCCTAAACCATAAACTCTAAACCGTTCGTGTTAAAATATTCAATCTAAACCCTAATTTCTAAACCCAAAACCCTAATTTCTAAACCCAAAACCCTAATTTCTAAACCCTAATAGCTAAACCCTAATTTTTAACCCCCTAATTTCTAAACCATAATTTCGAAACCCTAGTTTCTAACCCCTTAAAAAAACTCAGAATCAAAACATTCAATGCATTGAATGTTTTCATTTTTTTCTTCGAGCGTTTTACCGTCAAAATAATAACATTCATCATAAAGTGTCTTTTTAAATGTTCATATTTTCATGTGTTCTTGATGCCTGGGAAAAAAAATTTGAAAAAAACTAAAAAAAATTACTTCCTCCCAAAAAAGTATTTCCCTCTTGATTATATATATATATATATATATATATATATATATATATATATATATATATATATATATATGAGGAATTGGTTCATATACAAATGGTGTTAACATACATTAAGGTAGAAAGCCACAATTTGATGCCAAGTGTCCACCTAAAATGAGGAGAATTATTTAAATTAAAGGGCACTTTAGTAAAATCAAAAGTGAAATTAAAATGAATTTGTTAATTGTTACTAGTAAAAAATTGTGGATACCCATGATAATAGGAGTGTTGTTATAATTCAGTAGGCTTATAACTACCTTTAATGGTTATAAGAACAAAGAGAGAAAAAAAAAGAGAAGAAATATTGATATTGATATTTCAAGAGAAATGGTACACCTTAAATGGTTACCATACATGTCTATTTATAGTATAAAATATTACTATGCAAGAAATATAATAATAATAAAATTAACATCCAATCTAGATATTTTATAACACAATCTAGATATTTTATAACACTCCCCCTTGGATGACAATTTTATTAGAGAATAACTAGTACTGCCTCGTTAAAAACCTTGCTAAAGAAAACCCATTGGGATAAAACTTTAGCTAAGGGAAAAAGAGTGCAGTATAGAGTTGACTCCCCCTCAAGTAGGCAACGCCTGAGTTGTTACATCTTCTGAACATGCCTCATGCCAATATTATGAACGTGTGTTCTGAAAATAGCAGTTAGCAGTGCTTTGGTATAAAGATCAGCAGAGTTGTTGATTGAACGTATCTCATTTTAATCTGGTTGTCTTTTACGAGATCTTGAGTATATGAGAAGAATCTGAGGTTTTCATCTGAAACTGTATCATCTAAATCTTTTATGTACAAGTTTAGCCCCTGTGTTTGTCTACAGTCTCCTTCATGGTTTGCTCAAACCCTTGTTTCAATTCATATTCCCTTGTAGTCTTTTCTGAGCCTTACCAACATACCATTCTTTTCCATCAAACTTATGACCGTTAAGACTGTCTATGGCTTTGGCGCCTCGTCAGTATTTATATTTTGTTCAGTCACTTTTGATACTCTTCTTTCATTTGTATTATGCAAGCTGCATTATCTTCATATATAGTTGTTGGTGAAGATAGTTGTTAGTCTTTTATAGCGTTCTAGTCCACAAGAATCAATAATGATTTGTTGTCATTGATCTCAACCAAACACATTTTCGAGTAGTTTCATATAATGCAATCACTTCGTCATGATCTGATTATGTTGCAACAAGTGTTTGTTTTAAGAACGCCATGATTTTTGTGGTACCTCCATTTAGGAATACATATCAAGTTTGAGATTGATCTTTATGAGGATTTGATGAATGACCTGCATATACATAATCAACCAAATCTTGTTTTGAAACGTTAGAATAAAATAATTTTAAATTAGCAGTTTCTCAAGGGTATCAAAATATGTGTTTATCCCTTTCCAATGTCTTTTTGTAAGGGCTGAGTTGAACCTTGTCAACAAATTAACTGCAAAAAAAATGTCAGGTCTTGTACAATTTGTAAGATACATAACAGTCCCAATTGCACTAATATATGGAACTTCTGATCCGTTAATATCTTCATGATCTTCACGGGGATGAAATGGATCAGTGTCAATATTGAGTGATCTAACAACCAATTGGCTTTATCTTTAAAAAAAATGTTTTAAAATCTTTTCAGTATAAGTTGTTTGATGTACAAGTAGACCATTAGGCATATGCTCAATTTGCAATCCAAGGCAATACTCGGTTTTTTCAAGATTTTTTATTTCAAAATAATTCTTTAGAAGTTGAATGATTTCATAGATCTCTTTATTTGTTCATATGATGTTAAGAACATTGACATAAACAACTACGATCTCATATCCGAACATTGTTTTTATAAAACATACGTGCAAAATAAGTTTATATTTATACCCTTTTTTTTTTTATCAAGTAGTCATCTAATCGGTTATACCACATATGTCCCGTTTGTATAAACCCATTTAGAAATCTTTGTGATTTAATGGAATATATTCCCTTGGGTTTTACATTAGATGCTTATGATACCTTAACTCTTTAGGTATATTCATATATATCATTATTAAGTGATCCATACAGATAAGTAGTAACAACATTCATGAGATGCATTTAAATAACTACCAGGTTGATTAAGTATCTAATAAGTAATTGTATCCATTACAGGAGGATAAGTTTTCCTCCGAATTCATTTATGGTCTTTGTGGGAAATATTGAGTTACAAGTCTAGTTTTCCTTGTAACTTCATTTGCACATTTCTTTTCGGATAAAAATTCATTTGTATCCCATACGTTTCACATCTTTAAAAGTGATAACGATTGATCCGAAAACTTTTCTTTTATCGAGCGATTCTAATTCAGCTCGTATTGTTTCTTTCCATTGAGCTCAATCATGTCCATTTTGTATATTCAATGACAGATTTTAGTTCCAGATCATCATCTTTATTCATAATGTCATTGTAACATTATATGAAAATATCTCATAGAGATTTTAATTTCATTTCGGTTCCATAATATTGCATAATTTATCGCAATTTTAGTATTTACATTTATCAATATCCTCTGCAGAAGGAATATTGATTTGTGGTTCTTCTTGAACACTTTCTTTTACCTCATTATCAGCTGATTTTCTTTTTCGAGGATTTTTATCTTCGGAACCAATTGATCTTCCACGTTTGATGCGTGGCAAAGACTCAACAGTGACATTATTGCCAGCTTTTGGAATTTCAGTTCGAGCTGAAGCATTTATCGCTGGTATATATGATTTAGTCACCTTTTTTTTATATCTGTAAATGCATAAAGTAATTAATTTGCAAGTTCTTGCATATGCATTATTTTTTGAACTTTCGTTTCACATTCTTTTGTGCGAGTTCAATATACCTTAATTGATGTTCACATCATGAAGCATCATTTTATTTTTTTATTTTTTACTTCACCCCCCTAATCTAGGGAACAATGTTTTATTAAAATGACAATCAGCAAAACGTGCTGTAAAAACATCACCCATCATGGGTTCAGTATATCTTATGATTGAAGATGTTTTATATCCAAAATATATTACCATCTTTCTTTGAAAAACCATTTTATTGTGTTGTGGTGATACAATTGGAACATACACTGCACAACCAATGTTCTAAGGTGAAAATATTTGGCTCTTGGCCAAAATCAAGTAGTAAGTGAAAATATTTATGACTTCCACATGGTATAATGCGAATTAATGTCGCAGCATGTAAATTTACATGTCCACATATAAATATCGAGAGTTTTGTACTCAATATCAATTGTCTAGTTATTAGCTGCAAGCGTTTATCTATTGATTCAGCTAAACCAATTTTGTGTATGCACATGAGCAACTGGATGTTCAACAACAATCCCTGTAGATATATAATGATCATTAAATGCTTGAGATGTTAACTCACCGGTATTATCAAGTCTCATCCTTTTAATGGTGTAATCAGAATAATGTGTTCTCAATTTAATAATTTGTGCAAGAAACTTTGCAAATGCCATATTACGGCTTGATAACATACAAATATGAGACCATCCGCTAGATGCGTCTATTAGAACCATGAAATATCAAAATGGTTCACATGATGGATGAATTGGTTCATATATCTTACCTTGAATTCTTTCAAGAAACATTTGTGATTCTTTTTCACAATATACTTTTCATTAATAATCACATGTGCTTTCCATTAATCAACATATGTGTTTTTTTTTTCTTCATAAATCACCATATGTGCTTTTTCATTATATATCATTTTCACCATATACGCTTTTAATCATATGCGCTGTGTTTTTCACCATATGTGCTTTTCATCATATGCGCTTTTTATGTGAATAGTAAATTAATTAATTTCTTTTTACTATTCATATGAATTAATTTCGATTTACTATTTTGTTAATTGAGTAATATATATACATCATATACTTGTGACTCCGAAGGCTCAAATGAATTTGACCATATAGTTATATGTTGTACATTGCACATTAATTTTCAGTAGAAGCTTTAGATGCATATTTTTTATTGATGAACTATTTGTTTCATATCTAACTTAGACAATTATTGTGAACATTTGGTCCCTATAAGAGCATTTATCTTTTAGACTTTTAGTTGATTTGTACTTGTCACAATTAGGGATAGCACCCGCGGGTCCTTGATGCGGATTCATTGGATCCATCACCCGTACCATTTCAGAATATATACTAACTTAAAATCCATGCCTCCTCTTGTTTTGGTTCGTGGCCATCCAAGGTTTATAATTTTTTTTCGGTTCAATAATTAGCATTGCCACTAGGGCTGTAAATGAGCTGAGCTACTCGTGAGCTACTCGAGATCGGCTCGTTAAAAACTCGATTCGAGCCGAGCCTAAACGAGCTTTCATATATATTATACATTATACATATAAAAATATATAACAAATTATATATTATATATAAGTAGTGTATTGTAGAGTCCGAAAGTTTGTAATCACCCAAAGTTGATCATAAGATCATTCCTTTTACCAAACTAAATATTGAACTGATTTTTTCATGTTCCATTTTAATGTATTCCCAATTTCCATTGTTAAACGATTAGGAGAAAAAGGTGAGTTTTTAAAATAAAAAAAATCACGTGACTGACGTCTACTCATATTCTCAACTACGCATTCGAAGTACTTGTTTTTTCCATTCCCCAAGTGTGTTTTCCTTTTTCCAAGTTAATAGTCAAATTTTCATTCATGTTTTAATTTAAATAAAATCATCCTCATTAAATTTTCAAGTTTGAATCAGATCAAACCTACTCGATCGGCTACTCCATATTACTTACCTGAGTCTCTCTTTCTCCTTCTCATCTCATGAATCAGAACTTCAGGAACGTGAAAAGCAATTTAACAAGCTTACCCAAATGAAATAATGAGTTCAAATTTTTATTAACCAATTGAGTTTAGTTCGAACTGAAGCACATTAAAGGTTTCTTCAAAAATAAACGAGCTAATGACGAGCTGAATTCGAGCCTTAAACATTAATCACGAGCCTAGCTCGAGCTTGAAATTTTAGGCTCGAATCGAGCCGAGCTCGAACACTACCAAGCTCGGGCTCGGCTCGGCTCGTTTACATCCCTAATTGCCACCAAACCCTTTTTTTTTATTTTAACTTCTAAGATTTACTTTTAATAAAAATACAAACTACTTTTTGTATTTTAACTTTTTAAGATTTACTTTTAATAAAAATACAAACTACTTTTTGTATTTTAACTTTTAAGATTTACTTTTAATAAAAGTACAAACTACTTTTCTTATTTTAACTTTTAAGATTATAAATTTAAGAATAAACATTAGTATGCATGAAATAAATAATGATTAATTGCATAAGTAATCATAAATGTTAGATAACATATAAAGACCCCATCGTATTCGTATTGATCGGAATTAATCTCGACCCATGGTACCGTGTTGTCAAATGACGTGTTGCGTACATAAAGTACCGTGTTGTCAAATGACGTGTTGCGTACAATCATGAGGTCTTATTAACTTAAATATAAATGTTAGTGAAGTTAATAAGAGTTAGATTACAGAATATATAATTCAGACGGTATAACCGACCATATATAACATAAATATAAATGTTAGTGAAGTTAATAATAGTTAGATTACAGAAATATAATTCAGGTGGTATAACCGACCATATATAACTTAAATAACATAAATATAAATGTTAGTGAAGTTAATAAAAGTTAGTAAACATAAATGATAGTTAGGCGACAGTGTCGACCATATATAATTTAGGTGGCAGAGCCAACCATATAATAAGAACAATACAAATGCACTAAGAACTTAATAAAAATTAGTAGTTCAAAATGTTAGTAGTCCAAAATTTGATATGTCCGAGTCTGAAAATTATTAATAATTTCATACCTTGATTAGTGACTCGTGATCGTTTGAGATATCCTTTGATTACACTAAGCTCTTCGTGCTGATAACGTGTTATAATTCAGTAGGCTTATAACTACCTTTAATGGTTATAAGAACAAAGAGAGAAAAAAAAAAAGAGAAGAAATATTGATATTGATATTTCAAGAGAAATGGTACACCTTAAATGGTTACCATACATGTCTATTTATAGTATAAAATATTACTATGCAAGAAATATAATAATAATAAAATTAACATCCAATCTAGATATTTTATAACACAATCTAGATATTTTATAACAAGTGTTGATTTTTTAGTACGGATATCTTCTCCACGATGCATTTAAAAGTAACTGACCATCAGATTTTTTTTTTGGCGAAAATATTAATATATATATAAAGATCGTAAAGATCCGGTGGTACACGAACGATACAATTGAAAGGTCCTGCTCTGAACGTCCTACATACAATGGACGATAACATTGAAAGAGAGCGAACACTTGAAAATGAAAAGGCGATACAAACAAAAAAACCACTAAACCTAAAACTAAATCTAAATAATACATAAAACCCGGCACGTATCTAACGTCACAATCACCACTAATCAATAACCGCATAAAGAACATGAACACCGGGCACTCCAACAGCACTTAACCCGAGGCCTGCAAATCAAAGTAACCTCTCGTACCCGAACAACCCCGTAACATCTCTGAGACCAGAGAAACACAAGCCCGTCGAATAAGATCAAATCCCTTTTCGAGCAGTAAAAAGGACCCCGAGAGAACACTCCAAAAAACATCAATTTTCCGAGGTCAACTAAGTGAACACACGTCGGCAACGACATTGAGCCCACCCGAATAAACTCGACTACGGGAAAAGTATGAACATAACCGTGATGTAACAACCAAGCAGTGTAGAACCCAAAGTCAAACCAATAGAAAACAGGCCATCATCACCGAATTTTCTAAGGATATACAAACCCGTGGACCCAAAAGTTGGCACCCGTCGGTGACCACCAACAGCCACCAGCAGAAACCAACTCACGGATTCCGTTAGTCAAGGTAGCTGATAGCCTCCTAAGGCCGCCAACAGCCAAAAAAATAACCTGAGTTACCTTCGGCCGTCAGCAGCCTCAAAAAGCCGTCAGGCCACCACCAAGCACCTTTCTGCCACTACCAGCCGTTAGTAGCCACCACCACCAAGCACCGTCGCTGTTACATCAGATGAGTTCTATATTTAGGTACATTATTTTCCTTATTGTCAGTCACATATTAATTTAGCATATATATTCATTCGTTTATCGGATTTTGAAAGTTAAGTTCTATATCTAGCAAGAGAAAGGCCGATAATTAATCACTGTGTATCAATTTTCTAAGATCCATGTATCAATTTAATTAGTGTCGTCTAAGTATCAAATTTATTTGAAGTGTTAGTAATTCATGTATCAAATTTTTTGGGTAAAGGGTTTTCAACCGGTAAATATAATTAAAGATAGACGAAGATTACAATCAGTGGTGGTTCTAGGAATGGTAGTCAGTGGTGTCACCGGTTAAAATCTCAAAATAGTTTCTACTAGATAGCTTATTTCAGTGGTGTCACTCAAAAAATTTCACACTATCCAGTGATGTCACTAGTTAAAACTTTTAAAAAATTTCCACTACATCGTGTATTTAAGTGGTGTCTCGTGCTACCACTCACCCTATAATACATCCGCCCCTGATTACAATCACGAAAAATGAAAGGCTAAACACCTTCCACCCGAATGTTCAGGCAATATTCGCCAATCATAAGGCCTACAAGCCAAACAAAAAACAAAAACAACCTACGCAACACGAAACTAATAACAACAAATAAATATTCCATTTTTGCTTTAAATCTCGAACTTGTTGCGACTCCTTAAACTTTATGGACATTAACTTGAGATTGACATTAGAAAAGATAATCTTGAACACCTTATCTGGGCTACTCTTTTCAGACTTAAACATCCTCGCATTCCTTTCAAGCCATATGAAATACACGGAAGCGGACAATAAGAGTTTAGTTGTAACGACCCGACTTTTTTGTAACAACCCAAACCAAATCGCAATCGAACCCGCTTGAAATATAACAATTTTTTTTTGCTGGAACAGCATATGGCGCGGCGCGCCATTCTGGTCTGTCCCAAAAGTCTTGAAATGCGAAAAAGATTGGCCACTTCCCGACATAATTAGACAAAACGCTTTTAACAACATATTCAAATATGTAAAACTAACACATTCCATTAATAAAATGAGTTTTACGAAGCGGGGCCCACATCGGCCGTTTTACGAGTTTAATACAAAATATGAGTTTCGACCATCAAAAGTTTAAGTACCAAACTACACTACGAGCATGGTGTTTGGGATTAAACTACCCAAGCCTCGGTCAAACTCCAAAAGCTAATATCTCCAAAAGCGTTCCCTAACAACAACGGGATCTTTAATCCAAGATGATGCCCTTACCCTTGTCCACAACCGAACCTAAAAAAAGTAAACAACGAGAGGGTAAGCTAACGCTTAGTGAACGCAATAATTATACACATACATATATAATATACCTACTTGCAAATCACTTACTCAAACTCCGCATACATGCTAGCAACACAATTAGCTCATAATCTCGAATACAAGCTAGAAATCTCCAATACCACAAGCTAGCATAGCAACGCATATAATATAATTCGAATAATATATTATGCTTACACTTACAACACAAATAACCATGGTTAACCAATCGTACATGAAATGTCCCGTTCTTATTGATTAAAAACGTTCCATATTAATTGATTTTGTTGCGAGGTTTTGACCTCTATATGAGACGTTTTTCAAAGACTGCATTCATTTTAAAACAAACCATAACCTTTATTTCATCAATAAAGGTTTAAAAAGTTTTACGTAGATTATCAAATAATGATAATCTAAAATATCCTGTTTACACACGACCATTACATAATGGTTTACAATACAAATATGTTACAACGAAATAAGTTTCTTGAATGCAGTTTTTACACAATATTATACAAGCATGGACTCCAAATCTCGTCCTTATTTAAGTATGCGACAGCGGAAGCTCTTAATAATCACCTGAGAATAAACATGCTTAAAACGTCAACAAAAATGTTGGTGAGTTATAGGTTTAACCTATATATTATCAAATCATAATAATAGACCACAAGATTTCAAATTTCAATATACATCCCATACATAGAGATAAAATTCATTCATATGGTGAACACTTGGTAACCGACATTAACAAGATGCATATAAGAATTGTAGTGACCCGAACTTTTCCATGTTTATATATATTAAATGAAATTGTTATTTACATGATTAAGTGTTTCCAACATGTTAAGCAATTAAACTTGTTAAGACTTGATTAATTGAAATAGGTTTCATATAGACAATTGACCACCCAAGTTGACCGGTGATTCACGAACGTTAAAACTTGTAAAAACTATATGATGACATATATAT
This sequence comes from Rutidosis leptorrhynchoides, assembly GCF_046630445.1. Taxonomy (NCBI): domain Eukaryota; kingdom Viridiplantae; phylum Streptophyta; class Magnoliopsida; order Asterales; family Asteraceae; genus Rutidosis; species Rutidosis leptorrhynchoides. The sequence goes on along the minus strand of NC_092337.1, from coordinate 47,120,266 downwards.
GGATATATATATATAGTTAATATGATATTATGATAAGTAAACATATCATTAAGTATATTAACAATGAACTACATATGTAAAAGCAAGACTACTAACTTAATGATTTTGAAACGAGACATATATGTAACGATTATCGTTGTAACGACATTTAATGTATATATATCATATTAAGAGATATTCATACATCATATTATCATGATAATATAATAATTTAAAATCTCATTTGATATTATAAACATTGGGTTAACAACATTTAACAAGATCGTTAACCTAAAGGTTTCAAAACAACACTTACATGTAACGACTAACGATGACTTAACGACTCAGTTAAAATGTATATACATGTAGTGTTTTAATATGTATTCATAAACTTTTGAAAGACTTCAAGACACTTATCAAAATACTTCTACTTAACAAAAATGCTTACAATTACATCCTCGTTCAGTTTCATCAACAATTCTACTCGTATGCACCGTATTCGTACTCGTACAATACACAGCTTTTAGATGTATGTACTATTGGTATATACACTTCAATGATCAGCTCTTAACAGCCCATGTGAGTCACCTAACACATGTGGGAACCATCATTTTGCAACTAGCATGAAATATCTCATAAAATTACAAAAATATGAGTAATCATTCATGACTTATTTACATGAAAATAAAATTACATATCCTTTATATCTAATCCATACACCAACGACCAAAAACACCTACAAACACTTTCATTCTTCAATTTTCTTCATCTAATTGATCTCTCTCAAGTTCTATCTTCAAGTTCTAAGTGTTCTTCATAAATTCTACAAGTTTTAGTTTCATAAAATCAAGAATACTTCCAAGTTTGCTAGCTTACTTTCAATCTTGTAGAGTGATCATCCAACCTTAAGAAATCTTTCTTATTTACAGTAAGATATCTTTCTAATACAAGGTAATACTCATATTCAAACTTTGATTCAATTTCTATAATTATAACAATCTTATTTCGAGTGGAAATCTTACTTGAACTTGTTTTTTGTGTCATGATTCTGCTTCAAGAACTTTCAAGCCATCCAAGGATCATTTGAAGCTAGATCCATTTTTCTCATTTCCAGTAGCTTTATCCAGAAAACTTGAGGTAGTAATGATGTTCATAACATCATTCGATTCATACATATAAAGCTATCTTATTCGAAGGTTTAAACTTGTAATCACTAGAACATAGTTTAGTTACTTCTAAACTTGTTCGCAAACAAAAGTTAATCCTTATAACTTGACTTTTAAAATCAACTAAACACATGTTCTATATCTATATGATATGCTAACTTAATGATTTAAAACCTGGAAACACGAAGAACACTGTAAAACCAGACATACGCCGTCGTAGTAACACCGCGGGCTGTTTTGGGTTAGTTAATTAAAAACTATGATAAAATTTGATTTAAAAGTTGTTCTTATAGAAAAATGATTTTTCTTATGAACATGAAACTATATCCAAAAATCATGGTTAAACTCAAAATGGAAGTATGTTTTCTAAAATAGTCATCTAGACGTCGTTCTTTCGACTGAAATGACTACCTTTACAAAAACGACTTGTAACTTATATTTACGACTATAAACCTATACTTTTTCTGTTTAGATTCATAAAATAGAGTTCAATATGAAACCATAGCAATTTGATTCACTCAAAACGGATTTAAAATGAAGAAGTTATGGGTAAAACAAGATTGGATAATTTTTCTTGTTGTAGCAACGTGAAAATTGGTAACAAATCTATATTAATCATATCCTAGCTAACTTATATTGTATTATACATGTATTCTAATATATTATGTAATCTTGGGATACCATAGACACGTATGCAAATGTTTTCACATATCATATCGACCCATGTGTATATATTATTTGGAACAACCATAGACACTCTATATGCAGTAATGAGGGAGTTAGCTATACAGGGCTGAGGTTGATTCCAAAAGTATATATACTTTGAGTTGTGATCTAGCCTGAGACGTGTATACACTGGGTCGTGGATTGATTCAAGATAATATATATCAATTTTTTTCTGTACATCTAACGTTGGACAACTAGTTGTAGGTTACTAACGAGGACAGCTGACTTAATAAACTTAAAACATCAAAATGTATTAAAAGTATTGTAAATATATTTTGAATATACTTTGATATATATGTACATATTTGTTATAGGTTCGTGAATCAACCAGTGGCCAAGTCTTACTTCCCGACGAAGTAAAAATCCGTGAAAGTGAGTTATAGTCCCACTTTTAAAATCTAATATTTTTGGGATGAGAATACATGCAGGTTTTATAAATGATTTACAAAATAGACACAAGTACGTGAAACTACATTCTATGGTTGAATTATCGAAATCTAATATGCCCCTTTTTATTAAGTCTGGTAATCTAAGAATTAGGGAACATACACCCTAATTGACGCAAATCCTAAAGATAGATCTATTGGGCCTAACAAACTCCATCCAAAGTACCGGATGCTTTAGTACTTCGAAATTTATATCATATCCGAAGGGTGTCCCGGAATGATGGGGATATTCTTATATATGCATCTTGTTAATGTCGGTTACCAGGTGTTCACCATATGAATGAATTTTATCTCTATGTATGGGATGTATATTGAAATATGAAATCTTGTGGTCTATTATTATGATTTGATAATATATATGTTAAACCTATAACTCACCAACATTTTTATTGACGTTTCAAGCATGTTTATTCTCAGGTGATTATTAAGAGCTTCTGCTGTTGCATACTAAAATAAGGACAAGATTTGGAGTCCATGCTTGTATGATATTATGTAAAAACTGCATTCAAGAAACTTATTTTTGATGTAATATATTCTTATTGTAAACCATTATGTAATGGTCGTGTGTAAACGGTATATTTTAGATTATCATTATTTGATAATCTACGTAATGCTTTTTAAACCTTTATAGATAAAATAAAGGTTATGGTTGTTTTCAAAATGAATACAGTCTTTGAAAAACGTCTCATATAGAGGTCAAAACCTCGTGACGAAATCAATTAATATGGAACGTTTATAATCAATATGAACGGGACATTTCAGTTGGTATCCGAGCGTTGGTCTTAGAGAACCAGAATTTTGAATTAGTGTGTCTTATCGAGTTTGTTAGGATGCATTAGTGAGTCTGGACTTTGACCGTGTTTACTTGAAAAATGATTGCTTAACAAATTTTGTTGGAAACTATATATTTTTAACATGTGAATATTATGTGATATATTAATCTCTTAACGTGTTTGATATTATGTGATAGATGTCTACCTCTAGAACAAGTCCCATTGACTCACCTAATAATAATGAAGAGTCAAATGTAAATTGGAATGATTCGTGGACTGATTCACAAGTTCCCGAAGAGGAACCAGAAGAAGAGTCGGAACCGGAAGAAGAATCGGAACCGGAAGAAGAATCGGAACCGGAAGAAGAAATAGAACCAGTGGGAGAAATAATAAAACGGTTAAGTAGAAGAAAATCCTCAACCAACCGACCAAAGTTAATTATGGTCAATGGTGTTTCCGCCAAGGAAGCAAAGTATTGGGAGGATTACCAATTCTCCGATGAATCGGATCCCGACAAGGATTCCGATGATGTTATAGAAATTACCCCAACACAATTTAATAAGGCAAAAGAGAACAATAAGGGAAAGGGCATAAAAATAGAGAAATTTGATTCCAAACCCGATGAAGTTTATATGTATCGTCAACACCCGTATTTCTTAAGTTGTTACAATAACCCGGGAACCTCTAAACCACCAGGTTTTTCTAAACCAATGTGGAAAACGACGGCTCGTATTAGGGGAACATCATATATCCCTAGAAACTTGGCAAAACGAACCAAAACCGAAGAAGAAGAAACGAGCGAGTCGGAATAAGATAGTTGTATTCGTGTGGTGTAATATATGTAATATAGTGCGCTTATGCTTTATGATATATGTAAAAATTGCTTGTATTAATAAGTATTTTTTTTAATCTAACTCTTGTCTATTTTACAGTATAAAAACACAAAATGGATAGACAACCCAATATTTTAAGAGACCTACCCGGAGACATGATTGATGAAATCTTGTCTAGAGTCGGTCAGAATTCCTCGGCACAACTATTTAAGGCGAGATCAGTTTGTAAGACATTCGAAGAACGTTTTAAGAATGCCTTGGTTTATAAAAGGCTTTCTTTCGAAAGATGGGGGATATCACATTGGGAAATCCATAAGTTACGATGTGTTTACTTTGACGCATATATTGCGGGGAACCCAAATGCTATTTTACGCAACGGGTTAAGAAATTATTTTGACTCAATATATCCGAATATAGGACTTCGTGATTTAGAAAAAGCCGCTAACATGCAACATAAAGAAGCATGTTATGCTTACGGGTTAGTAATGTTCGCTTCTCACCAAAGTGAGAACAAGAACATCGGGCTACAACTATTAAACAAAACGTTCCCACAAGTGACGGACTCAGTAGTTGGGTGAGAAACAAGGTTTTTAGATTGTTACGGGACTGTTGGACATTACGTAACCCTCGTCCCTTTGACGACGTTACAACACACTGTCTTATCAACGGCCATAACGGTTATGTTCCACAAGACCAAGGATGGGAAGTAGTCCTAGTAAAACCAGAATGCATGACTTGTTTCTGGACGTATGAATTACGTGTCTTTATTGCCTTTGCTGAACGACTTGTGTACTAGCTAGAATTATCTTCACAACTATCTTGTATCAAAGTTATTGTGTGCTATATTTCATGTTATATGTAAAATAAGCGGTATTGTAAGTTTGTAAAATATTGTGAAAAAGTTTGAACGCGAAATATTATTATAATCAGTTTTTCATATAGAATTGTAGTAGTTGAATTGTATATTAGCTACTAAGTATGAACTTAACGGGTAGGTACTACCCGAATTTAAACTTATAAAACGCTAATATGAAGAAAAAGCTTTTATAAATGAGTTCATATTATGCTACGAGATACTATTGACTACTCTTAATATTCTGTATGATTAACTTGTTTCATTTGACTATTTGAAGAAAATGGCACCGACTACTTGACAAACCATGAATATGAGCGAAGAGGAATTTCGTACCTTTCTTGCTGCAAACATAGCCGCAGTACAGGCTACGCTACATACCAACAATAACTCCGAATCTAGCAATGCAGCTAACGGCACAAGAAATCGTGTATGATGCACCTACAAAGAATTCACTGCCTGCAAACCTTTGGAATTTGATGGAACCGAAGGACCGATCAGATTGAAACGGTGGACCGAGAAGGTCGAATTGGTGTTTGCCATAAGTAAGTGTACTGAAGAGGACAAAGTGAAGTACGCTACGCATACCTTCACAGGTACTGCATTAACTTGGTGGAATACCTATCTAGAGCAAGTGGGACAAGATGATGCTTACGCACTACCGTGGTCAGCATTCAAGCACTTGATGAACGAGAAGTACCGTCCCAGAACCGAGGTCAATAAGCTCAAGACAGAACTTAGAGGGTTACGAACCCAAGGATTTGATATTACCACGTACGAAAGACGATTCACAGAATTGTGCCTATTGTGTCCGAGAGCGTTCGAAGATGAGGAAGAGAAGATCGACGCGTTTGTGAAAGGATTACCGGAAAGAATCCAAGAAGATATAAGTTCACACGAGCCCGCCTCCATACAAAAGGCATGTAGAATGGCTCACAAACTAGTGAACCAGATTGAGGAAAGAATTAAAGAACAGGCGGCTGAAGAGGCCAATGTGAAGCAAGTCAAAAGAAAGTGGGAGGAAAACGGTGATAAGAATCACCAATACAACAACAACATTAATTACAACAATAATCGCAACAACTATCCCAACAATCGCAACATCAATCGCAACAACAACAACAACAACAACAACAACAACAACAGCAACTACAACAATCATCCCAACAACAATAACAACCGCAATAACAACAATAATCAGAAGCAGCTATGCCAAAGGTGTGAAAAGTATCACTCGGGGTTCTGCACCAAGTTTTGGAACAAGTGTAAAAGAAATGGTCATAGTGCGGTGAAGTGTGAGGTCTACGGACCAGGGGTTAACAGAACGAAAGGAACAAATGGTGTCGGAACGAGTAATGGCGGAGCAAGTAGTGTCGGAGCAAGTTATGCCAATGTAGTTTGTTATAAATGTGGAAAACTGGGCCACATTATTAGAAATTGCCCGAACCAGGAGAACACGAATGGACAAGGCCGTGGAAGAGTTTTCAATATTAATGCAGCAGAGGCACAGGAAGACCCGGAGCTTGTTACGGGTACGTTTCTTATTGACGATAAATCTTCTTATGTTTTATTTGATTCGGGTGTGGATAGAAGCTATATGAGTAGAGAAATTTGTGCTAAATTAAGTTGCCCATTGGCGCCTTTGGATAGTAAATTTTTACTCGAATTAGCAAATGGTAAATTAATTTCAGTAGATAATATATATCGGAATCGAGAAATTAAACTGGTTAGCGAAACATTTAAGATTGACTTGATACCAGTAGAGTTAGGGAGTTTTGATGTGATAATCGGTATGGACTGGTTGAGAGAAGTGAAAGCAGAGATCGTTTGTTACAAAAATGCAATTCGCATTATACGAGAAAAAGGAAAACCCTTAATGGTGTACGGAGAAAAGAGCAACGCGAAGTTAAATCTTATTAGTAACCTGAAGGCACAAAAACTAATAAGAAAAGGTTGTTATGCTGTACTAGCACACGTCGAGAAAGTCAATTCCGAAGAAAAGAACATCAATGATATTTCCGTCGCAAAAGAATTTCCCGATGTATTTCCGAAAGAATTACCGGGACTACCTCCACACCGATCCGTTGAATTTCAAATAGACCTTGTACCGGGAGCTGCACCAATAGCTCATGCTCCATACAGACTCGCACCTAGCGAAATGAAGGAACTTCAGAGCCAATTACAAGAACTTTTAGAGCGTGGTTTCATTCGACCAAGCACATCACCGTGGGGAGCTCCTGTTTTGTTTGTCAAGAAGAAAGATGGTACATTTAGGTTGTGTATCGACTACCGAGAGTTGAACAAACTTACCATCAAGAACCGCTACCACTACCGAGAATCGACGACTTATTTGATCAACTACAAGGCTCGTCTATTTATTCGAAGATCGATTTACGTTCTGGATATCATCAAATGCGGGTGAAGGAGGATGATATTCCAAAGACTGCTTTTAGGACGCATTACGATCATTACGAGTTTATGGTTATGCCGTTTGGATTGACTAACGCACCAGCTGTGTTCATGGACCTCATGAACCGAGTGTGTGGGCCATATCTTGACAAGTTTGTCATTGTTTTCATCGATGACATACTTATTTACTCGAAGAATGATCAAGAGCACGAAGAACATTTGAGAAAAGTGCTAGAGTTGCTGAGAAAAGAAAAACTGTACGCTAAGTTTTCAAAGTGTGCATTTTGGTTGGAAGAAGTTCAATTCCTCGGTCACATAGTGAACAAAGAAGGTATTCAGGTGGATCCAGCAAAGATCGAAACTGTTGAAAAGTGGGAAACTCCGAAAACTCCGAAACACATACGCCAGTTTTTAGGACTAGCGGGTTACTACAGAAGGTTCATCCAAGACTTTTCCAGAATAGCAAAACCCTTGACTGCATTAACGCATAAAGGGAAGAAATTTGAATGGAAAGATGAACAAGAGAAAGCGTTTCAATTGTTAAAGAAAAAGTTAACTACGGCACCTATATTGTCATTACCTGAAGGGAATGATGATTTTGTGATATATTGTGACGCCTCAAAGCAAGGTCTCGGTTGTGTATTAATGCAACGAACGAAAGTAATTGCTTATGCGTCTAGACAATTGAAGATTCACGAACAGAATTATACGACGCATGATTTGGAATTAGGCGCGGTTGTTTTTGCATTAAAGACTTGGAGACACTACTTATATGGGGTCAAAAGTATTATATATACCGACCACAAAAGTCTTCAACACATATTTAATCAGAAACAACTGAATATGAGGCAGCGTAGGTGGATTAAATTGTTGAATGATTACGACTTTGAGATTCGTTACCACTCGGGGAAGGCAAATGTGGTAGCCGACGCCTTGAGCAGGAAGGACAGAGAACCCATTCGAGTAAAATCTATGAATATAATGATTCACAATAACCTTACTACTCAAATAAAGGAGGCACAACAAGGAGTTTTAAAAGAGGGAAATTTAAAGGATGAAATACCCAAAGGATCGGAGAAGCATCTTAATATTCGGGAAGACGGAACCCGGTATAGGGCTGAAAGGATTTGGGTACCAAAATTTGGAAATATGAGAGAAATGGTACTTAGAGAAGCTCATAAAACCAGATACTCAATACATCCTGGAACGGGGAAGATGTACAAGGATCTCAAGAAACATTTTTGGTGGCCGGGTATGAAAGCCGATGTTGCTAAATACGTAGGAGAATGTTTGACATGTTCTAAGGTTAAAGCTGAGCATCAGAAACCGTCAGGTCTACTTCAATAACCCGAAATTCCGGAATGGAAATGGGAAAACATTACCATGGATTTCATCACTAAATTGCCAAGGACTGCAAGTGGTTTTGATACTATTTGGATAATAGTTGATCGTCTCACCTAATCAGCACACTTCCTGCCAATAAGAGAAGATAACAAGATGGAGAAGTTAGCACGACTGTATTTGAATGAAGTCGTCTCCAGACATGGAATACCAATCTCTATTATCTCTGATAGGGATGGCAGATTTATTTCAAGATTCTGGCAGACATTACAGCAAGCATTAGGAACTCGTCTAGATATGAGTAATGCCTATAATCCACAAACTGATGGGCAGAGCGAAAGGACGATACAAATGCTTGAAGACATGCTACGAGCATGTGTTATTGATTTCGGAAACAGTTGGGATCGACATCTACCGTTAGCAGAATTTTCCTACAACAACAGCTACCATTCAAGCATTGAGATGGCGCCATTTGAAGCACTTTATGGTAGAAAGTGCAAGTATCCAATTTGTTGGAGTGAAGTGGGGGATAGACAGATTACGGGTTCGGAGATAATACAAGAAACTACCGAGAAGATCATCCAAATTCAACAACGGTTGAAAACCGCCCAAAGTCGACAAAACGACATTAAAAGAAAAGATATAGAATTTGAAATTGGAGAGATGGTCATGCTTAAGGTTGCACCTTGGAAAGGCATTGTTCGATTTGGTAAACGAGGTAAATTAAATTCAAGGTATATTGGACCATTCAAGATTATTGGTCGTGTCGGACCAGTAGCTTACCGACTTGAGTTACCTCAACAACTCGTGGCTGTACATAACACTTTCCACGTCTCGAATTTGAAGAAATATTTTGCTAAAGAAGATCTCACTATTCCATTAGACGAAATCCAAATCAACGAAAAACTTCAATTCATCGAAGAACCCGTCGAAATAATGGATCGTGAGGTTAAAAGACTTAAACAAAACAAGATACCAATTGTTAATGTTCGATGGAATGCTCGTAGAGGACCCGAGTTCACCTGGGAATGAGAAGATCAGATGAAGAAGAAATACCCGCACTTATTTCCAGAATATACGTCAACACCTCCAACTACTTAAAATTTCGGGACGAAATTTATTTAACGGGTAGGTACTGTAGTGACCCGAACTTTTCCATGTTTATATATATTAAATGAAATTGTTATTTACATGATTAAGTGTATCCAACATGTTAAGCAATCAAACTTGTTAAGACTTGATTAATTGAAATAGGTTTCATATAGACAATTGACCACCCAAGTTGACCGGTGATTCACGAACGTTAAAACTTGTAAAAACTATATGATGATATATATATGGATATATATATATATATATAGTTAACATGATATTATGATAAGTAAACATATCATTAAGTATATTAACAATGAACTACATACGTAAAAGCAAGACTACTAACTTAATGATTTTGAAACAAGACATATATGTAACGATTATCGTTGTAACGACATTTAATGTATATATATCATATTAAGAGATATTCATACATCATATTATCATGATAATATAATAATTTAAAATCTCATTTGATATTATAAACATTGGGTTAACAACATTTAACAAGATCGTTAACCTAAAGGTTTCAAAACAACACTTACATGTAACGACTAACGATGACTTAACGACTCAGTTAAAATGTATATACATGTAGTGTTTTAATATGTATTCATACACTTTTGAAAGACTTCAAGACACTTATCAAAATACTTCTACTTAACAAAAATGCTTACAATTACATCCTCGTTCAGTTTCATCAACAATTCTACTCGTATGCACCCGTATTCGTACTCGTACAATACACAGCTTTTAGATGTATGTACTATTGGTATATATACTCTAATTATCAGCTCTTAGTAGCCCATGTGAGTCACCTAATACATGTAGGAACTATCATTTGGCAACTAGCATGAAATATCTCATAAAATTACAAAAATATGAGTAATCATTCATGACTTATTTACATGAAAACAAAATTACATACCGTTTATATCTAATCCATACACTAACGACCAAAAACACCTACAAAAACTTTCATTCTTCAATTTTCTTCATCTAATTGATCTCTCTCAAGTTCTATCTTCAAGTTCTAAGTGTTCTTCATAAATTCTATAAGTTCTTGTTTCATAAAATCAAGAATACTTCCAAGTTTGCTAGCTTACTTCCAATCTTGTAGAGTGATCATCCAACCTCAAGAAATCTTTCTTATTTATAGTAAGATATCTTTCTAATACAAGGTAATACTCATATTTAAACTTTGATTCAATTTCTATAACTATAACAATCTTATTTCGAGTGGAAATTTTACTTGAACTTGTTTTTCGTGTCATGATTCTGCTTCAAGAACTTTCAAGCCATCCAAGGATCCTTTGAAGCTAGATCCATTTTTCTCATTTCTAGTAGCGTTATCCAGAAAACTTGAGGTAGTAATGATGTTCATAACATCATTCGATTCATACATATAAAGCAATCTTATTCGAAGGTTTAAACTTGTAATCACTAGAACATAGTTTAGTTAATTCTAAACTTGTTCGCAAACAATAGTTAATCCTTCTAACTTGACTTTTAAAATCAACTAAACACATGTTATATATCTATATGATATGCTAACTTAATGATTTAAAACCTGGAAACACGAAGAACACTGTAAAACCAGACATACGCCGTCGTAGTAACACCGCGGGCTGTTTTGGGTTAGTTAATTAAAAACTATGATAAAATTTGATTTAAAAGTTGTTCTTCTAGAAAAATGATTTTTCTTATGAACATGAAACTATATCCAAAAATCATGGTTAAACTCAAAATGGAAGTATGTTTTCTAAAATAGTCATCTAGACGTCGTTCTTTCGACTGAAATGACTACCTTTAAAAAAATGACTTGTAACTTATATTTACGACTATAAACCTATACTTTTTCTGTTTAGATTCATAAAATAGAGTTCAATGTGAAACCATAGCAATTTGATTCACTCAAAACGGATTTAAAATGAAGAAGTTATGGGTAAAACAAGATTGGATAATTTTTCTTGTTGTAGCAACGTGAAAATTGGTAACAAATCTATATTAATCATATCCTAGCTAACTTATATTGTATTATACATGTATTCTAATATATTATGTAATCTTGGGATACCATAGACATGTATGCAAATGTTTTCACATATCATATCGACCCATGTGTATATATTATTTGGAACAACCATAGACACTCTATATGCAGTAATGAGGGAGTTAGCTATACAGGGTTGAGGTTGATTCCAAAAATATATATACTTTGAGTTGTGATCTAGCCTGAGATGTGTATACACTGGGTCGTGGATTGATTCAAGATAATATATATCAATTTTTTTCTGTACATCTAACGTTGGACAACTAGTTGTAGGTTACTAACGAGGACAGCTGACTTAATAAACTTAAAACATCAAAATGTATTAAAAGTGTTGTAAATATATTTTGAATATACTTTGATATATATGTACATATTTGTTATAGGTTCGTGAATCGACCAGTGGCCAAGTCTTACTTCCCGACGAAGTAAAAATCTGTGAAAGTGAGTTATAGTCCCACTTTTAAAATCTAATATTTTTGAGATGAGAATACATGCAGGTTTTATAAATGATTTACAAAATAGACACAAGTACGTGAAACTACATTCTATGGTTGAATTATCGAAATCGAATATGCCCCTTTTTATTAAGTCTGGTAATCTAAGAATTAGGGAACAGACACCCTAATTGACGCGAATCCTAAAGATAGATCTATTGGGCCTAACAAACCCCATCCAAAGTACCGGATGCTTTAGTACTTCGAAATTTATATCATATCCGAAGGGTGTCCCGGAATGATGGGGATATTCTTATATATGCATCTTGTTAATGTCGGTTACAAGGTGTTCACCATATGAATGAATTTTATCTCTATGTATGGGATGTATATTGAAATATGAAATCTTGTGGTCTATTATTATGATTTGATAATATATAGGTTAAACCTATAACTCACCAACATTTTTGTTGACGTTTTAAGCATGTTTATTCTCAGGTGATTATTAAGAGCTTCCGCTGTTGCATACTAAAATAAGGACAAGATTTGGAGTCCATGCTTGTATGATATTATGTAAAAACTGCATTCAAGAAACTTATTTTTGATGTAATATATTCTTATTGTAAACCATTATGTAATGGTCGTGTGTAAACGGTATATTTTAGATTATCATTATTTGATAATCTACGTAATGCTTTTTAAACCTTTATAGATAAAATAAAGGTTATGGTTGTTTTAAAAATGAATGCAGTCTTTGAAAAACGCCTCATATAGAGGTCAAAACCTCGCGACGAAATCAATTAATATGGAACGTTTATAATCAATATGAACGGGACATTTCAGTTGGTATCCGAGCGTTGGTCTTAGAGAACCAGAATTTTTCATTAGTGTATCTTATCGAGTTTGTTAGGATGCATTAGTGAGTCTGGACTTCGACCGTGTTTACTTGAAAAATGATTGCTTAACAAATTTTGTTGGAAACTATATATTTTTAACATGTGAATATTATGTGATATATTAATCTCTTAACGTGTTTGATATTATGTGATAGATGTATACCTCTAGAACAAGTCCCATTGACTCACCTAATAATAATGAAGAGTCAAATGTAAATTGGAATGATTCGTGGACTGATTCACAAGTTCCCGAAGAGGAACCAGAAGAAGAGTCGGAACCGGAAGAAGAATCGGAACCGGAAGAAGAATCGGAACCGGAAGAAGAAATAGAACCAGTGGGGGAAATAATAAAACGGTTAAGTAGAAGAAAATCCTCAATCAACCGACCAAAGTTAATTATGGTCAATGGTGTTTCCGCCAAGGAAGCAAAGTATTGGGAGGATTACCAATTCTCCGATGAATCGGATCCCGACAAGGATTCCGATGATGCTATAGAAATTACCCCAACACAATTTAATAAGGCAAAAGAGAACAATAAGGGAAAGGGCATAAAAATAGAGAAATTTGATTCCAAACCCGATGAACTTTATATGTATCGTCAACACCCGTATTTCTTAAGTTGTGACAATAACCCGGGAACCTCTAAACCACCAGGTTTTTCTAAACCAATGTGGAAAACGACGGCTCGTATTAGGGGAACATCATATATCCCTAGAAACTTGGAAAAACGAACCAAAACCGAAGAAGAAGTATAGGTTTATAGTCGGAAATATAAGTTACAAGTCGTTTTTGTAAGAGGTAGTCATTTCAGTCGAAAGAACGACGTCTTGATGACCATTTTGAAAAACATACTTTCACTTTGAGTTTAACCATGATTTTTGGATATAGTTTCATGTTCATAAGAAAAATCATTTTCCCAGAAGAACAACTTTTAAATCAAAGTTTATCATAGTTTTTAATTATCAAACCCAAAACAGCCCGCGGTGCTACTACGACGGCGTAAGTCCACTTTTACGGTGTTTGTCGTGTTTCCAGGTTTTAAATCATTAAGTTAGCATATCATATAGATATAGAACATGTGTTTAGTTGATTTTAAAAGTCAAGTTAGAAGGATTAACTTTTTTTTGCGAACAAGTTTAGAATTAACTAAACTATGTTCTAGTGATTTCAAGTTTAAACCTTCGAATAAGATAACTTTATATGTATGAATTGAATGATGTTATGAACATCATTACTACCTCAAGTTTTGTGGATAAACCTACTGGAAAAGAGACAAATGGATCTAGCTTCAAAGGATCTTGGATGGCTTGAAAGTTCTTGAAGTAGAATCATGACACGAAAACAAGTTCAAGTAAGATTTCCACTCGAAATAAGATTGTTATAGTTATAGAAATTGAATCAAAGTTTGAATATGAGTATTACCTTATATTAGAAAGATATCTTACTGTAAATAAGAAAGATTTCTTGAGGTTGGATGATCACTCTACAAGATTGGAAGTAAGCTAGCAAACTTGGAAGTATTCTTGATTTTATGAAACTAGAACTTGTAGAATTTATGAAGAACACTTAGAACTTGAAGATAGAACTTGAGAGAGATCAATTAGATGAAGAAAATTGAAGAATGAAAGTGTTTGTAGGTGTTTTTGGTCGTTGGTGTATGGATTAGATATAAAGGATATGTAATTTTGTTTTCATGTAAATAAGTCATGAATGATTACTCATATTTTTGTAATTTTATGAGATATTTCATGCTAGTTGCCAAATGATGGTTCCCACATATGTTAGGTGACTCACATGCGCTGCTAAGAGCTGATCATTGGAGTGTATATACCAATAGTACATACATCTAAAAGCTGTGTATTGTACGAGTACGAATACGGGTGCATGCGAGTAGAATTGTTGATGAAACTGAACGAGGATGTAATTGTAAGCATTTTTGTTAAGTACCTTCAATGTAACGTACCTATTACATTATACATAATATCAATCACAAACTCAAGTTGGTCAACCCACTAAAACTCCATTCTAGGGTTATCTTGACCCATGGTGCAATTTTGACCCATTTGCAACCCTAACCCTAATATTTGGGTTAACATCCCTAAAACCCTAATCATTAACCAAGTTCGGTTTAAAACGCATTTCAACACAAGGTTTATGCATTACACAACAACATTAACTAACTTAGGTCCATTTTGACTCATTTGACCAAATTAAGGTCAACACACCCATTTCGGGTCATCCACCAACCCACACAATGCCCATTTACTTATCTTTAGGTGTGCTAGTAATTAACTAACTAATTTAAGCTCATAAACATCAATTAATACTTCAAAAAACCCTAGTTAATCATCTTTAGGTCTACATGACCCAAATTCACCCAAAACACCAAATTTACTAACAAAGTTTGTTTTAAGTTCACCATTAACCCTAACACTAACCCTTTCACAAAATTAAATTAGGAAATCAAGATTAGAGCATACCACTGCAATCAAAACGTAGCTAGAGGATAGATGAACAACTTTAATGCTTGCACTTAGACCTGAAATCGGCTTCTTCTTCCTTGATTTGAGTTCTCTCACTCTAGAAAACCCTTTCTCTCACTAAATTAATTTGGAAGAGGTGAAGTAGGTGAAAATAGTGTTATGAGGCTCACCAAACTGAATCTAGAGCCTTAAAGTCGGCCCTTTAGTGAATTTACCAATTTGCCCTCAAAATATCTAATAAAAAAGAAAGGAATCTGTCACAGACCAATGGCGTGGCGCGCCAAAGGCCTACGCGGCGCGCCACTCCCCCAGATCAGATTCTTTCTCCTTTTAAATATCTACAACAAAACCCCAACTTCAAGCATCTTATTTACGCTTATGTACAATAAATAATCGGGTCTTACAACTCTCCCCCACTTAGATTGGACCACGTCCTCGTGATCCGCACCAATTACTAGAAGTTAAGCACTTCTACCTTGAACATTTCTGTCTCCAATGCGGAATTACACATGAAGTAATCACCCATCCTGGTTCTCACTTCGTACACTAACGCATCATATTACAATGAGCAAGGGTAATCATCCCTCGAGACAAAACAACCGCAACCGCTCGCTCCTACACCTAGTATTTAACTCGTACCATATATTCACAATAAATCCAAAGGTGGAATAATCCCCTAACGACCTCCGTCATCACGCCTTCCCACCATAGAATACTCGGGAATCATCCCGACACCTTCCTAAAACCTCCCGCAAAGATCATCGGAAAACTTGCCACTTTGACTCGTGTCACTAAATACCTTCACAATTCATTCCAAAGTTCAACTTGGGACTTTTTCGAAGACCACCAAAGTCTTTATTTCCTATATAAGCGACACCCGTTCGCTCATCACATCTACTAGTTAGGGAATTTTTCCGCATTCTTCGGTACTTAACTCCCCCATTTAGGGTTTTAACCCCCTACTTTCACCGTCAAGATGATAACGCCCCGCGGAATTCCGACATTCCACAACGCCGATTACATTTTCCGGCGTTGATCATACTCAATAGTCCTTCCAAGGACTCACTATAAGATATTCGAACGTCGATCTTTCAAATCAGTTAAGTGTTGACGCCCACTAAACACCACAATATACCACAGTTGTAACTTCGAGTTTCTCACCTGTACCCAAATCCAAAGTAATCATACCATCGGAGTCAAAAGTTACACTAGCAGGTATAAGGAGGCACCTGACGTTGTGTTATCCAACTCCAATTTCTAACACCGAGTCTCCAAAGACTCGACCCTTACGAGGTCTACTCCCGGCGTCACACGTCACCTGACTACACGCGGTCACCTAAATCTAACGAACCTTACGGCTCAACGCCCATGACTTCCTAGCGACACCCGTTAGTCACTACCCACCTAGGCCGCATAGCTAGTCTATTTATCTTTCAACTCAATACTAAGGAGGCACTTGGAACACCAAGGCTTACACCTTTCTAACTTCGTCATAACCATTAACCCGGTTACCTACATACATAAGAATACTTAACCACCATGACTCTACCCGCACACGAACGTGGTTAACGGAAATGCCTCTCGAACGGCATACCACGTACACCCCCAAAAATCATAAAAGGAAAGAGTGGCCGTCAAGAGTGTACGACGCTCGCCACACAATCACCAAACCGCCATCGAAATCGAACCGCCAATTAACATGTGTATATACATCATAGTATGTTATTATCGTCAAGCGTACTACCACACTCTGGTTACGACCTAATTGGTTTTACCATAAGTTTAACACAACAATTGGGACTACGCCCTACACGGTCTCATCACTATAAACTCGGTTAAGCTCTCGCGGCTACACCAAATCAAAACACAACACTCTCTCGATAAGACGATTACACATCACGTACTCTCACATGGTGATATAACACCCGGTGCATATTAACCCAATAACACGCGCACACAAGCAATTAGTTGTTAAACTCACATACAAGCAACAATACACACACAATCTGCAAAGCCTACGTGTCTCACTCGAACGAGCTTAACGACCCAAAACCACAACCATCTCGTAAAAGAGAGATGAGGTTCACCAGTCTTGCATCTCATAACACACATATCACCAAACTTTGCTCCATCCTTGAGCATACGAAGGATTTCGGATTATCCTTTGCTACTTAACCGAAGCACTTACCTAACCGTATGAGTATTACTCTAGCAATCATCGAGTTGCTATCACTTGTAACTTCCACACCGCCACTAGAACACCTATGGGTTTCTTGCCAATACCCTATGTTCGATGTAACCATAACACCATCGGAGTCGAATACCACGCTAGTAGGTATGAAAGAGACACCTAATGTTGGGTCCCATAGACTCCATTACCAACATTCGTCTAGATCAACACTTTGTCTTAACGGTTTCATCAACTTCCACACGAAAGCGAACACGCTTAACATCCGAAAACCAAAGCCCGTCTCCATGGCTTGGTAGAAACATTTTCCCAAACACTAAGGAATGCTTGGTTGCACCAAGTCTTACGCCCTGCAATCATCAATCCAACTCCAACGTAGGGTAATTCCATTAGGAATGCTACCCGTAACAATACCACATATTTACACTAATGCATTCGCCCCCAAGTCGCATTCTCATGAGTCAATGACTCAAGTGCTACCCTAGTGCACCGTCATCGTAATTACTAACCCCGCACTTATATGGGTACTATTGAAATATACGTTCACTCGAGACTAATTAGGTTTCGTAACGAGACTTAAGTCTCAACTTCATAACCGAATACATCGGCATACAACAAATAATAATAAGGCATATTTGCATCGAAAACGAAAGTACCTGAAGCAGTATCGCTGGACTTCTGTGCTTCACTACCCATCAAGTAGTCGCGTTCTAATCTCTTAACCCGATCAGCAAACAATTCGGAACACTCTGACCTTTTGTGTCCCTCCGCTTGGCATATAAAGCACTTGATCGGGCTCACAGGTACACCCGTACAATCCCGTGCCAAATGGCCTCGTTGCAGACAATTATAACATATAGGCACGAAACCTCCTAACTTCTTAGTCTGATTACTAGCCCGATCGGGACACTCAGACCTTTGGTGCCCTTCCCTCCGACAATAAAAATATACAGTTTTGCCCGACGGACATTCATAAGACTTATGTCCCCGTTGCCCACAATTGTAACACTTCAACCCACCGGAGCCCGACGCTCCCTTCCTCATGCTACTAGCTGCCTCAATTACACCTCTACATTGATCAATAAATAATTCGGGACACTCCGACCTTCGGTGCCCCTCTTTATGACAATGGTAGCACATTCCGTTATCACTCCTCAGCAACGTGCACTCCCATATCTTGTGGCCCCTAACACCACAATTGAATCATTTAGATGTGCAACCTCCCTTACTCTTCTTTTTCACATTCCCGACGCCTTCAGACGTACCTCTCTTCCTATTGCCCGGAGCACCATGTGGCTCTAGCCTTGCAAGTACTTCTTCTTCACCACTACCTTGAGGGTTGGAGAACCTCTTCTCGAACTCTTCCCTTACAACCTTAGTCACTTGGTCTCGGACCATCTCGGTTACTCGTCCTTCGATTGACTCCTTGACTACTTGACTAACTCCATTGGCGAAACCAGAGGTACATTGTTCAATCGCGGCTTCAACCATTACTGTTAACTCATTCCTCCTTTCATGAGTAGGCTCTTCCGTTCCGTACCCATCTTCCGTCTTCATTCTTAAGAAATGAAATAGATTAAACAACGAAACGAAAAGACATAACACGTATGTATATATACATATACACCACACTACCCCATCTTGCTCAACAATCGCCGTACATTGCTTGTTTGACACGATTTGAACCCGTAACAATGGTAGCTAATCATTGTTACGCGAGCACGTCGCATTAACTTGCTAGTACAACGTCTATCTCGCTTGATGATTGCTAACACAACACAAAACAATTAGCGCAAGGTTAGTTCACATAAACCTAAGTACTAATCAACTCCCGGTCTGACCCAAAGTCCTACATGTCACGCATAACGCGCACACAAAAAGTCTAAGTCTAGGCGCCTATCTCAAGTCACCTAAATCCCTTAGACCATGCTCTGATACCACTTGTAACAACCCAAACCAAATCGCAATCGAACCCGCTTGAAATATAACAAATTTTTTTTTTGCTGGAACAGCATATGGCGCGGCGCGCCATTCTGGTCTGTCCCAAAAGTCTTGAAATGCGAAAAAGATTGGTCACTTCCCGACATAATTAGACAAAACGCTTTTAACAACATATTCAAATATGTAAAACTAACACATTCCATTAATAAAATGAGTTTTATGAAGCGGGGCCCACATCGGCCGTTTTACGAGTTTAATACAAAATATGAGTTTCGACCATCAAAAGTTTAAGTACCAAACTACACTACGAGCATGGTGTTTGGGATTAAACTACTCAAGCCTCGGTCAAACTCCAAAAGCTAATATCTCCAAAAGCGTTCCCTAACAACAACGGGATCTTTAATCCAAGATGATGCCCTTACCCTTGTCCACAACCGAACCTAAAAAAAAGTAAACAACGAGAGGGTAAGCTAACGCTTAGTGAATGCAATAATTATACACATACATATATAATATACCTACTTGCAAATCACTTACTCAAACTCCGCATACATGCTAGCAACACAATTAGTTTATAATCTCGAATACAAGCTAGAAATCTCCAATACCAAAAGCTAGCATAGCAACGCATATAATATAATTTGAATAATATATTATGCTTACACTTACAACACAAATAACCATGGTTAACCAATCGTACAAGGGAATGACGCTCGCGAAAATGCTATCGGTGTTCATAACATCCGTTAGGGTACTTAACACCTCGTATCACTAACCCCTAGGGTGGCACCTTAACACCTCAGTACTTCACCCCGAGTGGCATCTTAACACCTCGATGCTTTACTCATTAAGTTACGGAGTGGTGTCTTAACACCTCGACACTATACCCCTAGGTGGAATCTTAACACCTCGATGCTTCACCCCGAGTGGCATCTTAACACCTCGATGCTTCACTCATCACGTGAAACGTGGTGTCTTAGCACCTCGACACTTCACATCTCACGCTACAACAAATAGATACATTATATACCTACACATATAATTATTCCACTCACCTTACGCCTTCGGTGAAAGATAATCAAGTCCGAGAACCTTCAACGTAACGTACCTATTACATTATACATAATATCAATTACAAACTCAAGTTGGTCAACCCACTAAAACTCCATTCTAGGGTTATCTTGACCCATGGTGCAATTTTGACCCATTGCAACCCTAACCCTAATATTTGGGTTAACATCCCTAAAACCCTAATCATTAACCAATTTAGGTTTAAAATGCATTTCAACACAAGGTTTATGCATTACACAACAACATTAACTAACTTAGGTCCATTTTGACCCATTTGACCAAATTAAGGTCAACACACCCATTTCGGGTCATCCACCAACCCACACAATGCCCATTTACTTATCTTTAGGTGTGCTAGTAATTAACTAACTAATTTAAGCTCATAAACATCAATTAATACTTTGAAAAACCCTAGTTAATCATCTTTAGGTCTACATGACCCAAATTCACCCAAAACACCCAATTTACTAACAAAGTGGGTTTTAAGTTCACCATTAACCCTAACACTAACCCTTTCACAAAATTAAATTAGGAAATCAAGATTAGAGCATACCACTACAATCAAAACGTAGCTAGAGGATAGATGAACAACTTTAATGCTTGCACTTAGACCCGAAATCGGCTTCTTCTTCCTTGATTTTAGTTCCCTCACTCTAGAAAACCCTTTCTCTTACTAAATTAATTTGGAAGAGGTGAAGTAGGTGAAAATAGTGTTATGAGGCTCACCAAACTGAATCTAGAGCCTTAAAGTCGGCCCTTTAGTGAATTTACCAATTTGCCCTCAAAATATCTAATAAAAAAGAAAGGAATCTGTCACAGACCAATGGCGCGGCGCGCCAAAGGCCTGCGCGGCGCGCCACTCCCCCAGATCAGATTCTTTCTCCTTTTAAATATGTACAACAAAACCCCA
This sequence comes from Rutidosis leptorrhynchoides, assembly GCF_046630445.1. Classification (NCBI taxonomy): domain Eukaryota; kingdom Viridiplantae; phylum Streptophyta; class Magnoliopsida; order Asterales; family Asteraceae; genus Rutidosis; species Rutidosis leptorrhynchoides. The sequence goes on along the minus strand of NC_092337.1, from coordinate 47,098,669 downwards.
ACTTCAAGCATCTTATTTACGCTTATGTACAATAAATAATCGGGTCTTACATTTTTCGACTTGTATATGTGCTTATTACTTTCTGCGAAACTGCGTATTTGTGTGTACTAAGCTATATTATATTCTGGGATCTTATTTCATGATTAATTACTTTCGTTAATACCTTACAACGTGCCATTAAGTACTTAGTTACTTAACTTGATCCCCGAATGCTTTTATGACCGTTAGTGTCACTTGACGTTTAAAACGAGCTATGTATTTTGTTACACGTTTGACTTTGGTCATAATTGGAATATTATGACTACGTAATACTAATTGTTATTTTATAATGACAATTACTTGGGTTTTTGGATGCTTAATTACGCTTAGTAATTTACTTATGCTCACTAGTTAGTCTTGTTGGACTTTCTACATTGTTAGACTTTAGCCCACCCTACTCTAGCTAATGGACTATTTAATTAGCCCAATGTTAATAAGTTTATAACCCATATAAATGTAAGACAAATGCCCATTTATTAGAGGGAACATACTAGCATTTTTGTTAACCATAATCACAATTGTTGCATGAGATCCCAACATAAGCACCAACTTTAGACAACCATTAACCAAAAATTAAAAGTTATCCCCCCCTGTCCCTTTGAAACCTACGGCCAACCCACCCCATCCCCTATAAATACCACACAAACCTCACTCATTTTACACTTGATCTCATTCACAAAATACACACACTTACTCTCTAATTCTTTCTCTAGTCTTTCCCACTCTAAAAAGTGTAAGTTTTAAATTTTTTTCTTCTTCTTCTCTTCTTATTGTCCACATCATCATCATCATTAAAGGATCTAGCTTTTTAGCTTCTTGATCTTGTTATATCTTGTAGATTCAAACTTGGGTTTGAATCCTTCAAGAACATGAAAGATTCAAGCTTTCTAGCTTTGAATCTTCATTTACTTGTTAGATCTAGGTTTTCTAGCTTATGATTCCTTTATTTTGTTATAAAGATCAAAACTTGTGTTTATGATCTTCATGTAACTTGAAGATCTAGCCATTTGCTTTAAGGATCTTCAAGAACATTAAAGATGCAAGCTTTCTAGCTTAGGGTTTCATTATTTTGTTAAAGATCTTAGCTTTTTAGCGTATGGTCTCAATACTTTTACTAGATCTTAGCTTTCTAGCTTATGGTCTCATTAATCTTGTAAAGATCCAAGCTTTCTAGCTTAGGGTTTTCTTAATACTTGAGATCTAAGTTATTATTGTAGATCTCACTTACTTGGAACCTTTTTGTGATTGTTGTAATGATAAAGATCAAGTCTTCATCATCTCATATGATGAAGATGCATAAACTTGTGTAGAAAGGACAAATGTTGTAGCTTTATTGGGTTTATGCAATAAAGAGGCAACCTTGATGTTCAAAACTTGTAGAATGATAGCTTTTACTCTTAGTTGTGTATTGATGGTTGAAAATCGGTCAAAGTGATGCTAAAACATCAACGAGTTGTACACTTGAAGCTTACATGCATCAAGGATGAGAACCGTGATGAGCATCAAGAACCAAGAAACCCACCGGAGCATTTGTTTGCTGTTTTACGGGGTCTGATCAGAGTCCTGGACTTCTGGAAAATGGATTTTTAGATATTTCATTTCGATTAGATGACTTTTCGTTTAGGCCTCGCCTAAATCCGATATACGGTTTAGGATTTATAGCCTTCTGAAAGTCACTACGCCTTTGTAACGACGTGCTGAAAATTCTGACCTACTCGCACTTAAACCATCGCCACGGTCAAACGAAGACGAGTTAGGTTCTGAAAATTGGACAGCGGTTAGAGGACTCACATATGGAGCCTTGACCACTGACCACGCCTCTTTTCATTTTATATAGAGGTCGTAGTAGCTGTCCGAATTCAGCCTTTTGTTTCGATCTCTATTCTTTTGAAAACTTACTTTATCTTTTATGAATGATGATGACGATGATGATACTTAAGACTTAATTTATTCACTTTTAAACCTTTTGGGACAATATACTGAATTAGTGACCTTTGACTTAGGTTGATGACCTTTTGGACCGACTTACTACCTGCATACTTTTCATATCGACTTTTACTGCTTATTCACTGTGAGTTATCGCTTCTCTTTTTACTTTACTATTTTTGGGACTGAGAATACATGCGATTTTTATGTTTTACATACTGGACGCGAGTACTTAAACTTTACATATGTGTGGGTTATATAATGGCACAAAGTTTCCCCTTAGCACGGTAACGTTTAATTATTGGTTTTTGAACCGGTGAACGCGAATATTAGATATGGATCCATAGAGTTTGACATCCCCACTCGGGCTAGTCTTACTAACATTTAACGGGTGTTTGATACTTCAAGGACATACGCACTCGCCAAGTGTACTTTTTGGGGGTATTAATATTATGTTAAGTTAGTTACCGGGTGCCCACGGATAAGCATATACTTTTCATACGGTTTTGAATACGAAATCTCGTGGTCTGCATTTGTGACGATCGCTCCAAATCCATATGGACAAACACGTCATTCATCGATATTATTGCGAGGTATTTGACCTCTATATGATACATTTTGTAAACATTGCATTCTTTTAAAAAGGCGCACCATAAATGAATATTTAAATCAAAGGTTTTCGACATCTGATGATTTCTACATATAGACAATCACCGTAAATAATAGTTTACAATAGTACTTCCGTTGACAATGCAGTCAAAATAAGATACATGGTGTTGATTTGGTGAATGCAACGTTTTCTTGAAAAAAATATGCCATGTAAGACTCCATGCACATAGCTTGTCTAACATATAAGCAAACAGCGGAAGACTTCTAGGGAACCTGAGAATAAACATGCTAACAAGTGTCAACACAAAGGTTGGTAAGTTCATAGTTTTAATGTTTTGCATAATATGTACGTAAAGGTGAATCACAAGTTTTCAGTTGTTTCATCCAGAAACGTTTATCAAAATATTCTACGAAATTGAGCACCCTGGTAACTAAACTTAACGTATATATAATTTATACCCTTTGTATAATCATCTTAATAATACACGCAAACCAACGTGTACGCTTCTCAAATAGCATACGTCCGTTAAAAGGCTTGTGCTCTAGCTCGGACGGGGATATCAAGCCCTATGGATCCATATACAACTACTCGCGCCCACCTGTTCTTATAACTGGCAGTTACTAGTTACCAAAGCTAAGGGATTTTCGGTTCAAACTCGGTGTAGAATTTAGTATGTATTTGTATCCATTGCATTTAAAATAAAGTGCATGTATTCTCAGCCCAAAAATATAGATTGCAAAGGCAATTAAAAAAGGAGCAAATGAAACTCACTTTAGCAGCACATAAAGTCGTTCACCGAAATGTGACCGAAAACTCGGAATACTAAATAACCGTAGATCTCAACCTAGAGAACATATGTTGGTCAATAAATGTCTATCAAGCTAGGTCAGGTCATAGTGTATCATAATCCTAATGCTCGAGATCGACATACAAAAGTTATCCAAAGTCGTTTCTAAAAGTCAATTTTGACAATAGTTCAACAAAACGAGACGTACCTTATATAAGGATTCATTTACTTGGTTGATAATATTCAAAAATCCAATTTATCAATCTTACAAACAAGTTGTTTAAATATAAATTGCAGATTCAAAAGCAATTCCAATTGACGTCAATCATAATTTAGTTGACCATATCTTTTGATTCGTTCATCGAAATTACGCGATTTCTAAATGAAAAGTTATTGATTTTTCGCCAGCTTTCCAAAAACATGTATATCATATACCTTTTACCAGTAATATATGTATTAAATTCGTGATTCATCATAAACTGTTTAACGACAAAATTTAGCATACAAGCATGCATAAACATATATGCTCGAGCACTAAACATGGATACACTATTAATATATAAAAGATAAGATATGAATGCTCACGTATCAATATTGTGATTCAATATTGCAGGAAAGTATGTAGACGCAACAGAGATGATAAACACTAGGTCTGACTAGCGAACAATACCCATGAACATTACCCATAACCTTCATAGCTATAACCCATATTTTCCTTAGCTCTATCCCGCTTGAAAACCCATTTTGAAAGTGACACGCTCATGACTTCGTCGTAGTATTTTATGTATAATACTACTAATAAAAATAATAAGATTAATAATAATAATAATAATATTAATCTTAATAATTATAATTATAATAATAATAATAATAATATAAATATATAAACGAGTGTAATATGTATGTGTGCAAACAAAATGGAATGAATTCGACTGAATTTATAGATCCTGACATGTTCCAGCCCTCCATGCGATCGTATGGTTTATGGGCATCATGGCCATGCGATCGCATGGCCCTACGATCCAGCTCACAATTGGTTGACTTGTTGTTTGTCGACATAATATTTAATTATATTTATAATATAATTAATTTATATAATTATTTATATATTATATTAAATTCACGTGCATAGTTGACTTGTAATTTTTGGTCCGGTGACTCGTACGTTGTCACTCGACTTATGTACCGGTTCCGGTTTCTCGAATGCATTTTCGTACGCTTAGAAAACTAGTACTTTTCGTTACGTGACGTGTTCCTTTATCAAAAATTAAACTTAATCATTGATAAACTATGTCACTCGAAGTGTAGCTTTAATCAATTAAGTGTTTTGGTTATTTGCTTCTATAAATCATCGTCTCGTAATATATACATATACATATATACATTTTCATTTTGAAATAGTGTTTTACTGTAGCAAAGTTACTGTAGCAAAGTTTTTTTAATGTAGCAAATAGTGATTTTCGAAAACACTGTAGCTTTTCGGGTACTGTAGCAATTCAAAAATATTGTAGCAAATTAGTGTTTTACTGGTTCATGTTAAATGTTTTAGTTAACTTATCTAAATATCAATCGAATCAATAATCGAATGTTACTATCGTTTACTAAATAACTTGAAATTATATATATATGCACATTAAGTTATATATATATTGTTCGTGAATCTTCGAGAACAGTCAAAGAATAATTGATTACATAAATATAGTTCCTAAACTTTGAGACTCAATATTACAGACTTTGCTTATCGTGTCGAAAACATTAAATCATTTAAAGATAAAGTTTAAATTTGGTCAGAAATTTTCGGGTCGTCACAGTACCTATCCGTTAAAGAAATCTCGTGCCGAAATTTGAGTGAGGTCGTCATGGCTAACAATAAAAATGTTTTCATGACGAATATGAGTTGATAATTAGAGTTTTATCACCGTTGAATAATATGGATAAAACAATCCAATTACGCGAAGCGTATGAGAGAAATTATCGTAAAAGAGTGAAATGAAGGAATAGAGATTCGTCTTAATTTTTGACGTAGTAACGATTGATTTCCGAAATTTAAGGAATAGAAAATCTTCATATTCTAAATAAGATTTGATTCTTCGGGAATTAAGGAGATTAAGATCTTCTTTAATTAAATGCGTAATCTGCCTCGATTGCTATGTCTGATATTTCACTATAAATTGACCTCTTCCGTTTCATTTATTTTCACCACTCCTATAAGCTTCTTCCTTATTTCATACTTCCTAATAGATTTTGAAAATGCTTAATCCAGTTCTGATTCTTGATATTTTCTTGGCTATCATATCCTTCATTCTTCTTTTTCATCTGCCACCAGAGGAGGTTATTTTCTTCTACTATTACCTTGGGGTTATAGTGTTTTTCATTCTCCCGTGTCTTTATATTGCTATACGCATTGATATACACGGTTTGTAATTTTGGGGTTTTTATCGGGCTTTTTATTCTCTATTATATTTCGGAGCTTCATGCTTTTATTTTTCCTTCCCGACTTCAAATCAAGCGAATAATGGTCTAGAATTCGTAGGTATGGAGTTTTGGATGAACATAGTTAATGTTCTAAGAAGGTAATCGTAATGGCACGATCTTGATTTGTCAAATTAACAGAATATCCGGAAAGATAGAACTATCATGAAGATATGTTCTTAATATGTTTGGAGATTGGGTAGAATGTAAGTGTCGTGTAACATGGCACATGATGATGGTATGATCTGTGAACCTTTATCACGTTCCATTAGAAACTCAGCATGACTTACTGTAATATAATCATGTTGATAAAGTGTCATTATATTATACTAACTCATGCTTCAATTCACAACATTACTTCAATCATCCATTTTTTTTTAATTTTTCAGATTTTTGAAACTAAAATAGTTTCTTTTATGATGTAATACAGATAGCGCAAAGAGATAAATGATTTCAGATAAGAATAGTTGTGAAAATATCTTCAGGAATATCGAAGATATTTATAATGAAAGATACGATGATATCTTAGAATTTCTATTATTGAAGGATGATGAAGAAGACTTGTTCGTAAAGGTTTAGATTCAGGAGCAAGGTATTCGTTAATGACTTCAGCAGACACTGAATCATTTAGATTCTTTGAAGGCAGGTTTAGTCTTTGTGATTTTTCCACAGCCTCCTTCATGTTCTGCTCAATCCGTTTTCCAGTTCCAAACCTTCTCATTTTCTGAGCTTTGCCAACACACTATTCTTTATCATCAAACTTTTGGCTGTTAAGGTCGTTTACAGTTTTTGCTGCTTCATCAGCATTTTTCCAAAATTCGGAGAATTAGTTTCGCAGTTTGGGTTGTTTTTCAGAAACTTCACATTCGAAGTAAGTAAGTCTATGAGATATACATTATATGTATATATATAACTGTTGGCATAGAATTACTGCGAAATTCGAAATACTGATTGCTAATTCCCGGTAGTTGGTATGGCAATTATTGTTACAAGATGTGGAAGAGTACATGATAGGGTTTCAATGAACAATTATAATGGTTTTTCGGAGAGATTTAAACCAATGAGTAATGAAGTTGCTGTTAAGTTTACTACTAATGTGGTAGAACATGAAAGGTTCCCCGATAACAAGAACGTATATGTCAAAGTTACAATAAGGCTAATCTGAAAAGTTGAAGTTGTTGAAATATCCCGTTCATATTGATTATAAACGTTCCATATTAATTGATTTCGTCACGAGGTTTTGACCTCTATATGAGACGTTTTTCAAAGACTGCATTCGATTTTAAAACAAACCATAACCTTTAAAATATTACGATGATTATCAAATAATGATAATCTAAAATATAGCGTTTTTCACACGACCATTACATAATGGTTTACAATAATATTACACATCAACATAAGTCTTCGAATGCAGTTTTTAAACAATATTATACAAGTATGGACTCCAAATCTTGTCCTTAATTTAGTATGCAACAACGGAAGCTCTTAATAATCACCTGAGAATAAACATGCTTAAAACGTCAACAAAATTGTTGGTGAGTTATAGGTTTAACCTATATATTATTAAATCATAATAATAAACCACAAGATTTCATTTTTATAACACATCTCTTATCAGGCATTTCGCAAACTGCATAGAGATAAAAATCATTCATATGTTGAACACCTGGTAACCGACGTTAACTTAATGCATATAATATCCCCAAAACAGAACCTCTCGTCTGTATAATAATCTCGAAGTACTAAACCATCCATAACCTGAATGGGGGTTGTTAAGCCCAATAGATCTATCTTTAGGATTCGCGTCAATTAGGGGTCATTTTCCTAATTCTTAGGCTACCAGACTTGAAGGGCGATATTCGGTTTAATGATCCAACCATAGAATGTAATTTTGATCACGTGTGTCTATTTTGTAAAACATTTATAAAACTGCATGTATTCTCATCCCAAAAATAATAGATTTTAAAAGTGGGACTATAACTCACTTTCACAGATTTTTACTTGGTCGGGAAGTAAGACTTGGCCACTAGTCGATTCACGAACCTATAAAAAATATGTACATATATATCAAAGTATGTTCAAAATATATTTACAACATTTTTTAATACATTTTAATGTTTTAAATATTTTTAGTTAGCTGTCCTCGTTAGTAACCTACAACTAGTTGTCCATAGTTAGATGTACAGAAATAAATTGATATATATTATCTTGACCCAATCCACGACCCAGTGTATACACGTCTCAGGCTAGATCACAACTCAAAGTATATATATTTTTGGAATCAACCTCAACCCTGTATAGCTAACTCCAACATTACTGCATATAGAGTGTCTATGGTTGTTCCAAATAATATATATAGATGGGTCGATATGATATGTCAAAACATTTGCATACGTGTCTATGGTATCCTAAAATTACATAATATATTAGAATACATGTATAATACAATATAAGTTAGCTAGGATATGATTGGTATAGATTTGTTACCAATTTTCACGTAGCTACAACAAGTAAAAAATATCAAATCTTGTTTTACCCATAACTTCTTCGTTTTAAATCCGTTTTGAGTGAATCCAATTGCTATGGTTTCATATTGAACTTAAGTTTATGAATCTATATAGAAAAATTATAAGTTTATAGTCGGAAATATAGGTTACAAGTCGTTTTTGTAAAGGTAGTCATTTCAGTTGAAAGAACGACGTCTAGATGACCATTTTGGAAAACATACTTCCATTTTGAGTTTAATCATGATTTTTGGATATAGTTTCATGTTCATAAGAAAAATCATTTTCCCAGAAGAACAACTTTTAAATCAAAGTTTATCATAGTTTTTAATTAACTAACCCAAAACAGCTCGCGGTGTTACTACGACGGCGTATATCCAATTTTACGGTGTTTTTCGTGTTTTCAGGTTTTAAATCATTAAGTTAGCATATCAAATAGATATAGAACATATGTTTAGTTGATTTTAAAAGTCAAGTTAGAAGTATTAACTTTTGTTTGTGAACAAGTTTAGAATTAACTAAACTATGTTCTAGTGATTACAAGTTTAAACCTTCGAATAAGGTAGTTTTATATATATGAATCGAATGATGTTATGAACATCATTACTAAATCAAGTTTTGTGGATAAACCCACTGGAAATGAGAAAAATATATCTAGCTTCAAAGGATCCTTGGATGGCTTGAAAGTTCTTGAAGCAGAATCATGACACGAAAACAAGTTCAAGTAAGATTTCCACTCGAAATAAGATTGTTATAGTTATAGAAATTGAATCAAAGTTTGATTATGAGTATTACCTTGTATTAGAAAGATATCTTACTATAAATAAGAAAGATTTCTTGAGGTTGGATGATCACTTTACAAGATTGGAAGTAAGCTAGCAAACTTGGAAGTATTCTTGATTTTATGAAACTAGAACTTATAGAATTTATGAAGAACACTTAGAACTTGAAGATAGAACTTGAGAGAGATCAATTTGATGAAGAAAATTGATGAATTAAAGTGTTTTTAGGTGTTTTTGGTCGTTGGTATATGGATTAGATATAAAGGATGTGTAATTTTGTTTACATGTAAATAAGTCATGAATGATTACTAATATTTTTGTAATTTTATGAGATATTTCATGCTAGTTTCCAAATGATGATTCCCACATGTGTTAGGTGACTCACATGGGCTGCTAAGAGCTGATAATTGGAGTGTATATACCAATAGTACATACATCTAAAAGCTGTGTATTGTACGAGTACGAATACGGGTGCGTGCGAGTAGAATTGTTGATGAAACTGAACGAGGATGTAATTGTAAGCATTTTTGTTAAGTAGAAGTATTTTGATAAGTGTCTTGAAGTCTTTCAAAAGTGTATAAATACATATTAAAACACTACATGTATATACATTTTAACTGAGTCGTTAAGTCATCGTTAGTCGTTACATGTAAATGTTGTTTTGAAGCCTTTAGGTTAACGATCCTGTTAATTGTTGTTAACCCATTGTTTATTATATCAAATGAGATGTTAAATTATTACATTATCATGATATTATGATATATTAATATATCTTAATATGATATATATACAATTAAATGTCGTTACAACGATAATCGTTACATATATGTCTCATTTCGAAATCATTAAGTTAGTAGTCTTGTTTTTACATATGTAGTTCATTGTTAATATACTTAATGATATGTTTACTTATCATAATACCATGTTAACTATATATATATCCAAATATATGACATCATAAAGTTTTTACAAGTTTTAACGTTCGTGAATCACCGGTCAACTTGGGTGGTCAATTGTCTATATAAAACCTATTTCAATTAATCAAGTCTTAACAAGTTTGATTGCTTAACATTTTGGAAACACTTAATCATATAAATATAAATTTCATTTAATATATATAAACATGGAAAAATTCGGGTCACTACAGTACCTACCCGTTAAATAAATTTCGTCCCGAAATTTTAAGCAGTTGGAGGTGTTGACGTATCTTCTGGAAATAAGTGTGGGTATTTCTTCTTCATCTAATCTTCTCATTCCCAGGTGAACTCAGGTCCTCTACGAGCATTCCATCGAACCTTAACAATTGGTATCTTGTTTTGCTTGAGCCTTTTAACCTCACGATCCATTATCTCGACGGGTTCTTCAATGAATTGTAGTTTTTCATTGATTTTAATTTTGTCTAAAGGAATAGTGAGATCTTCTTTAGCTAAGCACTTCTTCAGATTCGAGACGTGAAAGGTATTATGTACATTGGCGAGTTGTTGAGGTAATTCAAGTCGGTAGGCTACTGTTCCGACACTATCTAAAATCTTGAATGGTCCAATGTATTTTGGATTTAGTTTCCCCCGTTTACCAAATCGAACAACGCCTTTCCAAGGCGAAACCTTAAGCATGACCATCTCCCCAATTTCAAATTCTATATCTTTCCTTTTAAGGTCCGCGTAGCTCTTTTGTCGACTCTGAGCGGTTTTCAACCGTTGTTGAATTTGGATGATTTTCTCTGTAGTTTCTTGGATTATCTCCGGACTCGTAATCTGTCTATCCCCCAATTAATTCCAAAAAATTGGAGATCTGCACTTTCTACCATAAAGTGCTTCGAACGGTGCCATTTCGATACTCGAGTGGTAACTGTTGTTGTAGGAAAATTCTGCTAATGGTAGATGTCGATCCCAACCGTTTCCAAAATCAATAACACATACTCGTAGCATGTCTTCAAGAGTCTGTATCATCCTTTCACTCTGCCCTTCGGTTTGTGGATGATAGGTAGTACTCATGTCTAGACGAGTTCCCAATGCTTGTTGTAATGTCTGCCAAAACCTTGAAACAAATCTGCCATCTCTATCAGAGATAATAGAGATTGGTATTCCATGTCTAGAGACAACTTCTCCATTTCTCGCCAACTTCTCCATTTTATCATCTTCTCTCATTGGCAGAAAGTGTGCTGACTTGGTGAGACGATCGACTATTACCCAAATAGTATCATAACCACTTGCAGTCCTTGGCAATTTAGTAATGAAATCCATGGTAATGTTTTCCCATTTCCATTATGGGATTTCGGGTTGTTGAAGTAGACCTGATGGTTTCTGATGTTCAGCTTTGACCTTAGAACACGTCAAACATTCTCCTACGTATCTAGCAATATCGGCTTTCATACCCGGCCACCAAAAGTGTTTCTTGAGATCTTTGTACATCTTCCCCGCTCCGGGATGTATTGAATATCTGGTTTTATGTGCTTCCTTAAGTACCTTTTCTCTCACATCTTCAAACTTTGGTACCCAAATTCTTTCAGCCCTATACCGGGTTCCGTCTTCCCGAATATTAAGATGTTTCTACGATCCTTTGGGTATTTCATTCTTCAACTTTCCTTCTTTTACAACTCCCTGTTGCGCCTCCTTTATTTGAGTAGTAAGTTTAGTACGAATAATTATATTCATAGCTTTTACCCGCATTGGTTCTCTGTCCTTTCTACTTAAAGCTTCGGTTACCACATTTGCCTTTCCCGAGTGGTAACGAATCTCAAAATCGTAATCATTCAATAACTCAATCCACCTACGCTGCCTCATGTTCAGTTGTTTCTGATTAAATATATGTTGGAGACTTTTGTGGTCGGTATATATGATACTTTTGACCCCATATAAGTAGTGCCTCCAAGTCTTTAATGCAAAAACAACAACGCCCAATTCCAAATCATGAGTCGTATAATTTTGCTCTTGAATCTTCAATTGTCTGGATGCATAAGCAATTACCTTCGTTCGTTGCATTAATACACAACCGAGGCCTTGCTTTGAGGCATCACAATATATCACAAAATCATCATTCCCTTCAGGCAATGACAATATAGGTACCGTAGTTAACTTTTTCTTCAACAATTAAAACGCTTTCTCCTGCTCATCCCTCCATTCAAATTTCTTCCCTTTATGCGTTAATGCAGTCAAGGGTTTTGCTATTTTGCAAAAATCTTGGATGAACCTTCTGTAGTAACTAGCCAGTCCTAAAAATTGGCGTATATGCTTCGGAGTTTTCGGGGTTTCCCACTTTTCAACGGTTTCAATCTTTGCCGGATCCACTTGAATACCTTCTTTGTTCACTATGTGACCGAGGAATTGAACTTCTTCCAACCAAGATGCACACTTTGAAAACTTAGCGTACAGTTTTTCTTTCCTCAACAACTCTAGAACTTTTCTCAAATGTTCTTCGTGCTCTTGATCATTCTTTGAGTAAATAAGTATGTCATCGATAAAAACAATGACAAACTTGTCAAAGTGTGGTCCACACACTCGGTTCATGAGGTCCATGAACACAGCTGGTGCGTTAGTCAACCCAAATGGCATAACCATAGACTCGTAATGACCGTAACGAGTCCTGAAAGCAGTCTTTGGAATATCATCCTCCTTCACCCGCATTTGATGATACCCAGAACGTAAATCAATCTTCGAATAAACTGACGAGCCTTGTAGTTGATTAAATAAGTCGTCGATTCTTGGTAGTAGATAACGATTCTTGATGGTAAGTTTGTTCAACTCTCGGTAGTCGATACACAACCTGAATGTACCATCCTTCTTTTTGACAAAAAAAACAGGAGCTCCCCATGGTGATGTACTTGGTCGTATGAAACCACGCTCTAGAAGTTCTTGTAATTGGCTTTGAAGTTCCTTCATTTCGCTGGGTACGAGTCTGTATGGAGCACGAGCTATTGGTGTAGCTCCCGGTACAAGATCTATTTGAAATTCAACGGATCGGTGTGGAGGTAATCCCGGTAATTCTTTCGGAAATACATCGGGAAATTCTTTTGCGACGGGAACATCATTGATGCTCTTTTCTTCAGTTTGTACTTTCTCGACGTATGCTAAAACAGCATAGCAACCCTTTCTTATTAACTTTTACGCCTTCAAATTACTAATAAGATTTAGCTTCGCGTTGCTCTTTTCTCCGTACACCATTAAGGGTTTTCCTTCTTCTTGTACAATACGAATTACATTTTTGTAACATACGATCTCTGCTTTCACCTCTTTCAACCAGTCCATGCCGATTATCACATCAAAACTCCCTAACTCTACTGGTATCAAATCAATCTTAAATGTTTCGCTAACCAGTTTAATTTCTCGATTCCGACATATATTATCTGCTATAATTAATTTACCGTTTGCTAATTCTAGTATAAACTTATTATCCAAAGGCGTCAATGGACAACTTAATTTAGCACAGAAATCCTTACTCATATAGCTTCTATCCGCACCCGAATCAAATAAAACATAAGCAGATGTATTGTCAATAAGAAACATACCCGTAACAAGCTCCGGGTCTTCCTGCGCTTCAACCGCATTAATGTTGAAGACTCTTCCTCGGCCTTGCCCATTATTATCCCCCTGATTTAGACACATATTTTTGTAATGGCCCTTCTTTCCGCATCCGAAACAGGTAATGTCTGCATAACTTGTTCCGGCATTATTTGTTCCCTTAGCCATTGATCCGTAGATTTTGCACTTTGTCGCACCATGGCCCTTTCTATTACACTTAGTACACACTGCTGTACAGAGCCCAGTTGGATGGTATCCTTCACATCTCTGGCAGAATTTTTGCCTCTTATTGTTATTGTTGGGATTGTTGTTGTTGCGATTGATATTGTTGTTGAAACGGTTGTTGTAGTTGTTGCTGGGGTGGTTGTTGTTGTTGTTGTTGTTGCGTTTGTTGTTGCGAAAATTGGTGCGATTGTAGTTATGATTGTTGGGTTGATTATTGAAATTGTGACCCTTGTCAATGGTTTCTTCCCATTTCCTCTTGACTTGTTTCGTATTGGCTTCTTCGGCCGCCCGTTCTTTAATCCTTTCCTCAATTTGATTTATAAGTTTATGAGCCATTCGACTTGCCTTTTGTATGGAGGCGGGCTCGTGTGAACTTATATCCTCTTGGATCCTTTCCGGTAACCCTTTTACAAATACTTCGATTTTCTCTTCTTCATCTTCGAACACTCCCGGACACAATAAGCCCAACTCTGTGAATCGTCGTTCGTACGTGGTAATATCAAACCCTTCTGTTTGTAACCCTCTAAGCTCTACCTTGAGCTTATTGACCTCGTTTCTGGGACGGTACTGCTCGTTCATTAAGTGTTTGAATGCTGACCACGGTAGTGCGTAAGTAGCATCTTGTCCCACTTGTTCGAGATAGGTATTCCATCATGTTAATGCAGTACCTGTGAAGGTATGCATGGCGTACTTTACCTTATCTTCCTCAGCACATTTGCTTATAGCAAACACAGATTCGACCTTTTTGGTCCATCGTTTCAGTCTGACTGGTCCTTCAGTTCCATCGAATTCCAGAGGTTTACAGGCAGTAAAAGCCTTGTAGGAGCATCCTACACGGTTTCCTGTGGAGTTAACTCCACTGCTAGACTCTGAGTTATTGTTGTTTTGCATTGCAGCCTGTACTGCGGCTATATTTGCTGCAAGGAAAGCACGAAAGTCTTCCTCACTCATGTTCAAGTTCTGACGAGTAGTCGGTGCCATTTACTTCAAAAATAGCCAAAAGAATTAAGTTAATCATATAGAATATTAAGAGTAGTTAATAGTATTCCGTAGCAAAATATGAACTCATTTATAAAAGTTTTTTCTTCATATTAACGTTTTATAAGTTTTAATTCGGGTAATACCTACCCGTTAAGTTCATACTTAGTAGCTAACATACAATTCAACTACTACAATTCTATATGAAAACTGATTATAATAATTATCACATTCAAACGTTTATACAATATTTTGCAAACTTACAATACCGCTATTTTACATATAGCATGAAATATAGCACATAAAAACTCTGATACAAAACAGTTGCGAAGACAATTCTAGTTAATATGCAAGTCGTTCAACAAAGGCAATAAAGACACGTAATTCATACGTCCAGAAATAAGTCATGCATTCTGGTTTTACTATGACTACTTCCCATCCTTGGTCTTGTGGAACATAACCGTTGTGACCGTTGACAAGACAGCATGTTGTAATGTCATCAAAAGGACGAGGGTTTTGTAATGTCCAACAGCCCCATAATAATCTAAAAACCTTGTTTCTCATCTTAACTACCGAGTCCATCACTTGTGGAATGTTTTATTTAAAAGTTGCAACCCAATGTTCTTTTTCTCAATTTGATGAGAAGCGAACATTATTAACCCGTAAGCATAACATGCTTCTTTATGTTGCATGTTAGAAGCTCTTTCTAAATCACGAAATCCTATGTTGGGATATGTTGAGTCAAAATAGGTTCTTAACCCGTAGCATAAAATTGCATTTGGGTTCCCCGCATTTAACGCTTTAAAGAAAACACGGCGTAACTTACGGTCTCCCCAATGTGATATACCCCACCTATCAAAGGAAAGCTTTTTATAAACTAAGGCATTTCTGGAAAGTATTTCAAATGTTTGACAAGTTAATTTCGCCATAACTAAATGTGGTGATGAATTCTGACCGACTCTAGACAAGATTTTCTCAATCATATCCTCTGGTAGGTCTTCTAAAATATTCGGTTGTCTACCCTTAATGTCCATTTTGTTTTTATACTGTAAAATAGACAAGGATTAGATTCGTAAAAGATAATTAACAAACAATACAAGTAATTTTTACATAGAACATAAAAGTACAAGCACACTATATTACATATATTACACAACATGATTACAACTCTTTAATCCGACTCACTCGTTTCTTCTTCTTCGGACTTGGTTCATTTTGCTAATTTCCTAGGGATATATGATGCTTCCCTAATACGAGCTGTCGTTTTCCACAATGGTTTAGAAAAACCTGGTGGTTTAGAGGTTCCCGGGTCATTGTTACATTTTAGGAAATACAGATGTTGCCGATACATATAAAGTTCATCGGGGTTGGAATCAGGTTTCTCTATTTTTATACCTTTTCCCTTATTATTTTCTTTCGCTTTATTAAATTGGGTCGAGGTAATTTCTATAACATCATCGGAATCTTCATCGGGATCCGATTCATCGAAAAATTGATAATCTTCCCAATATTTTGCTTCCTCGGCGGAAACACCATTGACCATTAATAACTTTAGTCCGTTGGTTGAGGATTTTCTTTTATTTAATCGATTTACTATAGGTATCAATATTTCTTCTTCCGGAACCTCTTCTTCTTCAGGTTCCTCCTCTTCTGATTCCTCTTCTTCCGGTTCCTCTTCTTCCGGTTCCTCTTCGGGAATTTGTGAATCTTCCCAAATTATATTTGACTCTTCATTATTATTAGGTGAGTCGATGGGATTTGTACTAGTGGTAGACATCTATCACACAATATCAAACACATTAAGAGGTTAATATGTCACATAATATTTACATGTTAATAATATATAATTTCCAACAAAAGTGTTAAGCAATCGTTTTTAAAGAAAAAACGGTCGAAGTCTAGACTCACTAATGTATCCTAACAAACTCGATAAGACACACTAATGCAAATTTCTGGTTCTCTAAGACCAACGCTCGGATACCAACTGAAATGTCCCGTTCATATTGATTATAAACGTTCCATATTAATTGATTTTGTCACGAGGTTTTGACCTCTATATGAGACATTTTTCAAAGACTGCATTCGATTTTAAAACAAACCATAACCTTTAAAATATTACGACGATTATCAAATAATGATAATTTAAAATATAGCGTTTTTCACACGACCATTACATAATGGTTTACAATAATATTACACATCAACATAAGTCTTCGAATGCAGTTTTTAAACAATATTATACAAGCATGGACTCCAAATCTTGTCCTTAATTTAGTATGCAACAGCGGAAGCTCTTAATAATCACCTGAGAATAAACATGCTTAAAACGTCAACAAAATTGTTGGTGAGTTATAGGTTTAACCTATATATTATTAAATCATAATAATAGACCACAAGATTTCATTTTTATAACACATCTCTTATCAGGCATTTCGCAAACTGCATAGAGATAAAAATCATTCATATGTTGAACACCTGGTAACCGACGTTAACTTAATGCATAGAATATCCCCAAAACAGAACCTCTCGTCTGTATAATAATCTCGAAGTACTAAACCATCCATAACCTGAATGGGGGTTGTTAAGCCCAATAGATCTATCTTTAGGATTCGCATCAATTAGGGGTCATTTCCCTAATTCTTAGGCTACCAGACTTGAAGGGCGATATTCGGTTTAATAATCCAACCATAGAATGTAATTTTGATCACTAGTGTCTATTTTGTAAAACATTTATAAAACTGCATGTATTCTCATCCCAAAAATAATAGATTTTAAAAGTGGGACTATAACTCACTTTCACAGATTTTTACTTCGTCGGGAAGTAAGACTTGGACACTGGTCGATTCACGAACCTATAACAAATATGTACATATATATCAAAGTATGTTCAAAATATATTTACAGCATTTTTTAATACGTTTTAATGTTTTAAATATTTTCAGTCAGCTGTCCTCGTTAGTAACCTACAACTAGTTATCCATAGTTAGATGTACAGAAATAAATTGATATATATTATCTTGACCCAATCCATAACCCAGTGTATACACGTCTCAGGCTAGATCACAAATCAAGTATATATATTTTTGGAATCAACCTCAACCCTGTATAGCTAACTCCAACATTACTGCATATAGAGTGTCTATGGTTGTTTCAAATAATATATATAGATGGGTCGATATGATATGTCAAAACATTTGCATACGTGTCTATGGTATCCCAAGATTACATAATATATTAGAATACATGTATAATACAATATAAGTTAGTTAGGATATGATTGGTATAGATTTGTTACCAATTTTCACGTAGCTACAACAAGTAAAAATATCCAATCTTGTTTTACCCATAACTTCTTCGTTTTAAATCCGTTTTGAGTGAATCCAATTGCTATGGTTTCATATTGAACTTAAGTTTATGAATCTATACAGAAAAAGTATAAGTTTATAGTCAGAAATATAGGTTACAAGTTGTTTTTGTAAAGGTAGTCATTTCAGTCGAAAGAACGACGTCTAGATGACCATTTTGGAAAACATACTTTCATTTTGAGTTTAATCATATTTTTTGGATATAGTTTCATGTTCATAAGAAAAATAATTTTCCCAGAAGAAAAACTTTTAAATCAAAGTTTATCATAGTTTTTAATTGACTAACCCAAAACAGCCCGCGGTGTTACTACGACGGCGTATATCCAGTTGTACGGTGTTTTTCGTGTTTTCAGGTTTTAAATCATTAAGTTAGCATATCATATAGATATAGAACACGTGTTTAGTTGATTTTAAAAGTCAAGTTAGAAGGATTAGCTTTTGTTTGTGAACAAGTTTAGAATTAACTAAACTATGTTCTAGTGATTACAAGTTTAAACCTTCGGATAAGGTAGTTTTATATATATGAATCGAATGATGTTATGAACATCATTACTACCTTAGGTTTTGTGGATAAACCCACTGGAAAGGAGAAAAATATATCTAGCTTCAAAGGATCCTTGGATGGCTTGAAAGTTCTTGAAGCAGAATCATGACACGAAAACAAGTTCAAGTAAGATTTCCACTCGAAATAAGATTGTTATAGTTATAGAAATTGAATCAAAGTTTGAATATAAGTATTACCTTGTATTAGAAAGATATCTTACTGTAAATAAGAAAGATTTCTTGAGGTTGGATGATCACTTTACAAGATTGGAAGTAAGCTAGCAAACTTGGAAGTATTTTTGATTTTATGAAACTAGAACTTATAGAATTTATGAAGAACACTTATAACTTGAAGATAGAACTTGAGAGAGATTAATTTGATGAAGAAAATTGATGAATGAAAGTGTTTGTAGGTGTTTTTGGTCGTTGGTATATGGATTAGATATAAAGGATGTGTAATTTTGTTTACATGTAAATAAGTCATGAATGATTACTAATATTTTGTAATTTTATGAGATATTTCATGCTAGTTTCTAAATGATGGTTCCCACATGTGTTAGGTGACTCACATGGGCTGCTAAGAGCTAATCATTAGAGTGTATATACCAATAGTACATACATCTAAAAGCTGTGTATTGTACGAGTACGAATACGGGTGCATACGAGTAGAATTGTTGATGAAACTGAACGAGGATGTAATTGTAAGCATTTTTGTTAAGTAGAAGTATTTTGATAAGTGTCTTGAAGTCTTTCAAAAGTGTATAAATACATATTAAAACACTACATGTATATACATTTTAACTGAGTCGTTAAGTCATCGTTAGTCGTTACATGTAAATGTTGTTTTGAAGCCTTTAGGTTAACGATCCTGTTAAGTGTTGTTAACCCATTGTTTATTATATCAAATGAGATGTTAAATTATTACATTATCATGATATTATGATATATTAATATATCTTAATATGATATATATACAATTAAATGTCGTTACAACGATAATCGTTACATATATGTCTCGTTTCGAAATTATTAAGTTAGTTGTCTTGTTTTTACATATGTAGTTCATTGTTAATATACTTAATGATATGTTTACTTATCATAATACCATGTTACCTATATATATATCCATATATATGACATCATATAGTTTTTACAAGTTTTAACGTTCGTGAATCACTGGTCAACTTGGGTGGTCAATTGTCTATATAAAACCTATTTCAATTAATCAAGTCTTAACAAGTTTGATTGCTTAACATGTTGGAAACACTTAATCATATAAATATCAATTTCATTTAATATATATAAACATGGAAAAGTTCGGGTCACTACAGTTGACTGGTTGAAAGTGTGATAAAACTGGATACTTTGAAAAGGATTGCAAGATTATTTTTGGTAATAACAATGCTAAGGGATCTTTCACAGTTTTGAAATCTAAGTATAGCTTTGAAAGATGTAGAGATCTAAGAATGATATCACTTATTAAATCTTGACTTGGATTCTGTTCTGTCATAATATGTAATTGAATTTGAATAAGAGTGGTTGTTCAGATTTCTATGAACGAATGTATAGCGTTGTGAAAGTAGTGGGTATAGTCAATAATTTTTGAATCAAAATTGAAGAATGTACAGTGTAACATATTAATTGTGAACTTATATATTTCTCGGGTATTACCTACCCGTTAAAAATTTCACAAGTAATATTTTGTACAGAAGAATTTTACTACAGTCTTCATGAAAATATATGTATGTATATTTTCTTCAGATGTAATACAGATTTAATGAGTTAATATCATATTAACCTCATTTAATTTTTGGCTTGAATTAGAAATGAAAAATCTCTAAAACATTAGAGATCATATAATCTTCGCGGAATATTTCACTAATGAAATCAATACTTCATTATTTATTCTTATTAATATTCCTTGGTGAAGGATGTTGTTGCTCGTGGAATTTTTTGTGAATCTTACAAGGCACAAATGATGTTTTCTGGAAAGTTTCAAGTACATCGAAAATGAAAGTGTAAAATTAATCATGTATTTGAATAATACACTTGATTTATTATGAAATGGAATCTATTAAGTCGAAGCAGAAATTATAGTTAACGACTGTTAAGTCATTAACGAAGGATGTATAGCATATTAGTAACATGAACTAACCGAGTAGTACCTACCAGTTATGATTCACATGTAATAGCTTAGTACGAAAAGATTTATTTTGATTTCAAATTTCACATATATATATAAAATATACATATAATTTCTTCAGGGGAAATGAGTTAATACTTCATAACTCGTTGATACAATATATGCGTTGCTGATTTGTGATGATATTGGTGATTATGTAACTGGTGGAAATCGTGATGTTATAGGTGCTACTAGTGCTGACGATGCTGATAGTACTGATGTGCTGGTGATGTTGACGGTACTGTTGATGCTGCTTGTATAACAAGTCTAGTTTGTAAATCGAGCACTATTCCTGTCAGTGTTTCACTTTATTATTTCTATCCGCCTACTTCTAATTTACAATATGCATTAGAATATATAATCTCTAAGACTTTTAGAAACTACATATTCTCTGCAGAATATTTCTTCGATGAAGTTATGAATCAATACTTCATCGTTTGTTGTTGTTGATATTCCTTGGTATCTATAGGGCGTATGACGTTGATGCTCGTGGGACAGATGGTGAAGTTGAGGCGTGTGATGGGGATGTTGTTGTTGGTGGTGGTAATGGTACTGTTGGTGTTGTTGTCGGTGGTACTGTTGCTGCTGATACTGGTGGTGCCTGTGATGCCTGCAAGTTACGCATCATGTTCTCCAAAGTCACAACTCGAGCGCGAAGCTCGTTGACTTCTTCTACTACCCCCGGATGATTGGCGGTTCATACAAGCGGATGAATAAGATTTAGAATATTGGATATTACGTAGTCGTTGCGAGCTGTTCTAGAAATGAGGGTGAAAATGGTGTTACGAACAGGTTCACCGGTAAGTGCTTCAGGTTCTTCGCCAAGAGGTGAATGCGGTGGATGGAAGGTATCACCTTCTTCCTGTCTCCAATGATTAAGTAGATTACGAACCCATCCCCAATTCATCCAGAATAGATGATGGCTAATTGGTTGATCCATTTCGGTTACGCTGCTTTCGGAGCTCGAGTGGAAATCCATATCGGAATAGCTGTCGGAATCGAAGGAATTTGAACTAGATACATGATCCATTTTGTGTAATCAAGGAAAAGATTTTTGGAATGAAATATATTATAGGACTAATTTGGTACTCCTCAATACATAGTTTACATATGTATTTATAATACCAGAATCCCATAAGTTACGGAGGATTTTACGGAAGATGTCAGGCAAAGTTTACTGTAATAGATATGCCAAGATATGAATTTTGTCTATACTATCTATGCAATCAATGCAATAAGACGCATTTAGACTTAAGATGATAGACAGATAATTTTCGATAAGAAATGATAAGCAAAACTTTTGACATGCAGACACAGTCGAAGTCCAGACTTACTAATGTATCTTAACAACTATCAGTTGGACACACTCATGCAAGACCTGGTTCTAGGACCAATGCTCTGATACCAACTGTGACGATCGCTCCAAATCCATATAGACGAATACGTCATTCATCGATTTCATTGCGAGGTATTTGACCTCTATATGACACGTTTTGTAAACATTGCATTTTTTTGAAAAGGCACACCATAAATGAATATTTAAATCAAAGGTTTTCAACATCTGATGATTTCTACATATAGACAATCACCGTAAATAATAGTTTATAATAGTACTTCCGTTGACAATGCAGTCAAAATAAGATACATGGTGATGATTTGGTGAATGCAACGTTTCCTTGAAAAAATATGCCATGTAAGACTCCATGCACATAGCTTGTCTAACATATAAGCAAATAGCGGAAGACTTCTAGGGAACCTGAGAATAAACATGCTAATAAGTGTCAACACAAAGGTTGGTGAGTTCATAGTTTTAATGTTTTGCATAATCTGTACGTAAAGGTGAATCACAAGTTTTCAGTTGTTTCATCTAGAAACGTTTATCAAAATATTCTACGAAATTGAGCACCCTGGTAACTAAACTTAACGTATATATAATTTATACCCTTTGTATAATCATCTTAATAATACACGCAAACCAACGTGTACGCTTCTTAAATAGCATACGTCCGTTAAAAGGCTAGTGCTCTAGCTCGGACGGGGATATCAAGCCCTATGGATCCATATACAACTACTCGTGCCCACCAGTTCTTATAACTGACAGTTACTAGTTACCAAAGCTAAGGGATTTTCGGTTCAAACTCGGTGTAGAATTTAGTATGTACTTGTATCCATTGCGTTTAAAATAAAGTGCATGTATTCTCAGCCCAAAAATATAGATTTCAAAGGCAATTAAAAAGGGAGCAAATGAAACTCATCTTAGCAGCACATAAAGTCGTTCACCGAAATGTGACCGAAAACTCGGAATACCAAATAACCGTAGATCTCAACCTAGAGAACATATGTTGGTCATTAAATGTCTATCAAGCTAGTTCAGGTCATAGTGTATCATAATCCTAATTCTCGAGATCGACATACAAAAGTTATCTAAAGTCGTTTCAAAAAGTCAATTTTGACAATAGTTCAACAAAACGAGACGTACCTTATATAAGAATTCATTTACTCGGTTGGTAATATTCAAAAATCCAATTTATCAATCTTACAAACAAGTTGTTTAAATATTAATTGTAGATTCAAAAGCAATTCCAATTAACGTCAATCATAATTCAGTTGACCATATCTTCTGATTCGTTCATCGAAATTACGCGATTTTTAAATGAAAAGTTATTGATCTTTCGCCAGCTTTCCAAAAACATGTATATCATATACCTTTTACCAGTAATATATATATTAAATTCGTGATTCATCATAAACTGTTTAACAACGAAATTTAGCATACAAGCATGCATAAATATATATACTCGAGCACTAGATATGGATACACTATTAATATATAAAAGATAAGATATGAATACTCACGTATCAATATTGTGATTCAATATTGCAGGAAAGTACGTAGACGCAACAGAGATGATAAACACTAGGTTTGACTTGAGAACAATACCCATGAACATTACCCATAACCTCAATAGCTATAACCCATATTTTCTTTAGCTCTATCCCGCTTGAAAACCCATTTTGAAAGTGACACGCTCATGACTTCGTCGTAGTATTTTATGTATAATACTACTAATAAAAATAATAAGATTAATAATAATAATAATATTAATCTTAATAATAATAATAATAATAATAATAATAATAATAATAATAATAATAATAATAATAATAATAATAATAATAATAATAATATAAATATATATACGAGTGTAATATGTATGTGTGCAAACAAAATGGATCGAATTCGACTGAATTTATAGATCCTGACATGTTCCAGCCCTTCATGCGATCGCATGGTTTATAGGTATCATGGCCATGCGATCGCATTGCCCTATGATCCAGCTCACAATTGTTTGTCTCGTTGTTTGTCGACATAATATTTAATTATATTTATAATATAATTAATTTATATAATTATTTAAATATTATATTAAATTCACGTGCATAGTTGACTTGTAATTTTTGGTCCGATGACTCGTACGTTGTCACTCGATTTATGTCCCGGTTCCAGTTTCTCGAATGCATTTTCGTACGCTTAGAAAACTAGTACTTTTCGTTATGCGACGTGTTCCTTTATCAAAAATTAAACTCAATCATTGATAAACTATGTCACTCGAAGTGTAGCTTTAATCAATTAAGTGTTTTGATTATTTGCTTCTATAAATCATCGTCTCGTAGTATATACATATACATATATACATTTTCATTTTGAAATAGTGTTTTACTGAAGCAAAGTTACTGTAGCAAAGTTTTTTTACTGTAGCAAATAGTGATTTTCGAAAACATTCTAGCTTTTCGGGTACTGTAGCAATTCGAAAATATTGTAGCAAATTAGTGTTTTACTGGTTCATCTTAAACGTTTTAGTTAACTTATCTAAATATCAATCGAATCAATAATCGAATGTTACTATCGTTTACTAAATAACTTGAAATCATATATATATATATATATATATATATATATATATATATATATATATATATGCACATTAAGTTATATATATATTGTTCTTGAATCTTCGAGAACAGTCAAAGAATAATTGATTACATGAATATAGTTCCAAAACTTTGAGACTCAACATTACAGACTTTGTTTATCGTGTCGAAAACATTAAATCATTTAAAGATAAAGTTTAAATTTGGTCAGAAATTTCCGGGTTGTCACAACATTACATTACTTTTACAAACTATAGCTCACCAACATTCGTGTTGACCTTTTAAGCGTGTATGGTTGTTGCTTCCGCTGTTAGACTTGCTGTCTTGGTGTTTTAGACTTGCAGTTACAGACTTGCTGTGTTAGACTTCCGCTGCATTACTTAGAGATGTCTCAATCATGGAACTTTTATATTGCATTCGCAACTTATGTTATTTGAATAATGGCTTGTAACGACCTTTGTGTCACGCTACCTTTTGTAAAACGTTATCCTTTTTGAATGCAAAACTTGTTTTAAAACAGTATGTAGTATTATACCGTGTAATGGACCTGTTTTTGACGATTCGTACATGATGGTTTTGTACGGGGCATCACATTAGTGACAACCACTCGAGCCACACGTCTTTTTACCACTCCAGTTAACAAGGACAATATATCTCGCCATTTATAACTTACAATCTGCAGTGGAATGAATTGATTCACAAGACTCCATGTATCAATTTAGTACTCTATGTATCCATCGTATCGTTCATAATGAAAATGTCACTTATGTATCAATTATGGATCAATAGTTTGTTGCTTATGTACTCCAAGTGCATCAAATAATGTTGGTTGTGCAGTGCATGTGCATTAAGATGGTTATGTGCTAATTTTTATACATCATGAATCAAAGGATATTGAACATGATTGATGTTAGGTGTATCAGTTAGTATGGGATACTGTTTTATTTTCGTTTCTAAAATC
The DNA here is from genome assembly GCF_046630445.1 of Rutidosis leptorrhynchoides. NCBI lineage: Eukaryota > Viridiplantae > Streptophyta > Magnoliopsida > Asterales > Asteraceae > Rutidosis > Rutidosis leptorrhynchoides. The sequence continues at coordinate 47,072,842 of NC_092337.1, read as the reverse complement.
TTTTAAGAAGCAACAAAAGAAAACGTGATTGAAGGAGAAACAGAAACAAGATTGTAGGAGAAGATCAGAAAAAGACAAGGATGCCCTCAAGCGTATTTGTATTTTAAAAATGAAATATCATAATTCAATATTCAGATCTTCTTAATCGAACGGTTGACATGACCTCGTACCTTTTTACTTTTGATATTTTTGTAGCATAACCAAACCCTATATAGGGAGAGTATCCAGTGAGAACTTTTTAGTATGAGAACTCTAGGAACTCCAAATACACTAAAATTCGAGTAAAAAAGGTGCGTGGGTGAGCAAGAAAAAGAAATTCGAGCAAAAATATAAAATACAGACGAACAAAAAAATCATAGTCTAGCAAAAATATATTTTTTTTAGAATTTCAAAAATGTAGAACACATTTTTGTTCGACTATCATGTGTTCTACATTTTTTTGTTCGAATTTCAAAAGTGTAGAACACATTTTTGTTCGCCCGCCTTTTGTTCGCCTATCAATTTTTTTTTCGCTTGCCTTTTTTTTGTTCGAATTTCAAAAATGTATAACACATTTTTTCGACTATCATATGTTCTACATTATTTTGTTCGTATTTGAAAAATGTAGAACACATTTTTGTTCGCCCGCCTTTTTTTGTTCGACTATCAATTTTTTGTTTGCCCGCCTTTTTTTGATCGAATTTCCCCATTTTTGCTTGAATTCGTTGTTTTTTGCACACCCGCCACTTTTTTGCACGCCCGCCACTTTTTTGCTCAAATTTCAGTGTATTTTGGTGTATTTTTGAGTTCTCAGGGTTTTCACGCCAAAAAAGTTCTCATTTGATCCTATATATATACATACGAGCTAATCAATTTAAGGTCTATATGAGTCTATATTAGATTATTTCTCTCTATATGAGTTAATCAATTTCTTAATATTTATTTATACACATGATCAATTTATATTTATACTATCTATCAAATCTGGACTATAATAATGTCATTTTTGCCGTGACATATTCTTATGCAATTATGTGATTATATGTCATTATAAGGTTCATTTGATGATGTCATGAGTTGTTAATAAATAATAAATATTGATGACATTAGAGGGATGAATATTGTAAATAGATTCATGTTTATTTATAAATTCTATTGAATATCTAAAATCATGATGTCATCATTTTATGTCATTAATGTTAATTAATTTAAAATTAAAATATAATTATTTATTCAAAATCTATCTATAGTGTATAATAAATCTCTATAATGATAATGTCACAACTAAAGATTATTCAAGCTTAAATAAAATAAAAAAATAAAGAGAAATATTTTAAGACTCAGATGAGAATATTATTAAAATAATTAATTGTATTTAATAATAATATTAACATGTTAATTGTATAATACATGAAGCATTATGTACAATCTTATAATAAAACACCTAATGACCATATGTACAATATTTTAAGCATTATGTACAACCTTATAATAATACACTCTTATGATTATATGTACAAACTTTGTAACAAATTGGACAATCTTTTACAAAACAACTTATGAATATATGTACAAACTTTGAAGTATATTGTACAACCTTTATATAATAATTGTATTTTACTTTTTTAAATAATTTGAAGCGGCATTTGTTATTATTAATAATTATTATTAAAAATATATATACTTCATTTTTAAGTAAACTTTATTATTATAATTATAACTATAGTTATTATATTATTATTCAAATACAGGTTCTCTTTACGAGATTAATTACGTTACATATTTATGCGAAATACATGTCTCAATAAAAAGTTATAATGTAGGCTTTTATGAACAAAATAATAATAATTGTAATGAAAATTAGAAAAGAATGGTCCGAGAAAAAACTGTAAAATTATTATTTAATTAATAAAACTTAAGCAAAATTCACCCAAATTTTTAACGGGCCACATCTTCCCGCTCGTTTCGAATTAAATTTTTCCAAAATCACCGTTCAACTCGAAATAATTTTGCGAACCCAACGTAACTAGCTATGCGCGAAAGGGACGGTTTTTAAAAAATGCTAAATATTTTGAGAATATTTTTATACATTTACATACAGGTATTATAAATAACCCAAACTAACTACAAACGTATCGATGGTCCAGTTCTCTTTTTTATGCATTTTTTTCAATGCTAAAAACGTGGAGTCCATTATGCACACTAGGTACCAAGGGCAGAGATTTCTTAGGACAGGAAGGGGCCCTCGCCCCTCCAAAAATTTAAGTAGTTAGTGGGGATTTGTAACCTTCTGAGTTACGGACATTTGGGCTTTTGAATCAACTAAAACGGAGTTCGTATAAAAGAGATATGACCGAAATAGTGAAGGCTCAGAAAAATTGCGAGTAGCCACCATTTTGGTTATATCTCCTTCAAATAGACTCGGATTTAGTTAATTTAAATTTTCAAATGCTCGTAACTCAAACACATATCCCGGAGAGGCCCTTTCCTAGCGGGGATATCACCAAAATACTCTAAGTTAATATGTTTCACTAAAATCATTTGTGTAACAACCCGGAAATTTCCGACTAAATTTAAACCTAACTTTTATGTAATTTTGACAATTCTTGAACCATTATTCGTAAATAATTATGCATTTGTATTAATTCGCTATATTAATATTATTATTAATATATCATTTTTAATAAATATATCATTAATCATTATCATTTACAAGTATTATTATTACAAATATTATTAATGTTATTATTATTAATAATTATCAATAACATTAATATTATTAGTATTATCATCAAAAATTATTATTATTATTATTATTATTATTTATCATTTATTATGATTAATATGATTAGTAATATCATTAACATAATATATATCATTAACATTATTATTATCATTTAAGTATTATCATTACTAATATTATTATTATTAGTATTTTTATTATTAATAGAATTATTATTATTAATTAAAAATAAATATAGAAGTCAAGAACAATACACGATATATATATATATATATATATATATATATATATATATATATATATATATATATATATATATATATATATATATATATATATATATATTTGTATCTGCTCTCCTTATTTTTATGGATTCAGTTAGGTTAGGAGATTTGAGATATCTGCTTTTAATTTTTTTAATTCCATCGTGATCTGCTTTCTATTTTTTTATTATTATCTGCTATTTTTTATTATTTTTTCTGCTTTATATATATCTCGTGTCTGCTTCGAATCAATCCAGCTAATCAAATAAACTTTAATCTAATCATTGTGATTATATAAATCATTCACTTGCAAATTATCAATTATATATTGCAATTATTGAATGAAAACAGAAATTTTTATATATATAATCAAACTCGCACCCTGTTCTTGACTTAATTTACCAAAACCTCGAATCCGAATCAGTTTTAAAAATCTATAAATGTAGTCTTGTTAGTAATCTCAAACTCAAACTACCTGCAAAAGCTTAGCTTCCAATTCCTAGTATCGAGTTCAAATTTTCGAGTCAAAGTTTTTGAACAAAAAGTCAACTTTTGTTCTTCAATCGAATTCGAGAATTCTGTTACAATTCAAGTTAAATTGATGATTCCTAAAGTTTCTAGGAATGATTTAAAACCTTTTTCATTTAGGAATCAGGAGCTAAAGCGTTTTTAAAATTCAAAATCATTAAAAAAAATCTATACCGAGAGCTGCAGTAGCAGCGTTTTTTTTAAAATTTTTTTTTATATATTTTCAATCCTATTTGATATTAATTAGTTATTATTATGTTTCGTTTATAATTCATAAAACAATTTCGAAGTCTTGATTGATTATAGTAAATTACCATGGTCGTTTGAGTTTTTGAGAAGAAGGAGATGAAAAATGGAAACTGAAAGATACAAGTTAAATAAAATTGGGTTATAAAATAAAACAGAAAAGTAGCATCAGCATGATGTTTAGTGTGGGTGTCGGGTTAGTGAGAGGTCACGGGTTCGAGCCCGGTTCGTGGCATATTTTTTTTAAAAAGGCTTATAAGGTAGTTCTCATTTATTTTTATTTTTATTATTATTATTATTATTATTATTATTATTATTATTATTATTATTATTATTATTATTATTATTATTATTATTATTATTATTATTATTATTATTATTATTATTATTATTAAGTATTAGTATTATTAAGTATTAGTATTATTGTTAATATTATTATTACTAAGTATTATCATTTAGTATTATTATTATTATTATTATTATTATTAACATATAACATTTTATTATTATTAAAAACTATATTATTATTATTATTATTATTATTATTATTATTATTATTATCATTTTTACTACTAGTATTATTATTATTATTATTATTACTATTATTATTGTTATAATTATCATTATTATCAGTATTTTTTATTATTAATATTACCATTATAAACAAATACAACTTTTGATTACCAATATTAATATTATTTTACTAAATAAATATTATGTATATAAAAACGTATTTATAAGTAATATTACATATAAGTATGTATCAACCGTATTAACAATTTCTATACGAATATTCATATATAGGTATTTTAATATATTACTAACCAAATATATATTAATATAACTATATAAATATTTATCATTTTAAATACATATGCACAAATTAAATATATATAATATATAATATAAGTTATAATATGTGAAATTGTTCAATTACGATTACATGTTTTAATATATATAAAACTGATATAGGTTCGTTAATCCGAGGTCAACTCTGCACTTGTTGAGTGCCGTCATACGCATAATTACCTACGAAATACAGTATCGTGAATTTTCATAGCTCTCTTTTTAATTGCTTTTGCAATCTATATTTTTGGGCTGAGAATACATGCAATGTTTTATAGATGTTTTACAAAATAGACACAAGTACTAAACTTAATTCTATGTGGGTTAGAATCACAAATATTCCCCTAGCTTGGTAACTTAATCTATTGGTTTATGAACTGGTAGGCGCGAATCCCATTGATAGATCTATCGGGTTTGACAACCCCATCCGGGCTAGTCGCGCTAGCAGTCAACGGATGTTTAGTACTTCGAGGGTATTTATCGCACTTGATTCGGTGCTCTATAGACATCAGGGGTATTCATTATTATATTATTATCGTTAAGGCTTGTTACCAGGTGCCTATGGTTGTAGAATCTTTTTATTACACTGCGGTGTAAGGATAATTATGGAAACTGAAATCTTGTGATCTATTACTATTATCAAAATCATTAGTTATGATAAACCTATGAACTCACCAACCTTTTGGTTGACACTTTTAGCATGTTTATTCTCAGGTACTTTTTGCTTCCGCTGTAGAACCTTACTATTACATAAAAGTCAAGCCAAGCACTGGGACCAGAGTTAACATTGTCGTTAATGGATTTTGACGGGGTGTTAAAATTGGTATCAGAGCATTGGTCTTAGCGAACTAGAATTTGCATTAGTGTGTCTAACTGGTAGTTGTTAGGATGCATTAGTGAGTCTGGACTTTGACCGTACGTGTTTATTTTAAATTTTACTTATCATTTCTTACTGGAAAATTTCAACTTAGTTTTAAGTCAATTCTCTATATGATTGAATGCTTTCGACTCGATAAGCAAACTTGTTATTATGTGTCTCAAAATTTTGAAAGGTTTTATGAAGTCATGTTATGTGACTAAATTATATTCTAATATTCCTATATTAGTTATTATATAAAAAGGTGTGACTATGTGTTTGTACGTTCCTACGTATAACATTTTTATTCGATGAATCGTCTCGGTTTCCAAACCAATGATTAGACTTTCGAGATTTCAAAATCCGAATTTTTTTTCTCGATATTTCGATGTCATATGAGTTAATAAAATATTCCTATGTTTTATTTCTTGAATTATTATCCTTCTCGCGTATTTAATTTGCGTAGCGGTATTTTTCTCGGATCACACTCGTTTAATTGTTCGGGCCAATTTATAAAAATCAAATTTTGATTAGTGGGCCATCTAGGCCATGTTGGCTGAAATTCTCATGGATAACCCAGATTTATATGGTGCATTAAAGTCTAGTCTACAGCCTGACCTATAGCTTTAAAATATTATTACTTGCATTATATATATACATATCTCTTATTTTGTCACTCCGGGAGGAACTCCCATTGTGATTCACAATATTCTATAACTCACGCGCATTATCTTTATAAGATCACCTCGGTTGGTGAAACCGAGGGATGTCACTCATGATTTCTAAAATTCTTAACATTCCTATGTCATCTATCCTGGTTTTGTGTATTACGTATGTATTAGATGAAATGTCATCCCTGATTTTTGAAACTCCTATGTTTGTTACTACTCATACTCAAACGTATATAACCTCCTTGTTATATCACGTACCTATGTGCCCTTATGACTTTGTGCATTAGTTTGCGAACCGAAAAATGTCATTATTGACTCATAAAGATTCTCGATAACTCAAAGACATTATAATGTCATCACTATTCATATTCGTTACTTATAAAATTTTTGTTTTCTCGTTATTTTTTATTATTGAATTTTCTTTACGGGTGGCGTCTACGAAACTCTAGAATGGAAGGGTTTGGATTACCGATTTAAAGGATCCTATAGCTCAAGCCCCTAGACCTGAATAGGCCATTACGAATTGAATGTCTTGAATCGAAAGTTTATCTGATTACATACTTATCATTTTTAATCTAGACACGTCATACTGCAATTATTGCATAAATAAAGTATAGACAAATCATATCTTATCTATACCAATAGACTTTGTCTGACACTTTTCCTAAATCTCCTCCGTAAATTGTGGAAATCTTTTTGCTATATATACGTATTCGAGGAGACAAATATATCAATCAGTATTCAACACTCATTTCATATCAAACCCTAATTCCAATCACATAATGTGGAATTCTTACTTGATTCCTCGAGCTCCAATGGCAGCATAACCGAAACGAACGAACCAATTAGCCATCATCTATTTTGGATGAATTGGGGATGAGTTCGGAGTCGACTTAATCAATGGAGACAAGAAGAAGGTGATCCCTTCCACCAACCGAATTCACCACTTGGCAAAGAACCTGAAGCACTTACCGGCGAACCAATCCGGAACACCATTTTCACCCTCATTTCCAGAATATCCCGTCACGATTATATAATATCAAAAATTCTAGATCTTATTCATCCACTCGTCCGAACCGCCAATCATCCCGGTGTAATAGAAGAAGTCAACGAGCTTCGCTCTCGAGTGGTGGCTCTGGAGAATATGGTGTAATATCTACGAGCATCAGCAGCACCAGAAGCATAACCAGCACCACCAGTACCAGCAGTACTGTCAACATCACCAACACCGCAAACACTGAAAGCACCAGCAGCATCACAAGCTCCGCAAACTCCAAAATTACTGAAGACAGCAACACCATAGCCACCAAGAAATATTAGTAATAATGAGTTAAGATGTATTGACTCATTCTTCCTGAAGAATTATATATGTATACTTATATATATATATATATATATATATATATATATATATATATATATATATATATATATATATATATATATATATATATATATATATATATATGGTTTGGAACAATAATAAATCTTTTCGTACTAAGCTATTACGTGTGAATCTTAACTAGCATGTACTATTTGGTTAATTCATTCCACTAATATGCTATGATATACATGGTTTGGAACAATAATAAATCTTTTCGTACTAAGCTATTACGTGTGAATCTTAACTAGTATGTACTATTTGGTTAATTCATTCCACTAATATGCTATGATGTACATCCTTCGTTAATGACTTAACCATAGTTAACTACAATCTCTATTTCAACTCAATGAATTCCATTTCAAAATAAACCAAGTGTATTATTCAAATACATGTTTGATTATATACTTTCATTTTCTATATACTCGAAACTTTATAGAAAACATCATTCGTGCCTTGCGAATTTCACAAGAATTCCACGAGCACCAACATCATATACCGAGGAATATCAATAACAATGAATGATGAAGTATTGATTCATAACTTCATTAAAGAAATATTTCTCGACGATTATGTAATCTCTAAGGTTTTGAAGATTATTTATTCTTGTTTTAACCGTGAGTCAAATGAGTTTAATATTATATAAACTCATTAAATCAATGATTACATCTAAAGGAAAATATATATGTACGTATATTTTCATAAATATTGTAATTAAATATTCCGTAGTACAAACTGTTGATGGTGAAAATATTTTAACGGGTAGGTAATACCCAAGAAATATTTAGATTTCACATTAATATATTACACCGTACAATTCTGATTCAACAGTCATTAACTATACCACTTACATCCACATATATATGTAGTTGTTCACCAAAGAACAACTAATTTCATACAAATTCAATTACATATTCTGATTTAACAGGTGACATCACTCTTAGATCTCTACATCTTTTAAAGCTATACTTTGACTTCAAAAATGTGCTAGAACATCACTTCTATTCATAAAACCCAGAGAAAAATATTCGCATCATTCAAAATTCACAACGAATTCATCTTAAACATCATATGTATTTTGACGATTACCATCTGCGTTCAAACTCTTCAAAATTCTTGAACACACCTCTGATTGATAACCAATGAGTCAGATATGTTAACGTTGTGAATGCTGATGAAGCAGCAAAATCTATAGATGGTCTTAATGGCCAAAAGCTCGATAATAAAGAATGGAGTGTTGGAAACTCTCAATAGAAGATTTGGAACTGGAAAACGGATTAAGCAAACTATGAAGGAGGCTGTGGACAAATCACAAGGACTAAACTTGTATTCAAAGAATCCAGATGATTCAGTATCTACTGAAATCCTTAGCGAATACCTTGCTCATTACTTATCTTAAATCCTTACGGAAGAATTTTCTTCATTCTTGGAAATTTCAAGATATCATCGTATCTTTCATTATAAATATCTTCGATATTTCTGAAGATATCTTCATAAATATTTTTGTTCGAAGTTATCCATTTTCTCGTGCTATCTATGTTACATCATAAAAGAAACTGTTTTAGTTTCTATCCTTCTGTAAAATTTGAGTTTAAATTATGAATGATTTCTGGAGATGATGTGTGCAAGGTGTAGTACGAAATACTATTATTTTTGTTACAAAATAATATTAAATACGATACAATTTTACACAAGTTATTTATTTATTTATAGAATGGATATACCTAAACCTTGCTACAATACTATAGGCAGTGTACCTAATCGTAGAGTAGTGTAGTTTATAGTAAGTCCGGTTCGTTCCACAGGGAGCTAGCGATTACGTACTATATTTTTAACAACTATATTTGTATAAAATATATATAATTATATATAGTAATATTATTATAAAAGGGGGTTTTTACCATTTAATGACCGGTTTGTAGATTTTATATTTTAAGCGTAAAGATAAATGACGATAATATAAATGACAGAATTTAAATTGCGATAAAGTAAATTGCAGTTGTTAAAATGACAGTAAATAAAGGTACGATTAAATATGAAATAAAAGTATTATGCTTATTTAAACTTCCGTAATCATGATGTTTGACGTTTTGATTTTAATTTATTTATCTGGGTTAATTGTCCTTTGTCCTGGATTTATTTGATACCTATCTGGTTTTTGTCCATAATAGTCCATCGGTCATAATTATAAAATGCTCGTCAAATTAACCTTATTCCCGAAGTCAAATATTCCAACTAATTAAGGATTCGAACTGTAACAAGGTTTTAATACTTTGTTTAATGATTACACCAGGTTATCGACTGCGTATAATCCAAGGTTTTAATACTTTGTTAAAAATTACACCAATTACTCTTGTATGTAATCCACCCCTGTTTTAATAAGATATGAACATTAATTTACCCACTTGATCAGTTTGAATAATCAATTACCCAACCCGAATAATTAATTAAATGATCGTAAAAGATGTCATATAAACGTCACTAAATAGGACATACATAATCATATAATAATTATTAGATTAACTAATTTGAAGATAGGTTCGACAGATTCCAATGAGTTGTCATTCGATTAGACAATACCCCCATCTATAATAGTTCATAGTCCAATGTCCACAAGTGTCGGTCTTTTGTCCAAACCCGAATTATGGTACAAAATCCAATAACCCTGTCTTAATATTTAGCCCAACATCACGATTACTTCGGCTCAAATAAGCATAATAATAACTTAGTTACGAGACATTAATTTAAAAAGGAAGAACATAGCTTACAGTGATTATTTATCGCGTAGCGTTACACGGACAGAGTTCCGACTTTAAAACCCGTAAAACATTTCTTACATTAACCCAACTAAACCATAATTTATTATTAATCTTAATTATAATTATAATTATAATTATAAATATATATTACATAGAGAGAAAGAAAGATTGAAAAAGGTGTACACAATTCGGCCGAAAACGTTGCAATTTATAGGACTTGGCCAGCTACAGCACCTCATGCGATCGCATGACTTTAGTGATTCCTGGCCATGCGATCGCATGGCCAGCCTGTACTCGGATATTTTGCAATTCAAACGTGGACTGCTGAGTTTATTTAATATATAATATAATATATATAATTTTATATAATTATATATATATTATATTATATTCTTTTGCAATGTTGACTTGTAATTTTAGGTCCGTTGTCTCGCGCGTTGATGCTCGGTTCATGTCTTGGTTCCGGATTTTCGAATGTCCTTTCGTACGCGTAGATATCTTGTACTTTAACTCACTTTTAGTGGCACTTTTGAGTGCACTATGGCTTTAGTGGCACTTTTCAAGCTTTAGTGGCACTTTTTCTTCAATTCTTTAATCTTCGTGCTTCGTCTTCACATTTATTTATTTAAACGATTACAACTTAAAAATAAAATAATTACAACTAAAAACTTTACATATTGGGATGATATTGCGACTAAATATATGTTCATTTGGAGCACTATCAGGAGAAGTGTTGGGAATTGAAGCATGAGTTAGTATAATATAATGACGTCGGGCCAACGTGGTTATATTACAGTAAGTCATGCTGAGTTTCTAATGGAACGTGATAAAGGTTCACAGATCATACCCTCATCATGAACCATGTTACATAACTCTTTCATTCTATTTAACCTCTAAACATATCAAGAAAATATTTTTCTTGATGATTCGGTCTTTTCCGGATATTCTGGTAATTTGACAAATCAAATCGTGCTATTACATTTCCTTTCTGCTTTGTATATTATGATCATTCGAAACTCCATACCTACGAATTCTGGACCATTATTTGCTTGACTTGAAGTAGGGAAGGATAAACAAAAGCATGGAGCTCCTAAATATAAAGAAAAATATAAAGCCTGACAACAACACAGAAATTACAAACCGTGTATATCAATACGTATAACAATATAAAGACATGGGAGAATTAAAAACACTATAACCCCAAGGTAATAGTAGAAGTAAACAGATTCCTCCAGTGGTAGATGAAAAAGAAGAATGACAGAAGCGATAGTCAGAAAAATATCCAGGATAAGAACTGGATGGAGCATTTTCACAATATTTAGAAATATGAATTAAGGAAGAAAGTATTGGAGTGATGAAAATAATGAAACGGTAGAAGTTAAATTATAGCGAAATTCCAGACATAGCAATCGAGGCAATTTACCGCATTTAATCAAAGAAATCCTAATTTTCGTAATTACTGGAGAATCAAATCTTATAGATTATGAAGATTTCCTTTAATCCCTTGAATTTTGGAAATCAATCGTGACTACATCAAAAGTTAAAGCAAACAGATATTTTCTTATTTCAATCTTTTGCGATAGCTTCGTTTATACTCTTCCTATAATCGAATCGTTTTATCCATATTATTCAAAGGTGATAAAACTCTATTTCAACTCATATTCAAGGTTGGAGAATTCGGATCTCGGGGAGATCTCGTTTGGACTTTTTTAAGGAGATCTCGGCATCTCGGAATAATCTCGGGGAGATCTCGAATGTTGACTTACGTTGACTTTATAGTTTTTTCAATAAAAATATACATAAAAACATAAATATATATATTTATATATGTTTTTACAAGATTTTACAAAAATATCCGAGAAATGAGCGAGAAAATCTTAGAAATTACGAATTTTACAAGAAAATCTTACAAATTAGCAAGAAAATCCGAGAAATCGTGGCTTTGACTAAGTTTGAACCCGTTGACCGAGAAATCTCGGGAGATGAACATCTCGTCTCGGTTGCCTTATAAAAACGAGATCTCGGGGGAGATCTCGGGGAGATCTCGGGAGATTTACAACACTGCTCATATTCATCATTAAAATATTCTTGTTGTCAACAATGACGATCTCTATCAAATTTCATGACTGTACGTATACCTCTCTGTTTTGTCTGCCTTAATATTGCGGCATAAAATGCTCAAGATTTTAAATGAGCTCAATATTATTCATAACACATTTCATGTATCCAATTTACTGAAATGCTTGTATAGCGTCGTCATCCCTTTTGAGGATTACCTAGTCAAATGACACTCTTGTTAATCCTTTAGATAACCTCCGCATTAATGATAAGATGCACTTCATAGAAGAACCAATAGAAATTATGGTTCGTATGATTTAAACGCTTGAAACAGAACAATATTCTATCCGTTGGAATTCACGAAAGGCCCCGTGTATACCTGAGAACGTGAAAACCAAATAAAACGAAAATATCCTCACCTGTTTACAAACAACGCTGACTGATGGCAATAACTAAATTTCGGAACAAAATTTCTATTAACAGGGGGATACTGTTACAACCCAGAAATTTTCGACTAAATTTAAACCTAACTTTTATGTAATTCCGACAATTCACGAACCATTATTCGTAAATAATTATGCATTTGTATTAATTCGCTATATTAATATTATTATTAATATCATTTTTAATAAATATATCATTAATCATTATCATTTACAAGTATTATTATTACAAATATTATTAATGTTATTATTATTAATAATTATCAATAACATTAATATTATTAGTATTATCATCAAAAATTATTATTATTATTATTTATCATTTATTTTTATTAATATGATTAGTAATATCATTAACATAATATATATCATTAACATTATTATTATCATTTAAGTATTATCATTACTAATATTATTATTATTATTAGTATTTTTATTATTAATAGTATTATTATTATTAATTAAAAATAAATATAGAAGTCAAGAACAATACACGATATATATATTTTTGTATCTGCTCTCCTTATTTTTATGGATTCAGTTAGGTTAGGAGATTTGAGATATCTGCTTTTAATTTTTTTTAATTCCATCGTGATCTACTTTCTATTTTTTTTATTATTATCTGCTATTTTTTTTTATTTTTATTTTCTGCTTTATATATATCTCGTGTCTGCTTCGAATCAATCCAGCTAATCATATAAACTTTAATCTAATCATTGTGACTATATAAATCAATCACTTGCAAATTATCAATTATATACTGCAATTATTGAATGAAAATAGAAATTTTTATATATATAATCAAACTCGCACCCTGTTCTTGACTTAATTTACCAAAACCTCGAATCCGAATCAGTTTTAAAAATCTATAAATGTAGTATTGTTAGTAATCTCATACTCAAACTACCTGCAAAAGCTCAGCTTCCAATTCCTAGTATCGAGTTCAAATTTTCGAGTCAAAGTTTTTGAAACAAAAAGTCAACTTTTGTTCTTCAATTGAATTCGAGATTTCTGTTATAATTCAAGTTAAATTGATGATTCCTAAAGTTTCTAGGAATGATTTAAAACCTTTTTCATTTAGGAATCAGGAGCTAAAACGTTTTTAAAATTCGAAATCATTAAAAAAAAATTCTAAACCGAGAGCTGAAGTAGCAGCGTTTTTTTTAATTTTTTTTATATATTTTCAATCCTATTTGATATTAATTAGTTATTATTATGTTTCGTTTATAATTCATAAAACAATTTCGAAGTCTTGATTGATTATAGTAAATTACCATGGTCGTTTGAGTTTTTGAGAAGAAGAAGATGAAAAATGGAAACAGAAAGATACAAGTTAAATAAAATTGGGTTATAAAATAAAACAAAAAAGTAGCATCAGCGTGATGGTTAGTGTGGGTGTCGGGTTAGTGAGAGGTCACGGGTTCGAGCCCGGTTCGTGGCATATATTTTTTAAAAAAAGCTTATAAAGGTAGTTCTCATTTATTATTATTATTATTATTATTATTATTATTATTATTATTATTATTATTATTATTATTATTATTATTATTATTAAGTATTAGTATTATTGTTAGTATTATTATTACTAAGTATTATCATTTAGTAGTAGTATTATTATTATTATTATTATTATTATTATTATTATTATTATTATTATTATTATTTACATATAACATTTTATTATTATTAAAAACTTTATTATTATTATTATTATTATCATTTTTACTACTAGTATTATTATTATTATTATTATTATTATTACTATTATTATTGTTATAATTATCATTATTATCAGTATTTTTTTTATTATTAATATTACCATTATAAACAAATACAACTTTTGATTACCAATATTAATATTATTTTACTAAATAAATATTATGTATATAAAAACGTATTTATAAGTAATATTACATATAAGTATGTATCAACCGTATTAACAATTTCTATACGAATATTCATATATAGGTATTTTAATATATTACTAACCAAATATATATTAATATAACTATATAAATATTTATCATTTTAAATACATATGCACAAATTAAATATATATAATATATAATATAAGTTATAATATGTGAAATTGTTCAATTACGATTACATGTTTTAATATATATAAAACTGATATAGGTTCGTTAATCCGAGGTCAACTCTGCACTTGTTGAGTGCCGTCATACGCATAATTACCTACGAAATACAGTATCGTGAATTTTCATAGCTCTCTTTTTAATTGCTTTTGCAATCTATATTTTTGGGCTGAGAATACATGCAATGTTTTATAGATGTTTTACAAAATAGACACAAGTACTAAACTTAATTCTATGTGGGTTAGAATCACAAATATTCCCCTAGCTTGGTAACTTAATCTATTGGTTTATGAACTGGTAGGCGCGAATCCCATTGATAGATCTATCGGGTTTGACAACCCCATCCGGGCTAGTCGCGCTAGCAGTCAACGGATGTTTAGTACTTCGAGGGTATTTATCGCACTTGATTCGGTGCTCTATAGACATCAGGGGTATTCATTATTATATTATTATCGTTAAGGCTTGTTACCAGGTGCCCATGGTTGTAGAATCTTTTTATTACACTGCGGTGTAAGGATAATTATGGAAACTGAAATCTTGTGATCTATTACTATTATCAAAATCATTAGTTATGATAAACCTATGAACTCACCAACCTTTTGGTTGACACTTTTAGCATGTTTATTCTCAGGTACTTTTTACTTCTGCTGTAGAACCTTACTGTTATATAGAAGTCAAGTCAAGCCAAGCCAAGCACTGGGACTAGAGTTAACATTTCCGTTAATGGATTTTGACGGGGTGTTAAAATTTGGTATCTCGATATAATATGTCATGTTCGGCCCCTCCAAAACCATTGATCAAGCTCTGCCACTGCTAGGTACTAACCACGTGCTTCCAACCATACCCGTAGCAATGCGTTTTTAATTCTGTAAATACAAAACGTTATGTTAAATATGAATATGCAACCCGAAAATCCCCGCCGCATCGCGCGGGCCAGAATTTTCCTAGTTTTTACTAATACAATATACAGTTAAATAAATTTAAAATGTCTATCTTCTTGAAAACTCTTCTAATAGAAAATTTCAAAACTTCTTAAAAGTTAAGTTGACGCCTATAATTTTATTGTTAACGCCTATATATCTATTGATCACCTACGCAAGAGTATTTACAACTATGTGGTCAATGATAACATCTTCTTCAACTTATAAATTGAAGTGTTAAATTTGATAGAATTTTTTTTTAAAGTTGTAGTGACCCGAACTTTTCCATGTTTATATATATTAAATAAAATTGTTATTTGCATGATTAAGTGTTTCCAACATGTTAAGCAATCAAACTTGTTAAGACTTGATTAATTGAAATAGGTTTTATATAGACAATTGACCACCCAAGTTGACCGGTGATTCACGAACGTTAAAACTTGTAAAAACTATATAATGTCATATATATGGATATATATATATATATATATATATATATATATATATATATATATATATATATATATATATATATATATATATATAGTTAACATGGTATTATAATAAGTAAATATATCATTAAGTATATTAACAATGAACTACATATGAAAAACAAGACTACTAACTTAATGATTTCGAAACGAGACATATATGTAACGATTATCGTTGTAACGACATTTAATTGTATATATATCATATTAAGATATATTAATATATCATAATATCATGATAATGTAATAATTTAACATCTCATTTGATATAATAAACAATGGGTTAACAACACTTAACCAGATCGTTAACCTAAAGGCTTTAAAACAACATTTACATGTAACGACTAACAATGACTTAACGACTCAGTTAAAATGTATATACATATAGTGTTTTAATATGTATTCATACACTTTTGAAAGACTTCAAGACACTTATCAAAATACTTCTACTTAACAAAAATGCTTACAATTACATCCTCGTTCAGTTTCATCAACAATTCTACTCGTATGCACCTGTATTCGTACTCGTACAATACACAGCTTTTAGATGTATGTACTATTGATATATACACTCCAATGATCAGCTCTTAGCAGCCCATGTGAGTCACCTAACACATGTGGGAACCATCATTTGGCAACTAGCATGAAATATCTCATAAAATTAGAAAAATATTAGTAATCATTCATGACTTATTTACATGTAAACAAAATTACACATCCTTTATATCTAATCCATATACCAACAACCAAAAACACCTAAAACACTTTCATTCTTCAATTTTCTTCATCAAATTGATCTCTCTCAAGTTTTATCTTCAAGTTCTAAGTGGTCTTCATAAATTCAATAAGTTCTAGTTTCATAAAATCAAGAATACTTCCAACTTTGCTAGCTTATTTCCAATCTTGTAAAGTGATCATCCAACCTCAAGAAATCTTTCTTATTTACAGTAATATATCTTTCTAATACAAGGTAATACTCATATTCAAACTTTGATTCAATTTCTATAACTATAACAATCTTATTTCGAGTGGAAATCTTACTTGAACTTGTTTTCGTGTCATGATTCTGCTTCAAGAACTTTCAAGCCATCCAAGGATCCTTTAAAGCTAGATCTATTTTTCTTATTTCCAGTAGGTGTGACAACCCGGAAATTTCCAACCAAATTTAAACTTTAATCTTTATATGTTTCCGACACAATAAGCAATATTTGTTAAGTTAAATTTCAAGAATTTTAAACTATGTTCATACATTCATTCAACCTCGACCAAGTTCCAACGATTCACGAACCATTAAACGAATATGATTATATATGTATATGTGTATATATATTATAACTTGAAACGTAAATAAAATATTAGATTAAATATTTTATATGATTGTATCTGTTTCAAAATGTTTATCAATGGAATTAGAAGATAAGATCAAATGATTGAATTATCAGATATATTGAATTATGATTACAAGTCTCTGTTGAAAGGCCCACGTTGATTTGAGAAATCTTTCCATTTTAACAATATTCAAAAAATGGTAAAGTGATTTATAAATAAGAACAAATTGTCAATCATTGAGAACTAGACAAAGGATATTGGAAGATTGAATTTCATAAAGACTCGATTGATCTATTTAGTTTCAAACATACAAAAAACGTTTTTAGTTTAAAAAGAACTTTATTATTAAAACGTATATAACTTTTATAAATATCTAGAACCACTTTTGACAACTCATTACTTAACTAGTATGATAAAGATAACGATATTTATATTTTATTTTATTAAATATATATAACGATTTAAATTAATATTATATATATTTATACGCGTATTATACGTACATAGTTTTATACTTTTACTATACTTAAACTTTACCTTTACTTTATTTTTACTTTACTTTAACTTTAATAATTCACTTTAATAATTCATACTTTAATAATTCACTTTAATAATTCATACTTTAATAATTTACTTTATTAATTCATACTTTAATAATTCACTTTAATAATTCATACTTTAATAATTCACTTTAATAATTCAAAAATCTATTATAAATAGAATTCAATAGGTTTCATTATTTCATAGAAACTTGAAAATATTTTTCTCTAAACTCTCTCAATCGATATACATATATATATATTTACTGCGTATTATTTCAAGATATTATTAGTATACATAAAATATTACTACGGAGTGCTGTCCGAGTGATTTCGAAATTGTTTTTCGAGTGGGATATGATTAAGGAAATTATGGGTTATATCTATGGAGGTGATTGAGTATGGTTCATGGGTATGCTCGTGAGGTCAATATAGTGTTTATCATTTCCGTTGCGTCTACGTACCTTTCCTGCAATATTGAATCTCAATATTGATACGTGAGTACTCATAATTTAACTTTTACATACTAATAGTGTATCCCTGACTAGTGCTCGAGTATTTAGGATTATGCATGCTTGTACTTTTGATATTGCCCTTAGACAGATTAGGTTGAATCTTGAATTAGTTACACTTGCGGTTGAGATAAGGTATAAGATATGCATGTCTTTGGAAAGCTAGCGAAAAATGAAGAACTTTTCCTTTAGATATCGAATGGTTTCGATGAACGGATTAGAAGTTATAATCAATTGAATTTTCGATATTTTTATTAAAAATGATTATTATTATCGTCGTTTTTATCGTCGTTCTAGTTTTATCTTATTATTATCATTATTATTATCTTTATCAATAAAAGGGATTTATCATTAAAAATTGTTATTTTTTTTTATTATTACTATCGTTATTATCGTTAAAGTTGTAATTAGTATTATTATTATTATCCAATTATTATTATTATTATTATTATTATTGGTATTATTATTATTATTATCATTATTAATATATATATGATTATTTAAAAATGGTTATTGTTATTGTTATTATTATTATTAATATATTATCATTAAGATAATTAATAGTATTATCGTTAATAATGTTATAGTAACTATCATTATTAATATTAGTGTAATTAAAACAAATATTTGTAACACCTAATTATTTTGATTACTATTATTATCATTATTATGAACACGATATAAAAGACGATTAAAAGCTATTAAACGAAACGATTAGGAAATAATGGGTAAGAGTATCATGATGAAATTAAATATTATAAGATATTGATTTAGATAAAATTATCATTCTTATTATTTTTATCATTACTATTATTATTAAAAGTATCGTTAGTATTAAAACTATTATTTTAACAAAAATTATCATTTTAATAGACATGTCATTGTTACTATAAAATATCATTATTATTATTATTTTAAATAGAATTATTATTTTAAAGATAATATTAAAAATTATCGTAAATATTAAAGTTATCATAATTAGAATTATCGTTTTACCATAATGTCATCTTAGTAATTATAAATATTGATATTTTTATAATAATTATTATTATTACAAAATAATACAACTTTTACTTACTATCATTATAGATATTATTTTATCAAATAAATATGTGATACAAACATATTTTACTACGTGTAATAGCTTACTTTAATAATACCTATCATATTATCTTTATAATATTAAATGAACCCTATAAATTTTATTACTTAATATATATAAAAGTATATTTTATTATATAAATTTAATATAAAATTTTATTTATTAATAAATAAATTATATTATTTACTCTAATAAATCTTTTAAAATATTTAAAAATATAAAATGACGATATTTAAACTATATATTAATCATGTATAGATTTTTGGAAATTATTTTGAGTCAAATTTACTTTTGTTGACTTTTGCATATTAGTCTCGAGCATTAGGATTGTGGTACACTATGACTTGACCTAATTTGTTAGACAAATATTGACCAACACATAAATATATATAATTAATTTAGGTTCGTGAATCCGAGGCCAACCTTGCACTTATTCAATGACGTTATATGTATTTTTACTACGAAATACAGTATGGTGAGTTTCATTTGCCTTTTTACCCTTTATATTTTTGGGACTGAGAATACATGCGCTTTTATAAATGTTTGATGAAATAAACACAAGTAATTGAAACTACATTCTATGGTTGAATTATCGAAATCGAATATGCCCCTTTTTATTAAAGTCTGGTAATCTAAGAATTAGGGAACAGACACCCTAATTGACGCGAATCCTAAAGATAGATCTATTGGGCCTAACAAACCCCATCCAAAGTACCGGATGCTTTAGTACTTCAAAATTTATATCATGTCCGAAGGAGGATCCCGGAATGATAGGGGATATTCTTATATGTATCTAGTTAATGTCGGTTACCAGGTGTTCACCATATGAATGATTTTTTTTGTCTCTATGCATGGGACGTATATTTATGAGAACTGGAAATGAAATTCTTGTGGTCTATTAAAATGATAGAAATAAATGATTATGATAAACTAATGAACTCACCAACCTTTTGGTTGACACTTTAAAGCATGTTTATTCTCAGGTGTTAAAGAAATCTTCCGCTGTGCATTTGCTCATTTTAAAGATATTACTTGGAGTCTTTCATAGCATATTTCGAAGAATGTTGCATTCGAGTCATTGAGTTCATCAAAGATTATTATTAAATCAATTTATAGTTGGATAGTGGATATTATGAAATGGTATGCATGCCTATCAATTTTCGATGTAAAGAAAGTTTGTCTTTTAAAAACGAATGCAATGTTTGTAAAATGTATCATATAGAGGTCAAATACCTCGCAATGTAATCAACTATTGTGAATCGTTTATAATGTCTATGAATGGGTCCTTTCAGTTGGTATCAGAGCGGTGGTCTTAGCGAACCAGGTCTGCATTAGTGTGTCTAACTGATAAGTCGATAGGATGCATTAGTGAGTCTGGACTTCGACCGTGTCTGCATGTCAAAAGTTTTGCTTATCATTTTGTGTCGAAAATTAACTACTTATCATCCTCAGGAAATTACCTGCTTATCATTTTTAGTCTAAGACACGTCTTGCTGCATTGATTGCATGAATAGTCTATAGACAAAAATTTATATCTTAGCATATCTGCTAAATCATATCTTATCGTATCTGTTACTTTAAACTTTGCCTGACATATTCCGCAAAGTCCTCCGTAATCTACGAAATCTTTTGATCTATATATATATATATATATATATATATATATATATATATATATATATATATATATATATATATATATATATATATATATATATATATATATATATATATATATTCTCTATTTAATTAGAATACCATCCGTTAGCCAAAATCATTTCATATCGGAAAAAAAAATCCTTTATCCAATCGTACGAAATGGAATTCGTCATCAGTTCAAGTCACCCAGATTCCGAAATGGAATCCCATTCAAGCTCCGAAAGCAGTGTGACCGAAATAGATCAACCAATCAGTCATTACCTATTCTGGATGAATTGGGGATGGGTTCGTAGCCTCCTCAATCATTGGAGACAAGAAGAAGGTGATCCCTTCCATCTACCACATTGCCCTCTTGACGAAGAACCTGAAGCACTTACCGGCGAACCTGTCCGAAACACCATTTTCTCTCTCATTTCCAGAGTATCTCGTCACGATTATATATTACATCAAATTTTAGATTTTATTTATCCGCTCGTCCGAACCGACAATCACCCCGGTGTAATAGAAGAAGTCAACGAGCTTCGCGCTCGGGTAGTGGCTTTGGAGAATATGGTGCAGAGATTACAAACACCAGCAGCAGCATCAGCAGCATAACCAGTACCACCATCATCAACGCCAACAGTACCATTACCACCTCCAACCACAACCGCGTCGTAAACCTCAACTTCACAATCTGTCCCACGAGCATCAATGTCATACGCACCATAGATACCAAGGAGTACCAACAACAATAATTGACGAAGTATTAATTCATAACTTCATTGGAGAAAAATTCCGCGGCGATTATGTAATCTCTAAAGTCTTAGAGATTATCTAATCTAGCCCTAACCATAAATCAGTTAAGCGTACCAAAATGATAGAAGGAAGAGTAGAAACCCTGACAAAAATGGTGTGTGATTAACAAGCTAAACTTGCTTTACCAATAGCATCAACAGTACCGTCAGCGTTACCAGCATCGTCAGTACAGTCAACATCCGAATCAACAACACCGATAACATCACAAACTCCGTCAGTTCAAGAATCACTATGGACATCATTACGAATCAATAACGTGTGTATTGTATCAACGAGTTATGAAGAATTAAGTCATTCCCTCTGAAGAAATTATATGTATATTATATATATATATATATATATATATATATATATATATATATATATATATATATATATATATATATATATATATATATATATATTGAAATAAATCTTTCCGTGCTAAGCTATTGTGTGTGAATCTTAACTACTCGGTTAATTCATATTACAAATATGCAATAATGTACGTCCTTCGGCCGCAACTTAACCAGCGTTAACTACAATCTCTGTCGCAATTCAACAAATTCCAATTCATAATAAATCAAGTATATATTTGATTTTACACTTTCATCATCGATGTACCCGAAAATTTTCAGATAACATCATTCGTACTTTGCGAAATTCACAAGAATTCCACGAACCGAACATCATACATCAACAAATAACGAAGTATTGATTCATAATTTCAATGTCATTAAAGAAATACTGCGTAAAAGTTATGTACTTTTTAAAGCCTTTAGGGATTATTCAATTCTAGTTTCAACCGTAAATCAAATGAGTTTAATTTAATATTAACTCATTAAATCTATGTTACATCTGAAGAAAATATACATATATATATTTTCATAAAGACTGTAATAAAATTCTTTTTTACAAAATATTAATTGTGAATTTTTTTTAACGGGTAGGTAATACCCGAGAGATATATAAATTCACAAATAATATGTTACATTCTTCGAATCTGATTCAGCAAATCATCAATTATACTCCCTACTTTCACAACTGTATACATTCTTTTATAGAAATCAAAACAACCATACTCATTCAAAATTTAATTACATATTCTGATCTTGAAATCTCAAAATTCAACTCGAGATATGACCAAAATCATCACTCTTAGATCCTTACATCTTTCACAAGCTATATTTTGACTTCAAAACTGTGTTAGAACATCAAATGTATGTTAACGATTAAAATCTGTGTTCAAACCCATCGAAAATTTCTGAAGACACTTCGAATGATGAGCAATCGAGATGAGGATCCAACCACATGTTACCCACAGTTATGTACCCGAAAAACTCTTGAAACCAAAGTAAAAGTTTAAACAACATATCCGCGTCAGATTCTTTGGCATTTATTAGCAAAAATAACTTTGCGACTCCTATTCAAAGTAGCCAGTTTTGTCACAGCTCCAGCAAGTCAACTTCGACTTTTCAGTCAGACTAACCTTATTATAACCTTGAGATATACACCATCGTTACCAGGGAACCTTTTACATTCCACCACATTATTAGCAGATGTACCAACAACTTCATTACCCTTTGACTTTAGCCTCTCCAAAAAGTGATTATAATTATTTATTGAAACCCCATCATTTACTCATTCGCATCTTGTAATGAGAATTGCCATACGAATCATTGAGAATTAGCAATCAGTATTTTGAAATCTCGCAGCATGTCTACGCCAACAGTTATATGTGTATATATAACGTCTATCTTCTGGACTTAATTTGAATGTGAAGTTTCTGAAAAACACTTCGAACTACGAATTGGTTCTCCGAAAATGGAAAAAAAAATACTGATGAAGCAGCAAAAACTATAAACGACTTTAAACGGTAAAAGCTGGATGATAATAATGAAGTGTGCTGGCAAAGCGCAGAAAAAGAGAAGTTTTGAAACTGGAAAACGGATTGTGCAAAGTAGGAAGGAGGCTGTGGACAAATTACAAAGACTGAACCTGACTTCAAAGGATCCAAATGATTCAGTACCTGCTGAAGTCATTAACGAATACCTTGCTCCTGACTCTAAACCCCTGCGGACAATATTCTTCATCATCCTCTGATATTAGAAATTCTAAAATATCATCATATCTTTCATTATAAATATCCTCCATATTTCTGAAGATATTTTCTTAAATTTTCTTTTTTGAAATCATTTACCTCTTCGCGCTATCTGTATTACATCATAAAAGAAACTATTTTAGTTTCTAAATTCTGAAACATTTAAGTTTAAAATAGGAATATTTTGAAGTAGTGTTGGGAACTGAAGCATGAATTAGTATAATATAATGACACTTGATCAATGTGATTATATTAGAGTAAGTCATGCTGAGTTTCTAAATGGAACATGATGATTCACAGATCATAACATCATCATGTGCCATGTTATACGACTCTTGTATTCTATTTAACCTCTAAAGTATCAAGAAAATATTTCTTGATGATTCGGCCTTTTCCAAGGTATTCTAGTAATTTGACAAGTCAAGATCGTGCCATCACAATTTCCTTCCTAGAACATTGACAATGTTCATTCCGAAATTCATATCTGTGAATTCTGGACCATTACAAGCGGTACTTAATCGCAAGAAGAAGAAACGAAAGGACAAAACTCCGAAATAGAAATTGGGGTATAAATTGCAGCAAATAAAAGAGAGCATTAACTGTGAATGATAATGATTATAGAAGACAGAAGCAGAGACTTTGAAATATAAGGGAACATATAAAGCCCAACGATAAACCAGAAATTATAAACCATATATATCGATGCATATAGCAATATAAAGACACGGGAGAACTAGAAACACTATAAACCCAAGAGTATAGTAGAAGTAAATAGATTCTTCCGGCGGTAGATGAAAAAGAAGAATGACCGATATGAAAGTTAGAAGTATATCGAGAATCAGAACTGGATGGAGCATATTGATGAATACTTTAAAATATGAGTTGAGGGGGAAAGAATAGAAGGTGATGAAACATGACTAGGAACTTAGAAATCAACAGATTTAACTCACACAATGGCGGAATAAGTGAATCAAACCCTCAAGTGAATAGGTTAAAATTTTTTTTTTTTTTTGATTAATTTACTCAAACCACAACTAAATCAAGTGTGATTAGATCAACACCTAGAGCTATTATTCACCACCTGGGTGATTTGGACTGAGAGAGAATCGGAGGAGCTCACTAGATCTGAGTGTGTGTAACAAATGAGAGGCTTAACTTAAAATGAAGAACATAAGACTTTATATACCCCTGCTGTTGACTCACCCATACGATTCATTCATCACATGTACGAGTTGGCTTCATCAGCCGTACGGGTGTTCACTCACTCGTGTCTTCTCATTTAGGTTGTAATTGTGACTTAGCTCAGCATCAACCGTGCGTATGAGCCTGTCAGTCGTACTAGTGAGGCTTCACTCGTACGTCTGACTAAGTCTAATATAGTCAAACATCTAAATCTCGTTCCTGCAGTTCTTGTAACCACATACAAACACGGATAGGATAATAACGAGCAATCATGGTGGCCTGTAAACTGTTGTACCTGCAATGGACGTGGGTAGATGTCTAGGGACTTGCATAAAATGCATCAACGGAAGGTGTGAGTTGTAAGGAAACGAAGGAGGTGAATTTATAAGAAAATCTTGTACAGAACAATTAAAATGGACGATCGCATTTAAAGCGGATCCTAATTCCCTTGATTACCGGAGAGTCAAATCTTATTAAGAAGATTTTCTTCAAATCCCTTGAAATCTGGGAATCAATCATATCTACGTCAAATGATAAGATGAATCTACACTTACTCATTTCACTCTTCTATGTTAGCTTCATTCGTACTCTTCATATAAATGGATTGTTTATCCAAATTATTCGCTGATGATAAAACTCTAATTTTCAGCCCGTATGCATCATGAAAACATATTTATTATCATTCACGACCTTTCCACTCAAATTTCGGGACGAAATTTCTTTAACGGGTAGGTACGGTGACAACCCGGAAATTTCCAACCAAATTTAAACTTTAATCTTTATATATTTCCGACACAATAAGCAATATTTGTTAAGTTAAATTTCAAGAATTTTAAACTATGTTCATACATTCATTCAACCTCGACCAAGTTCCAACGATTCACGAACCATTAAACGAATATGATTATATATGTATATGTGTATATTTATTATAACTTGAAATGTAAATAAAATATTAGATTAAATACTTTATATGATTGTATCTGTTTCAAAATGTTTATCAATGGAATTAGAAGATAAGATCAAATGATTGAATTATCAGATATATTGAATTATGATTACAAGTCTCTGTTGAAAGGCCCACGTTGATTTGAGAAATCTTTCCATTTTAACAATATTCAAAAAATGGTAAAGTGATTTATAAATAAGAACAAATTGTCAATCATTGAGAACTAGACAAAGGATAGTGGAAGATTGAATTTCATAAAGACTCGATTGATCTATTTAGTTTCAAACGTACAAAAAAGTTTTTAGTTTAAAAAGAACTTTATTATTAAAACGTATATAACTTTTATAAATATCTAGAACCACTTTTGACAACTCATTACTTAACTAGTATGATAAAGATAACGATATTTATATTTTATTTTATTAAATATATATAACGATTTAAATTAATATTATATATATTTATACGCATATTATACGTACATAGTTTTATACTTTTACTATACTTAAACTTTACCTTTACTTTATTTTTACTTTACTTTAACTTTAATAATTCACTTTAATAATTCATACTTTAATAATTCACTTTAATAATTCATACCTTAATAATTCACTTTATTAATTCATACTTTAATAATTCACTTTAATAATTCATACTTTAATAATTCACTTTAATAATTCAAAAATCTATTATAAATAGAATTCAATAGGTTTCATTATTTCATAGAAACTTGAAAATATTTTTCTCTAAACTCTCTCAATCGATATACATATATATATATTTACTCCGTATTATTTCAAGATATTATTAGTATACATAAAATATTACTACGGAGTGCTGTCCGAGTGATTTCGAAATTGTTTTTCGAGTGGGATATGATTAAGGAAATTATGGGTTATAGCTATGGAGGTGATTGAGTATGGTTCATGGGTATGCTCGTGAGGTCAATATAGTGTTTATCATTTCCGTTGCGTCTACGTACCTTTCCTGCAATATTGAATCTCAATATTGATACGTGAGTACTCATAATTTAACTTTTACATACTAATAGTGTATCCCTGACTAGTGCTCGAGTATTTAGGATTATGCATGCTTGTACTTTTGATATTGCCCTTAGACAGATTAGGTTGAATCTTGAATTAGTTACACTTGCGGTTGAGATAAGGTATAAGATATGCATGTCCTTGGAAAGCTAGCGAAAAATTAAGAACTTTTCCTTTAGATATCGAATGGTTTCGATGAACGGATTAGAAGTTATAATCAATTGAATTTTCGATATTTTTATTAAAAATGATTATTATTATCGTCGTTTTTATCGTCGTTCTAGTTTTATCTTATTATTATCATTATTATTATCATTATCAATAAAAGGGATTTATCATTAAAAATTGTTATTTTTTTTATTATTACTATCCTTATTATCGTTAAAGTTATAATTAGTATTATTATTATTATTATCCAATTATTATTATTATTATTATTGGTATTATTATTATTATCATCATTATTAATATATATATCATTATTTAAAAATGGTTATTGTTATTGTTATTATTATTATTACTATATTATCATTAAGATAATTAATAGTATTATCGTTAATAATGTTATAGTAACTATCATTATTAATATTAGTGTAATTAAAACAAATATTTGTAACACCTAATTATTTTGATTACTATTATTATCATTATTATGAACACGATATAAAAGACGATTAAAAGCTATTAAACGAAACGATTAGGAAATAATGGGTAAGAGTATCATGATGAAATTAAATATTATAAGATATTGATTTAGATAAAATTATCGTTCTTATTATTTTTATCATTACTATTATTATTAAAAGTATCGTTAGTATTAAAACTATTATTTTAACAAAAATTATCATTTTAATAGACATGTCATTGTTACTATAAAATATCATTATTATTATTATTTTAAATAGAATTATTATTTTAAACATAATATTAAAAATTATCGTAAATATTAAAGTTATCATAATTAGAATTATCGTTTTATCATAATGTCATCTTAGTAATTATAAATATTGATATTTTTATAATAATTATTATTATTACAAAATAATACAACTTTTACTTACTATCATTATAGATATTATTTTATCAAATAAATATGTGATACAAACATATTTTACTACGTGTAATAACTTACTTTAATAATACCTATCATATTATCTTTATAATATTAAATGAACCCTATAAATTTTATTACTTAATATATATAAAAGTATATTTTATTATATAAATTTAATATAAAATTTTATTTATTAATAAATAAATTATATTATTTACTCTAATAAATCTTTTAAAAATATTTAAAAATATAAAATGACGATATTTAAACTATATATTAATCATGTATAGATTTTTGGAAATTATTTTGAGTCAAATTTACTTTTGTTGACTTTTGCATATTAGTCTCGAGCATTAGGATTGTGGTACACTATGACTTGACCTAATTTGTTAGACAAATATTGACCAACACATAAATATATATATAATTAATTTAGGTTCGTGAATCCGAGGCCAACCTTGCACGTGTTCAATGACGTTATATGTATTTTTACTACGAAATACAGTATGGTGAGTTTCATTTGCCTTTTTACCCTTTATATTTTTGGGACTGAGAATACATGCGCTTTTATAAATGTTTGACGAAATAGACACAAGTAATTGAAACTACATTCTATGGTTGAATTATCGAAATCGAATATGCCCCTTTTTATTAAAGTCTGGTAATCTAAGAATTAGGGAACAGACACCCTAATTGACACGAATCCTAAAGATAGATCTATTGGGCCTAACAAACCCCATCCAAAGTACCGGATGCTTTAGTACTTCAAAATTTATATCATGTCCGAAGGAGGATCCTGGAATGATAGGGGATATTCTTATATGTATCTAGTTAATGTCGGTTACCAGGTGTTCACCATATGAATGATTATTTTTGTCTCTATGCATGGGACGTATATTTATGAGAACTGGAAATGAAATTCTTGTGGTCTATTAAAATGATGGAAATAAATGATTATGATAAACTAATGAACTCACCAACCTTTTGGTTGACACTTTAAAGCATGTTTATTCTCAGGTGTTAAAGAAATCTTCCGCTGTGCATTTGCTCATTTTAAAGATATTACTTGGAGTCTTTCATAGCATATTTTGAAGAGCGTTGCATTCGAGTCATTGAGTTCATCAAAGATTATTATTAAATCAATTTATAGTTGGATAGTGGATATTATGAAATGGTATGCATGCCTGTCAATTTTCGATGTAAAGAAAGTTTGTCTTTTAAAAACGAATGCAATGTTTGTAAAATGTATCATATAGAGGTCAAATACCTCGCAATGTAATCAACTATTGTAAATCATTTATAATGTCTATGAACGGGTCCTTTCAGTAGGTTTATCCATAAAAAATGAGGTAGTAATGATGTTCATAACATCATTCGATTCATATATATAAAACTACCTTATTTGAAGGTTTAAACTTGAAATCACTAGAACATAGTTTAGTTAATTCTAAACTTGTTCGCAAACAAAAGTTAATCCTTCTAACTTGACTTTTAAAATCAATTAGACACATGTTATATATTTATATGATATGCTAACTTAATGATTTAAAACCTGAAAACACGAAAAACACCGTAAAACTGGATATACGCCGTCGTAGTAACACTGCGGGCTGTTTTGGGTTAGTTAATTAAAAACTATGATAAACTTTGATTTAAAAGTTGTTCTTCTGGGAAAATTATTTTTCTTATGAACATGAAACTATATCCAAAAATCATGATTAAACTCAAAGTGAAAGTATGTTTTCCAAAATGGTCATCTAGACGTCGTTCTTTCGACTGAAATGACTACCTTTACAAAAATGACTTGTAACCTATATTTTTGACTATAAACTTATACTTTTTCTGTATATATTCATAAACTTGAGTTCAATATGAAACCATAGCAATTAGATTCACTCAAAACGGATTTAAAACGAAGAAGTTATGGGTAAAACAAGATTGGATATTTTTACTTGTTGTAGCTACGTGAAAATTGGTATCAAATCTATATTAATCATATCCTAGCTAACTTATATTGTATAATACATATATTCTAATATATTATGTAATCTTGGGATACCATAGACACGTATGCAAATGTTTTGACATATCATATCGATCCATCTATATATATTATTTGGAACAACCATAGACACTCTATATGCAGTAATGTTGGAGTTACCTATACAGGGTTGAGGTTGATTCTAAAAATATATATATTTTGAGTTGTGATCTAGCCTGAGACGTGTATACACTGGGTCGTGGATTGGGTCAAGATAATATATATTAATTTATTTCTGTACATCTAACTATGGACAACTAGTTGTAGGTTACTAACGAGGACAGCTGACTTAATAAACTTAAAACATTAAAAGGTATTAGAAATGTTGTAAATATATTTTGAACATACTTTGATATATATGTACATATTTTTTATAGGTTCGTGAATCGACCAGTGGCCAAGTCTTACTTCCCGACGAAGTAAAAATCTGTGAAAGTGAGTTATAGTCCCACTTTTAAAATCTATTATTTTTGGGATGAGAATACATGAAATATTATAAATGTTTTACAAAATAGACACATGTAATCGAAAATACTTTCTATGTTGGATTATCGAACCGAATATGCCCTTTTTTAGGTTGGTAGCCTATAGGTTGGTAGCCTAAGAATTAGGAAAATGGCCCCTAATTGACACGAATCCTAAAGATAGATCTATTTGGCCCAACAAGCCTCATCCGAGTTACAGATGCTTTAGTACTTCGATTTATCATATCTGATGAGAGTCCCGGAATGATGGGGATATTCTATATGCATCTTGTTAAGGTCGGTTACCAGGTGTTCAACATATGAATGATTTTTATCTCTATGCAGTTTGCGAAATGCCTGATATGAGATGTGTTATTAAAATGAAATCTTGTGGTCTATTATTATGATTTGATAATATGTAGGTTAAACCTATAACTCACCAACAATTTTTTTGACGTTTTAAGCATGTTTATTCTCAGGTGATTATTAAGAGCTTCCGCTGTTGCATACTAAATTAAGGACAAGATTTGGAGTCCATGCTTGTATAATATTGTTTAAAAACTGCATTCGAAGACTTATGTTATTGTGTAATACTATTGTAAACCATTATGTAATGGTCGTGTGAAAAACGCTATATTTTAGATTATCATTATTTGATAATCATCGTAATATTTTAAAGGTTATGGTTTGTTCTAAAATCGAATGCAGTCTTTGAAAAACGTCTCATATAGAGGTCAAAACCTCGCAACGAAATCAATTAATATGGAACGTTTATAATCAATATGAACGGGACATTTCAGTTGGTATCCGAGCGTTGGTCTTAGAGAACCAGAAATTTGAATTAGTGTGTCTTATCGAATTTGTTAGGATACATTAGTGAGTCTGGACTTCGACCGTGTTTTCTTTAAAAATGATTGCTTAACACTTTTGTTGAAAACTATATATTATTAACATGTAAATATTATGTGATATATTAACCTCATAATGTGTTTGATATTGTGTAATAGATGTCTACCACTAGTACAAATCCCATCGATTCACCTAATAATAATAAAGAGTCGAATATATTTTGGGAAGATTCACAAATTCCCGAAGAGGAACCGGAAGAAGAGGAACCGGAAGAGGAGAAACCCGAAGAAGAGGAACCGAAAGAAGAAGAGGTTCCGGAGGAAGAAATATTGATACCTATAGTAAATCGATTAAATAAAAGAAAATCCTCAACCAACGGACCAAAGTTAATAATGGTCAATGGTGTTTCCGCCGAGGAAGCAAAATATTGGGAAGATTACCAATTTTCCGATGAATCGGATCCCGATGAGGATTCCGATGATGTTATAGAAATTACCTCGACCCAATTTAATAAAGCAAAAGAAAATATTAAGGGAAAAGGTATAAAAATAGAGAAATCCGATTCCAACCCCGATGAACTTTATATGTATCGACAACATCCATATTTCCTAACATGTAACAATGACCCGGGAACCTCTAAACCACCAGGTTTTTTCTAAACCATTGTCGAAAACGACAGCTCGTATTAGAGGAACACCATATATTCCTAGAAAATTAGGAAAACGAACCAAGTTCGAAGAAGAAGAAACCAGTGATTCAGATTAGAGGGTTGTAATCATGTTGTGTATTATATGTATTGTAGTGTGCTTGTACTTTTATATTCTATGTAAAAATTGCTTGTATTGTTTGTTAATTATCTTTTATGAATCTAACCCTCGTCTATTTTTACAGTATAAAAACACAAAATGGACGTTAAGGGTAGACAACCGAATATTTTAGAAGACCTACCAGAGGATATGATTGATGAAATCTTGTCTAGAGTCGGTCAGAATTCATCAGCACAATTAGTTATGGCGAAATTAACTTGTCAAACATTTGAAAGACTTTCCAGAAATGCCTTAGTTTATAAAAGGCTTTCGTTTGATAGGTGGGGTATATCACATTGGGGAGACCGTAAGTTACGCCGTGTTTTCTTTAAAGCGTTAAATGCGGGGAACCTAAATGCAATTTTACGCTACGGGTTAAGAACCTATTTTGACTCAACATATCCCAACATAGGATTTCGTGAATTACAAAGAGCTTCTAACATGCAACATAAAGAAGCATGTTATGCTTACGGGTTAGTGATGTTCGCTTCTTACCAAAGTGAGAAAAACAACATCGGATTGCAACTTTTAAATAAAACCTTCCCACATGTGACGGATTCAGTAGTTGGGGTGAGAAACAAGGTTTTTAGATTTTTACTGGGCTGTTGGACATTACAAAACCCTCATCCTTTTGACGAGATTACAACATGCTGCCTAGCCAATGGTCATAACGGTTATTTTCCACAAGATCAAGGATGGGAAGTTGTCTTAGTAAAACCTGAATGCATGACTTGTTTCTGGACTTATGAATTTCGCGTCTTTATTTCTTTTGCTGAACAACTTGCGTATTAACTAGAATTGCCTTCATAGCTGCCGAGTAGCAAAGTTATTATGTGCTATATTTCATCCTATATGTATTATAGCAGTATTGTAAGTTTGTAAAATATTGAATAAAGTTTGAACGCGAAATATTATTGTAATAAGTTTTTCATATAGAATCGTAGTAGTTGAATTGTATAATAGCTGCTAAGTATGAACTTAACGGGTAGGTATTACCAGAATTAAAACTATAAAATGCTAATATAAAGAAAAAGCTTTTATAAATAAGTTCATATTATGCTATGAAATACTATTGACTACTCTTAAATTCTATATGATTAACTCTATTCTTTTGGCTATTTTGAAGGAAATGGCACCGGCGACTCGTCAGAACTTGAACATGAGTGAGGAAGACTTTCGTGTTTTCCTTGCTGCGAACATAGCCGCGGTGCAGGCTGCAATGCAAAATAACAATAACTCTGGATCTAGCAGTGGAACTAATTCCGCAAGAAATCGTGTAGGATGCTCCTACAAGGCTTTCACTGCCTGTAAACCTCTGGAATTCGATGGAACTGAAGGACCAGTCGGACTGAAACGATGGACCGAAAAGGTCGAATCTGTGTTTGCTATAAGCAAATGTGCTGAGGAAGATAAGATAAAGTACGCCACGCATACCTTCACAGGTACTGTGTTAACATGGTGGAATACCTATCTCGAACAAGTGGGACAAGATGCTGCTTACGCACTACCGTGGTCAGCATTCAAACACTTGATGAACGAGCAGTACCGTCCCAGAAACGAAGTCAATAAGCTCAAGACAGAGCTTAGAGAATTACGAACGAAGGGATTCGATATCACCACATACGAACGACGATTCACCGAGTTGTGTTTATTGTTCCCAAGAGTGTTCGAAGATGAAGAAGAGCAGATCGATGCGTTTGTAAAGGGGTTACCAGAGAGAATTCAGGAGGATGTGAGTTCAAGCGCGCCCACTTCAATGCAAAAGGCAAGCCAAATAGCTCACAAACTTATAAACCAGATCGAGGGAAGGATTAAAGAGCAGGCGGCCGAGGAGGCCAAAATGAAACAAGTCAAGAGAAAGTGGGAAGAACCCAGTGACAAGAGTCACAATTTCAACAATCAACACCACAATCACAACCACAATCGCACCATTTTTCGCAACAACAAATGCAACAAAAACCATTCCAACAACAACAACTACAACAATCATCCCAACAATAATACCAACCGCAACAACAAAAATCCCAACAACAATCTCAATAATAACACTGGTAATCAAAATCAGAAAATTCCGTGTCTGAGGTGTGAAGGGTACCATCCAACTACTTTTTGTCCAGCAACATGTACTAAATGTAATAGAAAGGGTCATGATACAACGAAGTGTGAAATTTATGGACCATCGGGTAAAGGAACAAGTAATGCCCATATTATTTGTTTTGGATGCGGGAAGAAGGGCCACTACAAAACTG
Organism: Rutidosis leptorrhynchoides; assembly: GCF_046630445.1. Lineage (NCBI taxonomy): Eukaryota > Viridiplantae > Streptophyta > Magnoliopsida > Asterales > Asteraceae > Rutidosis > Rutidosis leptorrhynchoides. The sequence goes on along the minus strand of NC_092337.1, from coordinate 47,037,912 downwards.
CGTGTCCAAACCAGGAAAATAATAATGGGCAAAGCCGTGGGAGAGTTTTTAACATTAATGCGGAAGAAGCGCAGGAAGACCCGGAGCTTGTTACGGGTACGTTTCTTATCGATGAAAAACCTGCTTATGTTTTAGTTGATTCGGGTGCGGATAGAAGTTATATGAGTAGAGATTTTTGTGCTAAATTAAGTGGTCCATTGACGCCTATGAATAATAAATTTTTACTCGAATTAGCAAACGGTAAATTAATTTCGGCAGATAAAATATGTCGGAATCGAGAAATTAAACTGGTTAGCGAAACGTTTAAGATCGATTTGATACCAGTAGAGTTAGGGAGTTTTGATGTGATAATCGGCATGGACTAGTTGAAAAAGGAGAGAGCGGAAATCGTATGTTACAAAAATGAAATTCGCATTGTACGAGAAAAAGGAAAACCTATAATGGTGTACGGAGAAAAGTGCAACGCGAAGCTAAATCTTATTAGTAATTTGAAGGTGCAAAAACTAATAAGAAAAGGTTGCTATGCCGTTCTAGCACACATCGAAGAAGTCAAACCCGAAGAAAAGAACATCAATGATGTTCCCGTCGCAAAAGAATTTCCCGATGTATTTCCGAAAGAATTACCGTGACTACCTCCACATCGATCTGTTGAATTTCAAATAGATCTCGTACCAGGAGCTGCACTAATAGCTCGTGCTCCATACAGACTCGCACCCAGTGAAATGAAAGAACTACAAAGCCAACTAAAAGAACTTTTAGAGCGTGGTTTTATACAACCAAGTACATCACCATGGGGAGCTCCTGTTTTGTTTGTCAAAAAGAAGGATGGTACATTTAGGTTGTGTATCGACTACCGAGAGTTGAACAAACTTACCATCAAGAATCGTTATCCACTACCAAGAATCGACGACTTATTTGATCAACTACAAGGCTCGTCAGTTTATTCGAAGATTGATTTACGTATTGGGTATCATCAAATGCGGGTGAAGGAGGATGATATTCCAAAGACTGCTTTCAGGACGCGTTACGGTCATTACGAGTTTATGGTTATACCGTTTGGGTTGACTAACGCACCAGCTGTGTTCATGGACCTCATGAACCGAGTGTGTGGACCATACCTTGATAAGTTTGTCATTGTTTTTATCGATGACATACTTATTTACTCAAAGAATGATCAAGAGCACGAAGAATATTTGAGAAAAGTGCTAGAGTTGTTGAGGAAAGAAAAACTGTACGCTAAGTTTTCAAAGTGTGCATTTTGGTTGGAAGAAGTTCAATTCCTCGGTCACATAGTGAATAAAGAAGGTATTCAAGTGGATCCAGCAAAGATTGAAACTGTTGAAAAGTGGGAAACCCCGAAAACTCCGAAGCATATACGCCAATTTTTAGGACTGGCTGGTTAGTACAGAAGGTTCATCCAAGATTTTTCCAAAATAGCAAAACCCTTGACTGCATTAACGCATAAAGGGAGGAAATTTAAATGGAAGGATGAACAAGAGAAGCATTTCAATTGTTAAAGAAAAAGTTAACTACGGCACCTATATTGTCATTACCTGAAGGGAATGATGATTTTGTGATATATTGTGACGCTTCAAAGCAAGGTCTCGGTTGTGTATTAATGCAACGAACGAAGGTAATTGCTTATGCGTCTAGACAATTGAAGATTCACGAGCAGAATTATACGATTCATGATTTGGAATTAGGTGCGGTTGTTTTTGCATTAAAGACTTGGAGGCACTACTTATATGGGGTCAAAAGTATTATATATACCGACCACAAAAGTCTTCAACATATATTTAATCAGAAACAACTGAACATGAGGCAGCGCAGGTGGATTGAATTGTTGAATGATTACGACTTTGAGATTCGTTACCACCCGGGGAAGGCGAATGTGGTAGCCGACGCTTTGAGTAGAAAGGACAGAGAACCCATTCGAGTAAAAGCTATGAATATAATGATTCACAATAACCTTACTACTCAAATAAAGGAGGCGCAACAAGGAGTTTTAAAAGAGGAAAATTTAAAGGATGAAATACCCAAAGGATCGGAGAAGCATCTTAATATTCGGGAAGACGGAACCCGGTATAGGGCTGAAAGAATTTGGGTACCAAAATTTGGAGATATGAGAGAAATGGTACTTATAGAAGCTCATAAAACCAGATACACAATACATCCTGGAACGGGGAAGATGTACAAAGATCTCAAGAAACATTTTTGGTGGCTAGGTATGAAAGCTGATGTTGCTAAATACGTAGGGAAATGTTTGACGTATTCTAAGGTCAAAGCTGAGCATCAGAAACCATCAGGTCTACTTCAACAACCCGAAATCCCAGAATGGAAATGGGAAAACATTACCATGGATTTCATCACTAAATTGCCAAGGACTGCAAGTGGTTTTGATACTATTTGGGTAATAGTTGATCGTCTCGCCAAATCAGCACACTTCCTGCCAATAAGAGAAGATGACAAGATGGAGAAGTTAGCACGACTGTATTTGAAGGAAGTCGTCTCCAGACATGAAATACCAATCTCTATTATCTCTGATAGGGATGGTAGATTTATTTCAAGATTCTGGCAGACATTACAGCAAGCATTAGGAACTCGTCTAGACATGAGTACTGCCTATCATCCACAAACTGATGGGCAGAGCAAAAAGACGATACAAATGCTTGAATACATGCTACGAGCATGTGTTATTGATTTCGGAAACAGTTGGGATCGACATCTACCGTTAGCAGAATTTTCCTACAACAACAGCTACCATTCAAGCATTGAGATGGCGCCGTTTAAAGCACTTTATGATAGAAAGTGCAGGTCTCCGATTTGTTGGAGTGAAGTGGGGGATAGACAGATTACGGGTCCGGAGATGATACAAGAAACTACCGAGAAGATCATTCAAATTCAACAACGGTTGAAAACCGCCCAAAGTCGACAAAAGAGCTACGCCGACATTAAAAGAAAAGATATAGAATTTGAAATTGGAGAGATGGTCATGCTTAAGGTTGCACCTTGGAAAGGCGTTGTTCGATTTGGTAAACGAGGGAAATTAAATCCAAGGTATATAGGACCATTCAAGATTATTGATCGTGTCGGACCAGTAGCTTACCGACTTGAATTACCACAACAACTCGTGGCTGTACATAACACTTTCCACGTCTCAAATTTAAAGAAATGTTTTGCTAAAAAAGATCTCACTATTCCGTTAGACGAAATCCAAATCAACGAAAAACTTCAATTCGTCGAAGAACCCGTCGAAATAATGGATCGTGAGGTTAAAAGACTTAAGCAAAACAAGATACCAATTGTTAAAGTTCAATGGAATGCTCGTAGAGGACCTGAGTTCACCTGGGAATGAGAAGATCAGATGAAGAAGAAATACCCACACTTATTTCCAGAAGATACGTCAACACCTCCAACTGCTTAAAATTTCGGGACAAAATTTATTTAACGGGTAGGTACTGTAGTGACCCGAACTTTTCCATGTTTACATATATTAAATGAAATTGTTATTTACATGATTAAGTGTTTCCAATATGTTAAGCAATCAAACTTATTAAGACTTGATTAATTGAAATAGGTTTTATATAGACAATTGACCACCCAAGTTGACCGGTGATTCACGAACGTTAAAACTTGTAAAAACTATATGATGTCATATATATGGATATATATATAGTTAACATGGTATTATGATAAGTAAACATATCATTAAGTATATTAACAATGAACTACATATGAAAACAAGACTACTAACTTAATGATTTCGAAACGAGACATATATGTAACGATTATCGTTGTAACGACATTTAATTGTATATATATCATATTAAAATATATTAATATATCATAATATCATGATAATGTAATAATTTAACATCTCATTTGATATAATAAACAATGGGTTAACAACACTTAACAGGATCGTTAACCTAAAGGCTTCAAAACAACATTTACATGTAACGACTAACAATGACTTAATGACTCAGTTAAAATGTATATACATGTAGTGTTTTAATATGTATTCATACACTTTTGAAAGACTTCAAGACACTTATCAAAATACTTCTATTTAACAAAAATGCTTACAATTACATCCTCGTTCAGTTTCATCAACAATTCTACTCGTATGCACCCGTATTCGTACTCGTACAATAAACAGCTTTTAGATGTATGTACTATTGGTATATATACTCCAATGATCAGCTCTTAGCAGCCCATGTGAGTCACCTAACACATGTGGGAACCATCATTTGGCAACTAGCATAAAATATCTCATAAAATTACAAAAATATTAGTAATCATTCATGAATTATTTACATGTAAACAAAATTACACATCCTTTATATCTAATCCATATACCAACGACCAAAAACACCTAAAAACACTTTCATTCTTCAATTTTCTTCATCAAATTGATCTCTCTCAAGTTTTATCTTCAAGTTCTAAGTGTTCTTCATAAATTCTATAAGTTCTAGTTTCATAAAATCAAGAATACTTCCAAGTTTGCTAGCTTACTTCCAATCTTGTAAAGTGATCATCCAATCTCAAGAAATCTTTCTTATTTATAGTAATATATCTTTATAATACAAGGTAATACTCATATTCAAACTTTGATTCAATTTCTATAACTATAACAATCTTATTTCGAGTGAAAATCTTACTTGAACTTGTTTTCGTGTCATGATTCTGCTTCAAGAACTTTCAAGCCATCCAAGGATCCTTTGAAGCTAGATCTATTTTTCTCATTTCCAGTAGGTTTATCCACAAGACCTGAGGTAGTAATGATGTTCATAACATCATTCGTTTCATATATATAAAACTACCTTATTCGAAGGTTTAAACTTGAAATCACTAGAACATAGTTTAGTTAATTCTAAACTTGTTAGCAAACAAAAGTTAATCCTTCTAAATTGTCTTTTAAAATCAACTAGACACATGTTTTATATCTATATGATATGCTAACTTAATGATTTAAAACTTGAAAACACGAAAAACACCGTAAAACTGGATATACGCCGTCGTAGTAACACCGCGGGCTGTTTTGGGTTAGTTAATTAAAAACTGTGATAAACTTTGATTTAAAAGTTGTTCTTCTGGGAAAATAATTTTTCTTATGAACATGAAACTATATCCAAAAATCATGATTAAACTCAAAGTGGAAGTATGTTTTTCAAACTGGTCATCTAGACGTCGTTCTTTCGACTGAAATGACTACCTTTACAAAAATAACTTGTAACCTGTATTTCCGACTATAAACTTATACTTTTTCTGTATATATTCATAAACTTAAGTTCAATATGAAACCATAGCAATTGGATTCACTCAAAACGGATTTAAAACGAAGAAGTTATGGGTAAAACAAGATTGGATATTTTTACTTGTTGTAGCTACGTGAAAATTGGTAAAAAATCTATATTAATCATATCCTAGCTAAATTATATTGTATAATACATATATTCTAATATATTATGTAATCTTAGGATACCATAGACACGTATGCAAATGTTTTGACATATCATATCGATCCATCTATATATATTATTTGGAACAACCATAGACACTCTATATGCAGTAATGTTGGAGTTAGCTATACAGGGTTGAGGTTGATTATAAAAATATATATACTTTGAGTTGTGATCTAGCCTGAGACGTGTATACACTGGGTCGTGGATTGGGTCAAGATAATATATATTAATTTATTTCTGTACATCTAACTATGGACAACTAGTTGTAGGTTACTAACGAGGACATCTGACTTAATAAACTTAAAACATTAAAACATATTAGAAATGTTATAAATATATTTTGAACATACTTTGATATATATGTACATATTTTTTTATAGGTTCGTGAATCGACCAGTGGCAAAGTCTTACTTTCCGACGAAGTAAAAATCTGTGAAAGTGAGTTATAGTCCCACTTTTAAAATCTATTATTTTTGGGATGAGAATACATGAAATTTTATAAATGTTTTACAAAATAGACACATGTAATCGAAAATACTTTCTATGTTGGATTATCGAACCGAATATGCCCCTTTTTAGCTTGGTAGCCTAAGAATTAGGGAAATGGCCCCTAATTGATGCGAATCCTAAAGATAGATCTATTTGGCCCAACAAGCCTCATTCGAGTTACGGATGCTTTAGTACTTCGATTTATCATATCCGATGAGAGTCCCGGAATGATGGGGATATTCTATATGCATCTTGTTAAGGTCGGTTACCAGGTGTTCAACATATGAATGATTTTTATCTCTATGCAGTTTGCGAAATGCCTGATATGAGATGTGTTATAAAAATGAAATCTTGTGGTCTATTATTATGATTTGGTAATATGTAGGTTAAACCTATAACTCACCAACAATTTTGTTGACGTTTTAAGCATGTTTATTCTCAGGTGATTATTAAGAGTTTCCGCTGTTGCATACTAAATTAAGGACAAGATTGGGAGCCATGCTTGTATAATATTGTTTAAAAACTGCATTCGAAGACTTGTGTTGATGTGTAATATTATTGTAAACCATTATGTAATGGTCGTGTGAAAAATGCTATATTTTAGATTATCATTATTTGATAATCGTCGTAAAATTTTAAAGGTTATGGTTTGTTCTAAAATCGAATGCAGTCTTTGAAAAACGTCTCATATAGAGGTCAAAACCTCGCAACGAAATCAATTAATATGGAACGTTTATAATCAATATGAAAGGGACATTTCAAAAGTCACAAATATGTTAAATCTATCTCAAATATATGAAATAAACCAGTAATTTCATGAGTCATTAAAATAGTTAAATTCATATCTCTCGTGAAGTTGTAAACATTAATTTATATTTTGACTAGGATACGTTAGGATTTGCGAAATGCAAAGGCCACTTAAGTTAACAGTTAATACTGATGCTGTAAGCATCTTTTTATTTTTTTTAAAGGCCATAAATTTTATTGATATAAACAAATCTTTACAACAAAATCCTTAATGGCTCAACACGGAAATACAACGTAAAGCTAAAAACCTATATTATCCTATATCTAATGAGTCCCGGATTCCCCTCCCCCCATTGGTCCACTCTCCACTGCTCATCAACAAAGTTGTTTTTTGTTTTTTTTTCTACCACATCTTTTACTCCCACCTCTACCTACTCTACTAACTTTTTTTTCATTCTATCACATCTTTTACTCCCCCTCTAACTACTTTACTAACCTTTACCATTGATCTTTTTAACTACTAAATTTTCTTTTTTTTTAAATTCGTTACGTTTCAACACACTTATTAATACACCGCATATTTTTTTACTAAAAACACATTACGTTTAATATTATTATTATTATTATATTTTTTCATTTTATCACATGTTTTACTCCCCCTCTAACCTTTACCAGTGATCTTTTTAACTTCTCATTTTTTTAAATACACTATGTTTCAACACACTTATTAATGCACCGCATATTTTGTACTAAAAACACATTACGTTTAATATCTTTTTTTGTAAAATTTAAGCTGCGAAAAGCGCTCGCCACCCATCTTGTTGGAACTATACGGGAACCTTAAACTAAACAAAATAGAAGCTAGACTATGCAATAAGTGTGTTCACCCGAAGCAACTGTACAAACATGAGATGATAACGAAGTGCTGCTAAACATTAAACCCCGAGCAGAGCAATAAAGCGCGTATTAGATGATATCGAAGTGATGTTGTAAGCATCTTTGATAAAGCTAAGACTTAGGAGATATGATTCATATGAGTATACGACCACATATATATTAAATTTAAAGGCTGATTATTTGATTATCTCTACGCGTGCGCGTTGTATCTTGGATGTGTTTTGTGATTTCTCGAGTTATAATATATTGTGCTTTGCAAAAAAAAAAAAAAAAAAAAAAAAGTAGTGTCAAAAGCTTTAAATCTGTTCTATAACCAAACATAGACTTCGAGTCATTCTTGAACATTGGACCATACATTTAATATTATTAGTGCTCAAGTCACTATTATTTGGGTTGCAATGAAAGTTATATGGGCTATTAGCCGATTAGTGCTCAAGTTTTATCATTGTGGTTGGAGTGAAAATTATATGGGCTACTATTCTTGTCTTGTTGTCTCGGTGATCCTCTGATGTTTGTTCATTTGGAGGGCTCCCTAAGGTTGGTTTCGAGAGATTTTGTCAGTTTGCTGGTCTCAAAGTAGGTGTTCTTGGGTTTTTCCGGTGAATGATTTTGAAGTTTGGCTCTCGAGGAGCGGTGCTTACGAAGGTTGGGTTCGAGATCAAGAGCATATGTATTTTAGGTTTGAAGTTTGGTGGATGTTTGTATGTTAGTGTTATCAATACGTGTCGTGTTCAACTTATGGTTCATGATTGTAGATAGTGTGAAAGTCAATGTTTGTTGGTTGTTCGTAAGCAAGTTCTTTTACAATAGATCAGTCAAATCTATGTATGTAACTCATCGGATCATTTTCTATGTATCTATCTATCTATTATATATATATATATATATATATATATATATATATATATATATATATATATATATATATATATATATATATATATATATATATATATATATATATATATATATATATATATATATATATATATATATATATATATCATTTACTTAGATTTTAAACTTTTTCATTTCACATATGTATTAACTTTAATGTGATTTTCATAATTATATATTTAATATTTAAAGTGTATATATTATTTATTATATGTATATTATTGTTATCTACCGATATTATTTATTAAAATGTATGCTATAGTTATTTACCTATATTATTATTTACATATACTCTTTGCTATGTATCTATTTATATTATTAAATATTAATTAGTTTACAAAATTAATATGAAGTATTAATTAATTATAGTATTTATATATTTTTAATTTATGTAAGTCAACTTCTCCTTTCATTGGCCAAATGGAGTTTATACACTAATATGGGACCCAATAGAGTTTATACACTAACATATGGGAGGTTTATGTTTATCACTTGAAAACCCATTAACTTTAACTTTTTAATTTCTTAAATAAACATGTTTAGTTTTTAAATTATTATAAAAAGATGTTATATGCTATTTAATTTGTATAATATACTAGGAGTGAGTTTTTAATTTTAATTTGTATAAAAAGTGTAGAGTTATTAAAGTGTTTAGTTTTTAATTTGTATAATATACTAAGTGGAGTAAGTTGAAGAGTTATTGCTTTTCTATACGCGTTTGGAGGGTGTTACACTTTTTTTGTTCTCAAAGGCTAGCAAGAAATTGCGTCGAGTTGTAGTCGCAAAGCTCTTCTTCCTTGCTTCGCTTACTTTATTGGAAAGGAAAGAAACAGGTATTTGCTAGGGGAAGTCGATTTGAGGACAATGTTAGAGGTTATCTTCTCTGTCCTATTAAAAATTATGTCTATGAAGTTCGAGGAATCAAGTCAAGTTAGTTTTGTGAAGGATCAAAAGCAAATACACAAGCCTGCTAGTTGTTTTGTTCTTGTTGATCAGCTTGTTGAGTTTCAAGTGGTAATGTGTTGGTCGTTGTTTCGGTTTTAGCACATGGGGTGTGTTTGAATGAAACTAGCTGGAGCTGGAGCTTATAGACTAGAGCTAGAGCTGGAGCTTATTTTTAAAGTTGGTAGCTGGAGCTTATTATTTTTTATAAGTGTTTGGTAAACTAGCTGGAGCTTATTTTCTAGTTCATAAGCTCTACTTTTTTTCATAAGCTATTAGAAGTAGCTTTTTTTTCTAGAGCTTATGATTTTCATAAGCTCTACTTTTTATGTCTACCAAACAAAACTTATTATTTGGAGCTTATTAAAATTATAAACTCAAGCTCCTATAAGCTCTCATAAGCTTCCATAAGCTCATCTACCAAACACACCCATAAACTCATTTGTAAATATTTTTCATTTATATAATTAAACGGGTAATAATTCTTTATCTAAAAAATTATATTATTATGGAATTTGTTTCTCATTTAAAATAGGAGTTAATCCTCACACATCACTTTTTGATCCATCTACATCTAATTTACTATTATACCATTAATTATAATTATATTATATTTAGAATAATAAATAATAATACAAGTTCAACTACCTAAGTGTATAACTGTGAATTTATGAGACAAGAGTGTAGATGGATTAAAAAGTGGTGTATGAGAATTACCTCTCATTTAAATTATATTTTAAATATACTAAATGTGGTGAGGTTTTTGGTCGTTTCCTCAAGGAAAAAACGACAATAGTCCTCAACCCTTTTCACACTTGATTTTCCATTCTTCCCCCCTCAACTATAACCAACTTACCAAAACTACACCAAACTTCAGGGGGTAAAACATAAATTCTCTTATTTTAAATAAAAACTTCACCCAAACACTTCGACATCCCGTATCTTCCTGCTCGCCGCGAGTGAGATTCCACCGACCACACCGTTAAACTCGAAATATTTTTATGAACAAAACGAAACTAACTACGTTCGAAACGGACAATTTAAAAAAAGAAAAAACGCTAAACACAACGACAACTAGTATCTTCCCGCTCGTCACGAGTTAAATTTTTTCGACGGCAGCTTCAGACTTGAAATAATTTTATGAACAAAACGAAACTAACCACGTTCGAAACGGACAATTTTTAAAAAACACTAAACACAATGATAGCATGTATCTTCCGGCTCGCCGCAAGTTAAATTTTCCCGACAACACCGTTAAACTCAAAACATTTTTATGAACAAAATGAAACTAACAGTAACACCTCGATTCTCAAAGTGACTGGGGAGCCACAATGCGGGCCCTTCTAGCCGCACCGCGGGCTTCAACTGTTTCAGATGGTTGTTTCACTTGTACGGAGATTGTTTCCCTTTTTGCCTTGGAGCCGCGCCGCGGGCCCTATGGCCGCGCCGCGCCTTGTCTGGGCCAGACCCGAATTTTCAGCTTTAAAAAGGGGTTAAATGATGTAGTGACCCGAACTTTTTCATGTTTATATATATTAAATGAAATTGTTATTAACATGATTAAATGTTCCCAACATGTTAAGCAATCAAACTTGTTAAGACTTGATTAATTGAAATAGGTTTCATATAGACAATTGACCACCCAAGTTGACAGGTGATAAGTAACATGATATTATGATAAGTAAGTATCTCATTAGATATTTTAACAATGTGTTATATACATAAAAATGAGACTATTGAATTAAGAAACTCGAAAACGATATATATAACGATTATCGTTATAACAACGTCTTACTAAGTACATATGAATCATATTAAGATATTGATACACTTGGTTAATTATGTTAAATGATAAGTAAATATATTATTAAGTGTATTAACAATGAACTACATATGTAAAAAATAAGACTACTAACTTATTGATTTCGAAACGAGACATATATGTAATGATTATCGTTGCAACGACATTTAATTGTATATATATCATACTAGGATATATTATATATCATAATCATGATAATGTAATAATTTAACATCCCTTTAGATATAATAAACAATGGGTTAACAACATTTAACAAGAGTGTTAACCTAAATATTTCAAAACAACATATACATGTAACGACTAAGGATGACTTAACGACTCAGTTAAAATATATTTACATGTAGTGTATTAATATGTATTCATACACTTTTGAAAGACTTCAAGACACATATCAAAGTACTTCTATTTAACAAAAATGCTTACAATTACATCCTCATTCATTTTTATCAACAATTCTACTCGTATGCATCCGTATTTGTACTCGTACAATACCTAGCTTCTAAATGTATTTACTATTGGTATATACACTCCAATGATCAGCTCTTAGCAGCCCATGTGAGTCATCTAACCATGTGGTAACCATCATTTAACATCTAGCATGAAATATCTCACAAAATTACAAATTAATGGAGCCTATATGGAGACTAAGATTTCACGTGAAAGAGAGGTACCAAAAACACATTCACTTTGCAATTTTCTTGAATTAAACAACTCTTTCTCTAGTGTTCTTCATTTGTTCTAAGTGTTCTTCATCATCTTCAACAAAATCTAGCTCAATCTAGTTCATAAATCCATACATAAACCAAGTTATAAAACAACTACTCAAGAACACACCAACAACACTTCCAAATTTGCTAGCTTACTTCCAATCTTGCAAATCCACTTTGAGTGATCATCCAACCTCAAGAAATCTTTCTTATTTACAGTAAGATATCTTTCTAATATAAGGTAATACTCATATTCAAACTTTGATTCAATTTCTATAACTTTAACAATCTTATTTCGAGTGGAAATCTTACTTGAACTTGTTTTCGTGTCATGATTTTGCTTCAAGAACTTTCAAGCCATCCAAGGATCCTTTGAAGCTAGATCTATTTTTCTCATTTCCAGTAGGTTTATCCACAAAACCTGAGGTAGTAATGATGTTCATAACATCATTCCATTCATATATATAAAGCTACCTTATTAGAAGGTGATATTGCTCAAAAACATTATATATATCTATCGCAATATCGTGTAAAATACTCTCGAATCAAGGATAATGAAAGCGTTTCTACAAGTGATAGGCCAAGATATGCAAATTTGTATCGGAGAGTGATTTGTAAAGAGTTTTGATGATTTATGACCGTGGTTGATCCCGATATAAGTTAAGGTCAAATTAGCGCTCTAAAATGGTAAAACAAGGCTTCAGATGATTGGGACTTCGTCCATTTGAAGTAAGATTGCAAGAAAATGAAACAGTAAACTTCAATACAATGGGACGCCGTCCAAACACATGGGACGTCGTCCAGATTTTCACACTTGGACGCCATCCAAGATTGTGGGACGCTGTCCAAGCCTTAACAATGGGACGCCGTCCAAAAGCCAGGATGCCATCCAGAAGTAGGTTTCAGCCTACTTTTGACTTTCTGACCTACTTTCTCCACTTTAAAAAGCTACTAATTGAAGACCAGTTGACGATATACGAACCAGAGAGTACAGAGACGAATTTTGGGAGCAATATTGGAGAACTCCAAGCTCTTGGAAGAGGCTCAACATCAAGGCATCAAAGATCAAAACCTTCTTCATCCAAGAACTCATTGTTCTTGTAGGTTATTTCTTGTTCTAAAGCAATGATTTCCATTGATAATCTGATTGTTATGTTGTCTGTTACCATGATTGTTGGCTAGTTTCTATAATGTTTGTCTAGATTAATAACTGAGGTATTGGATGTAATCCTATTGATTGATTGTACTATGTGTGAAAGATTGAAGCTTGAATTAAAGAACCATGCTTATTGATGTTTAATCATTTGTATCTAGTTAATTGATATGTTGTTGATGTATCATATTGATTTACAATTAACTTGTATTAGATTGATTGTTTACTAAACCGGACCAAGGGGGTAAATTAGATCAATACGATTAAACGATATAGGAATGAATTGTGTAGAGCGAACGCAAAGACAATTGTTATTTAAGTCTTTGATCTTGCTAATCAACTAGTCACAAACGAAAAGGTCTAGGTAATAGGGAACCCTCACTTAGTACTTCTAGTTTGAGTACTCGCTAAAGAGAACTCTTGGCGGGTCGATTTAGGTGATTAGCATATTTCATAGTTATTTGATTACAAACACGAGAACTTTAGAGAAAAGAGAACCCTTGATCTTGTAATTGTGTTTGCGTGTTTATTTAAGAGTACTCTTAGTGAACCTATTAGATAACTTACACACATAATCATTCAATCAGGCCTTAATAGCAAAACTTACATCCAATACCGAGGGTAAAATATCTAGATGAACATTTCATCTCTTTGATCCAAATCAAACTATCTTACTTGCTTTCTTTGCACTTGTTTTCATTATAAACTTAAAAGACCAAAAATATTGTTTTTACTTTTTAACCTTCTCTGATTTGGCTAAATCGTTAAATAGCCACAAAAACATAATATCTTGTACTTTTAAGTTTCATTTACTTAGTTAATCATAATATAGTTTCTAATTCTAGTTTGACTAATACAACTGTCCTTGGAACGATACACGGAACTAAACCATTATTTATACTACTACACGATCGGGTACACTGCCCGTTAGTGTGTAACAGTCTTTTTAACCGGTATTTTTCCATACAATAATTTATATACCTGATTTCTCACATCAAGTTTTTGGCGCCGCTTGTAACACTCAAATATTTATGGTACATAGAGTTAAAATGATGTACGTAGGGTGGGTGAAGCGTGGTATAAATTTAAAAGCAGACAGTCTGTGCAGACCCTTGTGCGCGCCGCGCAGGGTTAAGGGTGCGCGCCGCGCACCATGCCTGCAACAGATTTCTGTCTTTTTCCAATTTGAATTAAATGAGGGGCTTTTTGGTCATTTCACTTGAGGCCGGATCTGAGGCCATATTGAAATGTCCCGTTCTTATTGATTAAAAACGTTCCATATTAATTGATTTCGTTGTGAGGTTTTGACCTCTATATGAGACGTTTTTCAAAGACTGCATTCATTTTTAAAACAAACCATAACCTTTATTTCATAAATAAAGGTTTAAAAAAACTTTACGTAGATTATCAAATAATGATAATCTAAAATATCATGTTTACACACGACCATTACATAATGGTTTACAATACAAATATGTTACATCGAAATCAGTTTCTTGAATGCAGTTTTTACACAATATCATACAAACATGGACTCCAAATCTTGTCCTTATTTTAGTATGCAACAGCGGAAGCTCTTAATATTCACCTGAGAATAAACATGCTTTAAACGTCAACAAAAATGTTGGTGAGTTATAGGTTTAACCTATATATATCAAATCGTAACAATAGACCACAAGATTTCATATTTCAATACACATCCCATACATAGAGATAAAAATCATTCATATGGTGAACACCTGGTAACCGACAATAACAAGATGCATATATAAGAATATCCCCATCATTGCGGGACACCCTTCGGATATGATATAAATTTCGAAGTACTAAAGCATCCGGTACTTTGGATGGGGTTTGTTAGGCCCAATAGATCTATCTTTAGGATTCGCGTCAATTAGGGTGTCTGTTCCCTAATTCTTAGATTACCAGACTTAATAAAAAGGGGCATATTCGATTTCGATAATTCAACCATAGAATGTAGTTTCACGTACTTGTGTCTATTTTGTAAATCATTTATAAAACCTGCATGTATTCTCATCCCAAAAATATTAGATTTTAAAAGTGGGACTATAACTCACTTTCACAGATTTTTACTTCGTCGGGAAGTAAGACTTGGCCACTGGTTGATTCACGAACCTATAACAATATATACATATATATCAAAGTATGTTCAAAATATATTTACAACACTTTTAATATATTTTGATGTTTTAAGTTTATTAAGTCAGCTGTCCTCGTTAGTAACCTACAACTAGTTGTCCACAGTTAGATGTACAGAAATAAATCGATAAATATTATCTTGAATCAATCCACGACCCAGTGTATACGTATCTCAGTATTGATCACAACTCAAACTATATATATTTTGGAATCAACCTCAACCCTGTATAGCTAACTCCAACATTCACATATAGAGTGTCTATGGTTGTTCCGAAATATATATAGATGTGTCGACATGATAGGTCGAAACATTGTATACGTGTCTATGGTATCTCAAGATTACATAATATACAATACAAGTTGATTAAGTTATGGTTGGAATAGATTTGTTACCAATTTTCACGTAGCTAAAATGAGAAAAATTATCCAATCTTGTTTTACCCATAACTTCTTCATTTTAAATCCGTTTTGAGTGAATCAAATTGCTATGGTTTCATATTGAACTCTATTTTATGAATCTAAACAGAAAAAGTATAGGTTTATAGTCGGAAAAATAAGTTACAAGTCATTTTTGTAAAGGTAGTCATTTCAGTCGAAAGAACGACGTCTAGATGACCATTTTAGAAAACATACTTCCACTTTGAGTTTTACCATAATTTTTGGATATAGTTTCATGTTCATAATAAAAATCATTTTCTCAGAATAACAACTTTTAAATCAAAGTTTATCATAGTTTTTAATTAACTAACCCAAAACAGCCCGCGGTGTTACTACGACGGCGTAAATCCGGTTTTACGGTGTTTTTCGTGTTTCCAGGTTTTAAATCATTAAGTTAGCATATCATATAGATATATAACATGTGTTTAGTTGATTTTAAAAGTCAAGTTAGAAGGATTAACTTTTGTTTGCGAACAAGTTTAGAATTAACTAAACTATGTTCTAGTGATTACAAGTTTAAACCTTCGAATAAGATAGCTTTATATGTATGAATCAAATGATGTTATGAACATCATTACTACCTTAAGTTCCTTGGATAAACCTACTGGAAAAGAGAAAAATGGATCTAGCTTCAATGGATCCTTGGATGGCTCGAAGTTCTTGAAGCAGAATCATGACACGAAAACAAGTTCAAGTAAGATCATCACTTGAAATAAGATTGTTATAGTTATAGAAATTGAACCAAAGTTTGAATATGATTATTACCTTGTATTAGAATGATAACCTACTGTAAGAAACAAAGATTTCTTGAGGTTGGATGATCACCTTACAAGATTGGAAGTGAGCTAGCAAACTTGAAAGTATTCTTGATTTTATGAAACTAGAACTTTTGGAATTTATGAAGAACACTTAGAACTTGAAGATAGAACTTGAGAGAGATCAATTAGATGAATAAAATTGAAGAATGAAAGTGTTTGTAGGTGTTTTTGGTCGTTGGTGTATGGATTAGATATAAAGGATATGTAATTTTGTTTTCATGTAAATAAGTCATGAATGATTACTCATATTTTTGTAATTTTATGAGATATTTCATGCTAGTTTCCAAATGATGGTTCCCACATGTGTTAGGTGACTCACATGGGCTGCTAAGAGCTGATCATTGGAGTGTATATACCAATAGTACATACATCTAAAAGCTGTGTATTGTACGAGTACGAATACGGGTGCATACGAGTAGAATTGTTGATGAAACTGAACGAGGATGTAATTGTAAGCATTTTTGTTAAGTAGAAGTATTTTGATAAGTGTATTGAAGTCTTTCAAAAGTGTATAAATACATATTAAAACACTACATGTATATACATTTTAACTGAGTCGTTAAGTCATCGTTAGTCGTTACATGTAAGTGTTGTTTTGAAACCTTTAGGTTAACGATCTTGTTAAATGTTGTTAACCCAATGTTTATAATATCAAATGAGATTTTAAATTATTATATTATCATGATATTATCATGTATGAATATCTCTTAATATGATATATATACATTAAATGTCTTTACAACGATAATCGTTACATATATGTCTCGTTTAAAAATCATTAAGTTAGTAGTCTTGTTTTTACATATGTAGTTCATTGTTAATATACTTTATGATATGTTTTCTTATCATAGTATCATGTTAACTATATATATATATCCATATATATGTCATCATATAGTTTTTACAAGTTTTAACGTTCGTGAATCACCGATCAACTTGGGTGGTCAATTGTCTATATGAAACATATTTCAATTAATCAAGTCTTAACAAGTTTGATTGCTTAACATGTTGGAAACATTTAATCATGTAAATATCAATCTCAATTAATATATATAAACATCGAAAAGTTCGGGTCACTACAGTACCTACTCGTTAAATAAATTTCGTCCCGAAATTTTAAGCTGTTGAAGGTGTTGACGAATCTTCTGGAAATTGATGCGGGTATTTCTTCTTCATCTGATCTTCACGCTCCCAGGTGAACTCGGGTCCTCTACGAGCATTCCATCGAACCTTAACAATTGGTATCTTGTTTTGCTTAAGTCTTTTAACCTCACGATCCATTATTTCGACGGGTTCTTCGATGAATTGAAGTTTTTCATTGATTTGGATTTCATCTAACGGAATAGTGAGATCTTCTTTGGCAAAACATTTCTTTAAATTCGAGACGTGGAAAGTGTTATGTACAGCCGTGAGTTGTTGAGGTAACTCTAGTCGGTAAGCTACTGGTCCGACACGATCAATAATCTTGAATGGTCCAATATACCTTGGATTTAATTTCCCTCGTTTACCAAATCGAACAACGCCTTTCCAAGGTGCAACTTTAAGCATGACCATCTCTCCAATTTCAAATTCTATATCTTTTCTTTTAATGTCAGCGTAGCTCTTTTGTCGACTTTGGGCGGTTTTCAACCGTTGTTGAATTTGGATGATCTTCTCGGTAGTTTCTTGTATAATCTCCGGACCCGTAATCTGTCTATCCCCCACTTCACTCCAACAAATCGGAGACCTGCACTTTCTACCATAAAGTGCTTCAAACGGCGCCATCTCAATGCTTGAATGGTAGCTGTTGTTGTAGGAAAATTCTGCTAACGGTAGATGTCGATCCCAACTGTTTCCGAAATCAATAACACATGCTCGTAGCATGTCTTCAAGCGTTTCTATCGTCCTTTCGCTCTGCCCATCAGTTTGTGGATGATAGGCAGTACTCATGTCTAGACGAGTTCCTAATGCTTGCTGTAATGTCTGCCAGAATCTTGAAATAAATCTGCCATCCCTATCAGAGATAATAGAGATTGGTATTCCATGTCTGGAGACGACTTCCTTCAAATACAGTCGTGCTAACTTCTCCATCTTGTCATCTTCTCTTATTGGTAGGAAGTGTGCTGATTTGGTGAGACGATCAACTATTACCCAAATAGTATCAAAACCACTTGCAGTCCTTGGCAATTTAGTGATGAAATCCATGGTAATGTTTTCCCATTTCCATTCCGGGATTTCGGGTTGTTGGAGTAGACCTGATGGTTTCTGATGCTCAGCTTTGACCTTAGAACACGTCAAACATTCTCCTACGTCTTTAGCAACATCGGCTTTCATACCCGGCCACCAAAAATGTTTCTTGAGATCCTTGTACATCTTCCCCGTTCCAGGATGTATTGAGTATCTGGTTTTATGAGCTTCTCTAAGTACCATTTCTCTCATATCTCCAAATTTTGGTACCCAAATCCTTTCAGCCCTATACCGGGTTCCGTCTTCCCGAATATTAAGATGCTTCTCCGATCCTTTGGGTATTTCATCCTTTAAATTTCCCTCTTTTAAAACTCCTTGTTGCGCCTCCTTTATTTGAGTAGTAATGTTATTATGTAACGACCCGCACTTTTTCGATCATTCTATACTTGTAAGATTAATATTTACATAAATTAAACCTTGCCAACATGATAAGCAATCCAAATTGTTAAGATTTATATTTCCGAAAAGAGTTTTACACAACGTTTGACCGTCTAGTTTGACCGATGATATCACGAACTATACAATATATGATATTTATACGTTTGTGTATATATAGGTATATATACATATTTAACATGATTAATAAATGTTTTAATATCTCATTTTGTATTAATAACAACAAGTTATAAGTATATTTTGAAACTACTAACTTAAGTTTTCAAAACAATAACTATACGTAACGTTATTTGACATAAATACTTAAGACATATAATGTTTATACATATATCGTATAAGTAATGTATTTAATCACTTTTAAAGACTTAAATACATAAAACCATATAAGTGTATTCACAAAAGATAGCTATATTTGAATCCTCATTCCATTTTTCACAAAATTTCTATACGTATACCTAGAGTATTTATACTCGTATCATACCTAGCTTTTATACGTATTTACTAATAGTAAATACACATCAAAATCACCACCTAACCAGCCAATGTTCATGCCATTAGGGCTAGGTAATTGAATTTGGAAGCAATTAGGACTAGATACATAAAATGATCACTTGAAATTTTTGTCCATATACATCATGGAACACCTTTTTTTGTAGTATATATACAAGAGCATTTTGATTCATTTTTACTACCATTTTCTTATCAAAAACACACACTCTTTCTTACTCTCTAAACTCCATAACAATCCAGCAAATAACCAAGAAGATCTAGCCATAAAAACCATACTAAAACACCATAAGAAAACTCTTACAACAACACTTCAAGAAAACCTTCCAAGAACACCAACTTACTTTCAATCTTTCATCCACTTCTATCACCCTTTTGATTCTAGCTTCTTACTTCTCTTTTACAGCAACTTCATCCAAGGAACTTGAGGTAGAATCTATGTTCATAACCTTATTCGATTCATATATATATAGCTATCATATTTTGTGGTATACAAGTTTAACAACAAGAACATAGTTTGAATGTTTTCAAACTTGTTCGCAAACTAAATAGATCCTTCTAACTTAACTTTTAAAATACTTCAAGACCTGTAACATATCTTAATTATATGCTAACTTAACAAGGTATAACTTGGTTTTTTCAAAGAACACCTTAAAAACTGAATTTACGACGTCGGAGTGCAACCGGGGGCTGTTTTGGGTTGGATAATTAAAAACCATCTTAAACTTTGAATTGGAGATTTATTTTTTAGAAAAATGATTTTTACTATGAATATGATAACACATAAAAATTTCATGATTTAACTCAAAGTATAAGTATTTTTAGAAAAATAATCATTTGAGGTTGTTTACATGATGGAAAAATGATTAACTTCATAAGTTTCACTAAAGTTTGACCTATGCCGTGTGATTTTGAATACAAACTAAGGTATTTACAGTTCATAGTCTTAAAGAGGGACTCGATCCAAGGAGATGGCAAGTTGAATCAACGAAAACGGACTTGTAACGAAGAAACTATGACCGAAACAAAATTGGTTATCCAAGACTTAAATGACTTCGGGATTCATTGGAAAAATTTACATAAAATCACATACTTCTAAGATAACATGATATTTTATATATATGTACTTACAATTCAATTTTATATGGTTCAGGATCACCCGTAAACAACACGAGAAGATTAATCATAAGATCCCATGATTGTACGCAACACGTCATTTGACAACACCGGTACTTTATGTACGCAACACGTCATTTGACAACACCGGTACCATGGGTCAAGATTAATCTCGACCAACACATATACGATGGGGTTTTATTGATTTCGTTGGGGGTTTTATTTATTTCATTGCGGGTATATTAAACATCTAAAAATGAACCATTAAAATTGAATTACTAACATCGGACTGCTAACTTCGGACTAAGGAAATATTCAAAGTATTAAAAGTATAACAAGTATATATTTATAACGTTTGTTTAAAAATGAAAACATATTGATATATTATATATGGATAGGTTCGTGATATCAACCGGAAGACCGAGTCAAATTATTTATATCATCAAGACAAGAGTGAGTATATAGTCCCACTTTTAACTCTAAATATTTCGGGATGAGAATACATGTATTTTATGTTTTACGATATGGACACAAGTAACTGAAAAATATGTTCTACGTTGAGTTGTACCACTGGCATACTTCCCTGTAGCTTGGTAACTAATATTTACAGCGGTATTGTAAACGCGAATCCTGTTGATAGATCTATCGGGCCTGACAACCCCAACCGGACTGGACGACCAGTATTCAACGGTTGCACAGTACTTCGTTTTGTGACTACACTTGGTACGGTGTAGTAAGATTTCATATTAAAGGGAATATGCGACGTGAAAATGTTAAGTATGGTTACCGAGTGCTCAACCACTTAGAATACTTTTATTAAACTGTTTATATACGAAATCTTGTGGTCTATATATATATTGCTGCCGGCACTAAACCTATATCTCACCAACTTTATGTTGACCTTTTAAAACATGTCTATTCTCAGGAGATTACTAAAGCTTCCGCTGCATTA
Organism: Rutidosis leptorrhynchoides; assembly: GCF_046630445.1. Taxonomy (NCBI): domain Eukaryota; kingdom Viridiplantae; phylum Streptophyta; class Magnoliopsida; order Asterales; family Asteraceae; genus Rutidosis; species Rutidosis leptorrhynchoides. Next base: position 47,016,180 of record NC_092337.1, on the reverse strand, counting down.
TGTTGGATCTAAGCAGGATCTTGCGTACGCATGTTTGTGTCAAAAATAAAACTGCATATCCGAGATGTTGTACTGTAAAATATGCTAGAAACCGTGTTGTTATTATCATTTGTAAAGTTTGTAAGTCGAAGATTATCGCTAAACGATAATCATCTTTTTATTGTCTAAAGCTTGTAACAAAAATAACGGTTGTGGTTTGTAATGTATAATATATGCAGTTTCTTTTAAAAATGTCGCATATAGAGGTCAATACCTCGCAATGAAATCATACGTTATCGAACACGTTCTTATGGTTAAGGACGGGTTATGACATGTGGTATCAGAGCGTTGGTCTTAGCGAACCAGGTTTGCATTAGTGTGTCTAATCGAGAAGTCGTTAGGATACATTAGTAAAGTCTGGACTTTGACCGGGTCTGATTTTAAAAAAAAAAAAAAAAAAAACCATTGCTTATCACTGTTGGTTAAAATTTATATGTAAATATTATGTAGTACTAATGGGTTAGTTGTTGTGTGATAGATGTCGGGCTCGAAACTTATTATCACCTTCAGCGACTCCGAATCAGAACCTTCAGATTGTGTTTCAGTCATTAACATATCCGATGACGAAAGTGGTATTTTTGGGGAAGACTCACAATTTCCGGATGAACCAACTATAGAAATATCGGAAAGTGAACCCGAAGAGGAAAGTGAACCTGAAGAAGAAAGTGAACCTGAGGAAGAAATACTAGAAATTACGAAAGAAAAATTCGATCAAGGAAAGAAACGAAAAGCGAATGAATTAGAAAATTCAAATCCCGAACTTAGTGAGAATGACGTAGCACCAATTCCACTCAACACTACCACCCCTATTCCCGCTATTCCTATTAGTGCTATCCCCGCATCTAGTTCTTCGGCTCCTCAGCCAAAACGTAGGGAGACAGCTAGGATTCGCGTTGGGGGATTCCCTGGACATAAATGTTTTGGGAAATAGACCAAACGATGCGCTGCCAAATTAAACCATGGAATCAAATAATGTTTTGTATAATATTATTAGTGTGGTTTGTTTAATGTTCGATGTAAGATAAGCATATGTAAAATAGCGAAGTATGAAATGCAATAATTTTCCATGGTTAAGTATTATTTAGATTGTAGTAATTGGTTCTGTACTAAGCTATTAAGTATGAACATTAACGGGTAGGTACTACCCTAGATATAATTATAAAACGCTAATAAGAAGAAAAGGCTTTTATAATAATACCTGGTTCATATTATTAACAAGCTATAATGTACTATAAATACACACTACATCTATAATAATCCATGTGAATAATTATTTTCTTTCATTAGGAAATGGCGCGATTGAACCGAATGACGGAACAAGAAGTCGAGAACTTCATCAACCAGCGAGTCAACGATAGAATGCTATGGGTCGAAGCTGCAAGAGCTACTGCAGTTAATCCAAATCCTCGTGTAGGATGCTCCTACAAGACGTTTCAAGCTTGCAAACCTTCATCATTCAGTGGAACGGAAGGACCTATCGGTTTAACCCGATGGATAGAAAAGATGGAGACGGTGTTCAAAATCAGCGGTTGTGATGAAAAAGACATGACCAAGTTTGCATCGTGCACTTTACAAGATAGTGCACTCACATGGTGGAAGAATTATGTGAAGGCGGTAGGAGGAGATGTAGCTTATGATACTCCATGGGAAGAATTCAAAGCAATGATAATCACCGAGTATTGTCCAAGGAATGAGGTTATTAAGTTAGAAGATGAGTTACGAAGTTTGAAGGTGGTTGGTACTGAAATCACCAACTACAATCAGCGATTCATGGAATTGGTTTTACTATGTCCTGAATTGGTTCCAACCGAAGCACGGAAGATTGAAATGTACAAAGGTGGTTTGCCCAAAAAGGTCAAGGCAAATGTTACAGCATCGAAACCTAAAACAATTCATGAAGCTATAACCATGGCAAACGAGCTAATGGATCAGGTCATTCTGGATAAGAAAGCATTCAATACTGAGGTGAAGGTATTGGGGAACAAGAAAAAGTGGAATGGAGGTTATGATCGAGGTAACCAACAACAACCTTATAAGAAACAAGAAACCACGAAAGGTGCGGGTAGCGGTTCAGGCTTTGGTTACAAAGGACAAAGTCCTTTATGCAACCGTTGTCACAAACATCATTTTGGTTACTGTAGTGTGTTGTGCACTAAATGCAATAGACAGGGACATCTTGCTGAAGATTGTAAGGCTCTCGTTACAAATGCAAATGGTAACAAGACTCCTGCCACCAACGCAAATAGAACTGCTTTGGCTAACATTACTTGTTTTGGGTGTGGAAAACAAGGTCACTATAAGAGCCAGTGCCCGAATCAGAATGGCGGACCTGCACGTGGAAGAGCGTTTGTTATTAATGCTAGAGAGGCACGAGAAGACCCGGAGCTTGTTACGGGTACGTTTACCATTAATAACTTATCAGCATCTATCTTATTTGATACTGGCGCCGATAGAAGTTACGTGTGTATAAATTTTTACACTAAATTGAATTGTTCATCATTACCTCTAGATGCTAAGTACTTGATTGAGTTAGCTAATGGTAAACTAATTAAAGCCGATAAAATTTGTCGTGATTGTGAAATAAATCTAGCCGGAGAAACGTTTAAAATCGACTTAATACCCGTAGAATTAGGAGGTTTTGATGTAATAGTCAGCATGGACTGGATGTCCAAAATAGGAGCGGAAGTTGTTTGTGCCAAGAAGGCAATTCGTATTCCTGGTAAGGATAAAATACCGGTGATGATTTATGGAGAGAAGGGTAATTCAAAGCTAAAACTCATTAGCTGTTTGAAAGCCAAGAAGTGTTTAGAAAAGGGATGTTACGCTATTTTAGCACATGTTAATAAAGTCGAAAAGAAAGAAAAGTGCATCAACGACGTGCCTGTGGCAAGAGATTTTCCTGAAGTTTTTCCGGAAGAATTGCCGGGATTACCTCCATTTAGATCGGTAGAATTTCAAATAGATTTAGTACCAGGAGCTGCACCAGTGGCTCGTGCTCCATATAGACTTGCACCGTCCGAGTTAAAAGAACTTCAAAGTCAGTTAAAAGAATTACTGGACCGTGGATTCATACGACCGAGTACTTCACCGTGGGGAGCTCCAATTTTGTTTGTTAAGAAGAAAGATGGATCTTTTAGGATGTGTATAGACTATCGTGAATTAAATAAGTTAACTATCAAGAATCGGTATCCACTACCGAGAATTGATGACTTATTTGATCAATTGCAAGGATCATGTATTTATTCAAAAATCGACTTAAGATCGGGCTATCATCAACTACGCGTCAAAGAAGAGGACATTCCGAAAACTGCTTTTCGGACACGTTATGGTCATTACGAATTTTTGGTCATGCCGTTTGGATTGACAAATGCGCCAGCTGTATTCATGGACCTCATGAATCGAGTTTGTAGTCCGTATTTAGATAAGTTTGTTATCGTTTTCATTGATGATATTCTTATCTATTCCAAGAGTGAGCAAGAGCATGAAGAGCATTTAAGGTTGATATTGGAGTTGTTAAGAAAAGAACAGCTATATGCTAAATTTTCTAAGTGTGCTTTTTGGTTGAAAGAAGTGCAATTTCTTGGCCACGTTGTTAATAGCGAAGGAATTCAGGTTGATCCAGCAAAAACTGAAGCTATTGAAAAATGGGAGACTCCTAAGACACCAACACAGATACGCCAATTTTTGGGTTTAGCCGGTTATTATAGAAGGTTTATTCAAGATTTTTCCCGAATAGCTAAGCCGTTGACAGCATTAACACAAAAAGGGAAGAAATACGAATGGACCTCGGAGCAGGAGAACGCATTTCAATTACTGAAGGAGAAGTTAACTACGGCGCCTATTTTATCGTTACCAGAAGGGAACGATGATTTTGAAATATATTGTGACGCTTCGCGACAAGGTTTTGGTTGTGTTCTTATGCAACGGAAGAAAGTTATTGCATTCGCATCCCGACAATTGAAGATTCACGAGCGAAATTATACGACGCATGATCTAGAATTGGGAGCAGTCGTGTTTGCATTGAAGATGTGGAGACACTACTTGTATGGGGTTAAATTCACTGTGTTTACTGATCATAAAAGCCTTCAACATATTTTTGATCAGAAACAATTGAACATGAGGCAACGTAGGTGGGTCGAGTTAATAAACGACTATGATTGTGAAATTCGTTATCATCCCGGGAAGGCAAACGTGGTGGCTGATGCTTTAAGCAGAAAAGAACGAGAACCAATTCGAGTACGAGCGATGAACATAAAAATTCGCATGAATCTCAACTCACAAATCAAAGAAGTTCAACGAGAAGCACTTACTAAAGAAAATATAGGAAATGAAATAATGAAGAAGTATGAGAAGCAACTCGTTATGCGGGAAGATGGAATTCGATATTTTGCAAATCGTATTTGGGTACCGAAGTTGGGTGGATTAAGGAAGTTGATATTGAACGAGGCACATAAGACAAGATATTCGATACATCCTGGAGTTGGAAAGATGTACCAAGATCTTAAGACGCATTATTGGTGGCCTAATTTAAAGACAGACGTAGCAACATATGTTGGGGAGTGTTTAACTTGTTCCAAAGTCAAAGCAGAACACCAAAAGCCGTCAGGGTTACTTCAACAACCAGAAATCCCAGAATGGAAATGGGATGGTATTACCATGGATTTCATCACGAAGTTACCAAAGACTGCCTGGGGATACGACACCATTTGGGTGATTGTTGATCGTCTCACCAAGTCTGCACATTTCTTGCCTATAAAGGAAACGGATAGAATGGAGAAACTATTACGATTGTATATAAAGGAAGTTGTTTCAAGGCATGGAATACCTATTTCCATTATATCCGATCGTGATAGTAGATTTACCTCAAAGTTTTGGCAATCACTACAGGAGGCACTAGGAACTCGGTTGGATATGAGTACCGCATATCATCCACAAACCGATGGACAGAGTGAGAGAACGATTCAGACTCTCGAAGACATGCTCAGGGCATGTGTGATCGATTTTGGAAACGGATGGGATAAATATCTACCGTTAGCAGAATTCTCGTATAATAATAGTTATCATGCGAGCATTAGAGCTGCGCCATTCGAAGCATTGTATGGAAGGAAGTGTAGATCTCCTATCTGTTGGAATGAAGTAGGAGATCGACATTTAACTGGTCCCGAAATCATACATGAAACTACTGAAAAGATAGTACAAATCAAGGAGAGATTGAAAACAGCCCGTAGTCGCCAAAAGAGCTACGCCGATGTCCGAAGGAAACCATTAGAGTTTCAGATCGGTGACATGGTTATGCTAAAGGTGTCACCTTGGAAAGGTGTAATACGTTTCGGTAAAAGAGGTAAACTGAACCCAAGATATGTAGGCCCGTTCAAGATCATCGAACGCATTGGACCGGTAGCTTATCGACTCGAGTTACCGCAACAACTCGCCGGAGTACATAATACCTTTCACGTCTCAAACCTTAAGAAGTGTCTTGCAAAGGAAGACCTCACCATTCCTCTTGAAGAAATCCATGTCGACGAGAAACTACAATTCGTCGAAGAACCAATCGAAATCATGGACCGTGAAGTTAAACAGCTCAAACAGAGCAATATACCGATTGTTAAGGTTCGTTGGAATGCTAGAAGAGGTCCCGAGTTTACTTGGGAACGAGAGGATCAGATGAAGCAAAAGTATCCACACTTGTTTCTCGATGACGCAAAATAGGTACAATTTTAAAATTTCGGGACGAAATTTATTTAACGGGGAGGTAATGTAACGACCCGCACTTTTTCGATCATTCTATACTTGTAAGATTAATATTTACATAAATTAAACCTTGCCAACATGATAAGCAATCCAAATTGTTAAGATTTATATTTCCGAAAAGAGTTTTACACAACGTTTGACCGTCTAGTTTGACCGATGATATCACGAACTATACAATATATGATATTTATACGTTTGTGTATATATAGGTATATATACATATTTAACATGATTAATAAATGTTTTAATATCTCATTTTGTATTAATAACAACAAGTTATAAGTATATTTTGAAACTACTAACTTAAGTTTTCAAAACAATAACTATACGTAACGTTATTTGACATAAATACTTAAGACATATAATGTTTATACATATATCGTATAAGTAATGTATTTAATCACTTTTAAAGACTTAAATACATAAAACCATATAAGTGTATTCACAAAAGATAGCTATATTTGAATCCTCATTCCATTTTTCACAAAATTTCTATACGTATACCTAGAGTATTTATACTCGTATCATACCTAGCTTTTATACGTATTTACTAATAGTAAATACACATCAAAATCACCACCTAACCAGCCAATGTTCATGCCATTAGGGCTAGGTAATTGAATTTGGAAGCAATTAGGACTAGATACATAAAATGATCACTTGAAATTTTTGTCCATATACATCATGGAACACCTTTTTTTGTAGTATATATACAAGAGCATTTTGATTCATTTTTACTACCATTTTCTTATCAAAAACACACACTCTTTCTTACTCTCTAAACTCCATAACAATCCAGCAAATAACCAAGAAGATCTAGCCATAAAAACCATACTAAAACACCATAAGAAAACTCTTACAACAACACTTCAAGAAAACCTTCCAAGAACACCAACTTACTTTCAATCTTTCATCCACTTCTATCACCCTTTTGATTCTAGCTTCTTACTTCTCTTTTACAGCAACTTCATCCAAGGAACTTGAGGTAGAATCTATGTTCATAACCTTATTCGATTCATATATATATAGCTATCATATTTTGTGGTATACAAGTTTAACAACAAGAACATAGTTTGAATGTTTTCAAACTTGTTCGCAAACTAAATAGATCCTTCTAACTTAACTTTTAAAATACTTCAAGACCTGTAACATATCTTAATTATATGCTAACTTAACAAGGTATAACTTGGTTTTTTCAAAGAACACCTTAAAAACTGAATTTACGACGTCGGAGTGCAACCGGGGGCTGTTTTGGGTTGGATAATTAAAAACCATCTTAAACTTTGAATTGGAGATTTATTTTTTAGAAAAATGATTTTTACTATGAATATGATAACACATAAAAATTTCATGATTTAACTCAAAGTATAAGTATTTTTAGAAAAATAATCATTTGAGGTTGTTTACATGATGGAAAAATGATTAACTTCATAAGTTTCACTAAAGTTTGACCTATGCCGTGTGATTTTGAATACAAACTAAGGTATTTACAGTTCATAGTCTTAAAGAGGGACTCGATCCAAGGAGATGGCAAGTTGAATCAACGAAAACGGACTTGTAACGAAGAAACTATGACCGAAACAAAATTGGTTATCCAAGACTTAAATGACTTCGGGATTCATTGGAAAAATTTACATAAAATCACATACTTCTAAGATAACATGATATTTTATATATATGTACTTACAATTCAATTTTATATGGTTCAGGATCACCCGTAAACAACACGAGAAGATTAATCATAAGATCCCATGATTGTACGCAACACGTCATTTGACAACACCGGTACTTTATGTACGCAACACGTCATTTGACAACACCGGTACCATGGGTCAAGATTAATCTCGACCAACACATATACGATGGGGTTTTATTGATTTCGTTGGGGGTTTTATTTATTTCATTGCGGGTATATTAAACATCTAAAAATGAACCATTAAAATTGAATTACTAACATCGGACTGCTAACTTCGGACTAAGGAAATATTCAAAGTATTAAAAGTATAACAAGTATATATTTATAACGTTTGTTTAAAAATGAAAACATATTGATATATTATATATGGATAGGTTCGTGATATCAACCGGAAGACCGAGTCAAATTATTTATATCATCAAGACAAGAGTGAGTATATAGTCCCACTTTTAACTCTAAATATTTCGGGATGAGAATACATGTATTTTATGTTTTACGATATGGACACAAGTAACTGAAAAATATGTTCTACGTTGAGTTGTACCACTGGCATACTTCCCTGTAGCTTGGTAACTAATATTTACAGCGGTATTGTAAACGCGAATCCTGTTGATAGATCTATCGGGCCTGACAACCCCAACCGGACTGGACGACCAGTATTCAACGGTTGCACAGTACTTCGTTTTGTGACTACACTTGGTACGGTGTAGTAAGATTTCATATTAAAGGGAATATGCGACGTGAAAATGTTAAGTATGGTTACCGAGTGCTCAACCACTTAGAATACTTTTATTAAACTGTTTATATACGAAATCTTGTGGTCTATATATATATTGCTGCCGGCACTAAACCTATATCTCACCAACTTTATGTTGACCTTTTAAAACATGTCTATTCTCAGGAGATTACTAAAGCTTCCGCTGCATTATGTTGGATCTAAGCAGGATCTTGCGTACGCATGTTTGTGTCAAAAATAAAACTGCATATCCGAGATGTTGTACTGTAAAATATGCTAGAAACCGTGTTGTTATTATCATTTGTAAAGTTTGTAAGTCGAAGATTATCGCTAAACGATAATCATCTTTTTATTGTCTAAAGCTTGTAACAAAAATAACGGTTGTGGTTTGTAATGTATAATATATGCAGTTTCTTTTAAAAATGTCGCATATAGAGGTCAATACCTCGCAATGAAATCATACGTTATCGAACACGTTCTTATGGTTAAGGACGGGTTATGACATGTGGTATCAGAGCGTTGGTCTTAGCGAACCAGGTTTGCATTAGTGTGTCTAATCGAGAAGTCGTTAGGATACATTAGTAAAGTCTGGACTTTGACCGGGTCTGATTTTAAAAAAAAAAAAAAAAAAAACCATTGCTTATCACTGTTGGTTAAAATTTATATGTAAATATTATGTAGTACTAATGGGTTAGTTGTTGTGTGATAGATGTCGGGCTCGAAACTTATTATCACCTTCAGCGACTCCGAATCAGAACCTTCAGATTGTGTTTCAGTCATTAACATATCCGATGACGAAAGTGGTATTTTTGGGGAAGACTCACAATTTCCGGATGAACCAACTATAGAAATATCGGAAAGTGAACCCGAAGAGGAAAGTGAACCTGAAGAAGAAAGTGAACCTGAGGAAGAAATACTAGAAATTACGAAAGAAAAATTCGATCAAGGAAAGAAACGAAAAGCGAATGAATTAGAAAATTCAAATCCCGAACTTAGTGAGAATGACGTAGCACCAATTCCACTCAACACTACCACCCCTATTCCCGCTATTCCTATTAGTGCTATCCCCGCATCTAGTTCTTCGGCTCCTCAGCCAAAACGTAGGGAGACAGCTAGGATTCGCGTTGGGGGATTCCCTGGACATAAATGTTTTGGGAAATAGACCAAACGATGCGCTGCCAAATTAAACCATGGAATCAAATAATGTTTTGTATAATATTATTAGTGTGGTTTGTTTAATGTTCGATGTAAGATAAGCATATGTAAAATAGCGAAGTATGAAATGCAATAATTTTCCATGGTTAAGTATTATTTAGATTGTAGTAATTGGTTCTGTACTAAGCTATTAAGTATGAACATTAACGGGTAGGTACTACCCTAGATATAATTATAAAACGCTAATAAGAAGAAAAGGCTTTTATAATAATACCTGGTTCATATTATTAACAAGCTATAATGTACTATAAATACACACTACATCTATAATAATCCATGTGAATAATTATTTTCTTTCATTAGGAAATGGCGCGATTGAACCGAATGACGGAACAAGAAGTCGAGAACTTCATCAACCAGCGAGTCAACGATAGAATGCTATGGGTCGAAGCTGCAAGAGCTACTGCAGTTAATCCAAATCCTCGTGTAGGATGCTCCTACAAGACGTTTCAAGCTTGCAAACCTTCATCATTCAGTGGAACGGAAGGACCTATCGGTTTAACCCGATGGATAGAAAAGATGGAGACGGTGTTCAAAATCAGCGGTTGTGATGAAAAAGACATGACCAAGTTTGCATCGTGCACTTTACAAGATAGTGCACTCACATGGTGGAAGAATTATGTGAAGGCGGTAGGAGGAGATGTAGCTTATGATACTCCATGGGAAGAATTCAAAGCAATGATAATCACCGAGTATTGTCCAAGGAATGAGGTTATTAAGTTAGAAGATGAGTTACGAAGTTTGAAGGTGGTTGGTACTGAAATCACCAACTACAATCAGCGATTCATGGAATTGGTTTTACTATGTCCTGAATTGGTTCCAACCGAAGCACGGAAGATTGAAATGTACAAAGGTGGTTTGCCCAAAAAGGTCAAGGCAAATGTTACAGCATCGAAACCTAAAACAATTCATGAAGCTATAACCATGGCAAACGAGCTAATGGATCAGGTCATTCTGGATAAGAAAGCATTCAATACTGAGGTGAAGGTATTGGGGAACAAGAAAAAGTGGAATGGAGGTTATGATCGAGGTAACCAACAACAACCTTATAAGAAACAAGAAACCACGAAAGGTGCGGGTAGCGGTTCAGGCTTTGGTTACAAAGGACAAAGTCCTTTATGCAACCGTTGTCACAAACATCATTTTGGTTACTGTAGTGTGTTGTGCACTAAATGCAATAGACAGGGACATCTTGCTGAAGATTGTAAGGCTCTCGTTACAAATGCAAATGGTAACAAGACTCCTGCCACCAACGCAAATAGAACTGCTTTGGCTAACATTACTTGTTTTGGGTGTGGAAAACAAGGTCACTATAAGAGCCAGTGCCCGAATCAGAATGGCGGACCTGCACGTGGAAGAGCGTTTGTTATTAATGCTAGAGAGGCACGAGAAGACCCGGAGCTTGTTACGGGTACGTTTACCATTAATAACTTATCAGCATCTATCTTATTTGATACTGGCGCCGATAGAAGTTACGTGTGTATAAATTTTTACACTAAATTGAATTGTTCATCATTACCTCTAGATGCTAAGTACTTGATTGAGTTAGCTAATGGTAAACTAATTAAAGCCGATAAAATTTGTCGTGATTGTGAAATAAATCTAGCCGGAGAAACGTTTAAAATCGACTTAATACCCGTAGAATTAGGAGGTTTTGATGTAATAGTCAGCATGGACTGGATGTCCAAAATAGGAGCGGAAGTTGTTTGTGCCAAGAAGGCAATTCGTATTCCTGGTAAGGATAAAATACCGGTGATGATTTATGGAGAGAAGGGTAATTCAAAGCTAAAACTCATTAGCTGTTTGAAAGCCAAGAAGTGTTTAGAAAAGGGATGTTACGCTATTTTAGCACATGTTAATAAAGTCGAAAAGAAAGAAAAGTGCATCAACGACGTGCCTGTGGCAAGAGATTTTCCTGAAGTTTTTCCGGAAGAATTGCCGGGATTACCTCCATTTAGATCGGTAGAATTTCAAATAGATTTAGTACCAGGAGCTGGAAAAGTCTTGGATGAACCTTCTGTAGTAACCAGCTAGTCCTAAAAACTGGCGTATGTGTTTCGGAGTTTTCGGGGTTTCCCACTTTTCAACAGTTTCTATCTTTGTCGGATCCACCTTAATACCTTCTTTGTTCACTATGTGACCGAGAAATTGAACTTCTTCCAACCAAAATGCACACTTTGAAAACTTAGCGTACAATTCTTCCTTCCTCAATACCTCTAACACCTTTCTCAAATGTTCACCGTGTTCTTGGTCATTCTTTGAGTAAATAAGTATGTCATCAATGAAAACAATGACAAACTTGTCAAGGTATGGTCCACACACTCGGTTCATAAGGTCCATGAACACAGCTGGTGCATTAGTTAAACCAAACGGCATGACCATAAACTCGTAATGACCGTAACGTGTTCTGAAAGCAGTCTTTGGAATATCATCTTCTTTCACCCGCATTTGATGATACCCGGAACGTAAGTCAATCTTTGAATAAACAGACGAGCCTTGTAGTTGATCAAATAAGTCATCGATTCTCGGTAGTGGGTAGCGGTTCTTGATGGTAAGTTTGTTCAACTCTCGGTAGTCGATACACAACCTGAATGTACCATCTTTCTTCTTGACAAACAAAACAGGAGCTCCCCACGGTGATGTGCTTGGTCGAATGAAACCACGCTCTAAAAGTTCTTGTAATTGGCTTTGCAGTTCTTTCATCTCGCTGGGTGCGAGTCTGTAAGGAGCACGAGCTATTGGTGCAGCTCCTGGTACAAGATCTATTTGAAATTCAAACGATCGATGTGGGGGTAATCCCGGTAATTCTTTCGGAAATACATCGGGAAATTCTTTTGCAATGGGAACATCATTGATGCTCTTTTCTTCAGTTTGTACTTTCTCGACGTGTGCTAGAACAGCATAGCAACCTTTTCTTATTAGTTTTTGTGCCTTCAAATTACTAATAAGATGTAGCTTCGTGTTGCCCTTTTCTCCGTACACCATTAAGGGTTTTCCTTTTTCTCGTATAATGCGAATTGCATTTTTGTAACAAACGATCTCCGCTTTCACTTCTTTCAACCAGTCCATACCGATTATCACATCAAAACTCCCTAACTCTACTGGTATCAAATCAATCTTAAATGTTTCGCTAACCAGTTTAATTTCTCGATTCCGACATATATTATCTGCTGAAATTAATTTACCATTTGCTAATTCGAGTAAAAATTTACTATCCAAAGGCGTCAATGGACAACTTAATTTAGCACAAAAATCTCTACTCATATAGCTTCTATCCGCACCCGAATCAAATAAAACGTAAGCAGATTTATTGTCAATAAGAAACGTACCCGTAACAAGCTCCGGGTCTTCCTGTGCCTCTACCGCATTAATATTGAAAACTCTTCCACGGCCTTGTCCATTCGTGTTCTCCTGGTTCGGGCAATTTCTAATAATGTGGCCTGGTTTTCCACATTTATAACAAACTACATTGGCATAACTTGCTCCGACACTACTTGCTCCGCCATTACTCGTTCCGACACCATTTGTTCCTTTCGTTCTATTAACCCCTGGTCCGTAGACCTCACACTTCGCCGCGCTATGACCATTTCTTTTACACTTGTTGCAAAATTTGGTGCAGAACCCCGAGTGATTCTTTTCACACCTTTGGCATAGCTGCTTCTGATTGTTGTTGTTGTTGCGGTTATTATTGTTGTTGGGATGATTGTTGTAGTTGCTGTTGTTGTTGTTATTGTTGTTGTTGTTGGGCCGTTTGTTGTAGTTGCGATTGATGTTGCGATTGTTGGGATAATTGTTGCGATTATTGTTGTAATTGCTGTTGTTGTTGTATTGGTGATTCTTATCACCGTTTTCCTCCCACTTTCTTTTGACTTGCTTCACATTGGCCTCTTCAGCAGTCTGTTCTTTAATTCTTTCTTCAATCTGGTTCACTAGTTTGTGAGCCATTCTACATGCCTGTTGTATGGAGGCGGGCTCGTGTGAACTTATATCTTCTTGGATTCTTTCCGGTAATCCTTTCACAAACGCGTCGATCTTCTCTTCCTCATCTTCGAATGCTCCCGGACACAATAGGCACAATTCTGTGAATCGTCTTTCGTACGTGGTAATATCAAATCCTTGGGTTCGTAACCCTCTAAGTTCTGTCTTGAGCTTATTGACCTCGGTTCTGGGACGGTACTTCTCGTTCATCAAGTGCTTGAATGCTGACCACGGTAGTGCGTACGCATCATCTTGTCCCACTTGCTCTAGATAGGTATTCCACCATGTTAACGCAGAACCTGTGAAGGTATGCGTAGCGTACTTCACTTTGTCCTCTTCAGTACACTTACTTATGGCAAACACCGATTCAACCTTCTCGGTCCACCGTTTCAATCCGATCGGTCCTTCGGTTCCATCAAATTCCAAAGGTTTGCAGGCAGTGAATTCTTTGTAGGTGCATCCTACACGATTTCCTGTACTGCTAGATCCAAGGTTATTGTTGGTATGTAGCGCAGCCTGTACTGCGGCTATGTTTGAAGCTAGAAAAGTACGGAATTCCTCTTCATTCATATTCACGGTGTGTCGAGTAGTCGGTGCCATTTCCTTTAAAATAGTTAAATGGAACAAGTTAATCATACAGAATATTAAGAGTAGTTAATAGTATTTCGTAGCATAATATGAACTCATTTATAAAAGCTTTTTCTTCATATTAGCGTTTTATAAGTTTAAATTCGGGTAGTACCTACCCGTTAAGTTCATACTTAGTAGCTAATATACAATTCAACTACTACAATTCTATATGAAAAACTGATTATAATAATATTTCGCGTTCAAACTTTTATACAATATTTTACAAACTTACAATACCGCTTATTTTACATAAAGCATGAAATATAGCACACAATAACTTTGATACAAGATAGTTGTGAAGACAATTCTAGCTAGTACACAAGTCGTTCAGCAAAGGCAATAAAGACACGTAATTCATACGTCCAGAAACAAGTCATGCATTCTGGTTTTACTAGGACTACTTCCCATCCTTGGTCTTGTGCAACATAACCGTTATGGCCGTTGATAAGACAGCGTGTTGTAACGTCATCAAAGGGACGAGGGTTACGTAATGTCCAACAGTCCCGTAATAATCTAAAAACCTCATTTCTTACCCCAATTACCGACTCCGTCACTTGTGGAAACGTTTTGTTTAATAGTTGTAGCCCGATGTTCTTGTTCTCACTTTGGTGAGAAGCGAACATTACTAATCCGTAAGCATAACATGCTTCTTTATGTTGCATGTTAGCCGCTTTTTCTAAATCACGAAGTCCAATATTCGGATATATTGAGTCAAAATAATTTCTTAACCCGTTGCGTAAAATAGCATTTGGGTTCCCCGCAATATATGCGTCAAAGTAAACACATCGTAACTTATGGGTTTCCCAATGTGATATCCCCCATCTTTCAAACGAAAGTCTCTTATAAACCAAGACATTCTTGGAACGTTCTTCGAATGTCTTACAAACTGATCTCGCCATAAATAGTTGTGCCGAAAAATTCTGGCCGACTCTAGACAAGATTTCATCAATCATGTCTCCGGGTAGGTCTCTTAAAATATTGGGTTGTCTATCCATTTTGTGTTTTTAAACTGTAAAATAGACAAGAGTTAGATTCATAAAAAAATACTTATTAATACAAGCAATTTTTACATATATCATAAAGCATAAGAACACTATATTACATATATTACACCACACGAATACAACTATCTTATTCCGACTCGCTCGTTTCTTCTTCTTCGGTTTTGGTTCGTTTTGCCAAGTTTCTAGGGATATATGATGTTCCCCTAATACGAGCCGTCGTTGTCCACATTGGTTTAGAAAAACCTGGTGGTTTAGAGGTTCCCGGGTCATTGTTACAACTTAAGGACTTCGGGGGTTGACGATACATATAAAGTTCATCGGGGTTGGAATTAGATTTCTCTATTTTTATGCCCTTTCCCTTATTATTTTCTTTTGCCTTTTTAAATTCAGTTGGGGTAATTTCTATAACATCATCGGAATTCTCGTCGGAATCCGATTCATCGGAGAATTGGTAATCCTCCCAATATTTTGCTTCCTTGGCAGAAACACCATTGACCATAATTAACTTTGGTCGGTTGGTTGAGGATTTTCTTTTACTTAACCGTTTTATTATTTCCCCCACCGGTTCTATTTCTTCATCCGGTTCCGATTCTTCTTCCGGTTCCGACTCTTCTTCCGGTTCCTCTTCGGGAACTTGTGAATCAGTCCACAAATCATTCCAATTTACATTTGACTCTTCATTATTATTAGGTGAGTCAATGGGACTTGTTCTAGAGGTAGACATCTATCACATAATATCAAACACGTTAAGAGATTAATATATCACATAATATTCATATGTTAAAAATATATAGTTTCCAACAAAAATGTTAATCAATCATTTTTAAAGAAAACACGGTCGAAGTCCAGCCTCACTAATGCATCCTAACAAACTCGATAAGACACACTAATGCAAATTTTCTGGTTCTCTAAGACCAACGCTCTGATACCAACTGAAATGTCCCGTTCTTATTGATTAAAAACGTTCCATATTAATTGATTTCGTTGCGAGGTTTTGACCTCTATATGAGACGTTTTTCAAAGACTGCATTCATTTTTAAAACAAACCATAACCTTTATTTCATAAATAAAGGTTTAAAAAAACTTTACGTAGATTATCAAATAATGATAATCTAAAATATCCTGTTTACACACGACCATTACATAATGGTTTACAATACAAATATGTTACATCGAAATCAGTTTCTTGAATGCAGTTTTTACACAATATCATACAAACATGGACTCCAAATCTTGTCCTTATTTTAGTATGCAACAGCGGAAGCTCTTAATATTCACCTGAGAATAAACATGCTTTAAACGTCAACAAAAATGTTGGTGAGTTATAGGTTTAACCTATATATATCAAATCGTAACAATAGACCACAAGATTTCATATTTCAATACACATCCCATACATAGAGATAAAAATCATTCATATGGTGAACACCTGGTAACCGACAATAACAAGATGCATATATAAGAATATCCCCATCATTGCGGGACACCCTTCGGATATGATATAAATTTCGAAGTACTAAAGCATCCGGTACTTTGGATGGGGTTTGTTAGGCCCAATAGATCTATCTTTAGGATTCGCGTCAATTAGGGTGTCTGTTCCCTAATTCTTAGATTACCAGACTTAATAAAAAGGGGCATATTCGATTTCGATAATTCAACCATAGAATGTAGTTTCACGTACTTGTGTCTATTTTGTAAATCATTTATAAAACCTGCATGTATTCTCATCCCAAAAATATTAGATTTTAAAAGTGGGACTATAACTCACTTTCACAGATTTTTACTTCGTCGGGAAGTAAGACTTGGCCACTGGTTGATTCACGAACCTATAACAATATATACATATATATCAAAGTATGTTCAAAATATATTTACAACACTTTTAATATATTTTGATGTTTTAAGTTTATTAAGTCAGCTGTCCTCGTTAGTAACCTACAACTAGTTGTCCACAGTTAGATGTACAGAAATAAATCGATAAATATTATCTTGAATCAATCCACGACCCAGTGTATACGTATCTCAGTATTGATCACAACTCAAACTATATATATTTTGGAATCAACCTCAACCCTGTATAGCTAACTCCAACATTCACATATAGAGTGTCTATGGTTGTTCCGAAATATATATAGATGTGTCGACATGATAGGTCGAAACATTGTATACGTGTCTATGGTATCTCAAGATTACATAATATACAATACAAGTTGATTAAGTTATGGTTGGAATAGATTTGTTACCAATTTTCACGTAGCTAAAATGAGAAAAATTATCCAATCTTGTTTTACCCATAACTTCTTCATTTTAAATCCGTTTTGAGTGAATCAAATTGATATGGTTTCATATTGAACTCTATTTTATGAATCTAAACAGAAAAAGTATAGGTTTATAGTCGGAAAAATAAGTTACAAGTCGTTTTTGTAAAGGTAGTCATTTCAGTCGAAAGAACGACGTCTAGATGACCATTTTAGAAAACATACTTCCACTTTGAGTTTTACCATAATTTTTGGATATAGTTTCATGTTCATAATAAAAATCATTTTCTCAGAATAACAACTTTTAAATCAAAGTTTATCATAGTTTTTAATTAACTAACCCAAAACAGCCCGCGGTGTTACTACGACGGCGTAAATCCGGTTTTACGGTGTTTTTCGTGTTTCCAGGTTTTAAATCATTAAGTTAGCATATCATATAGATATATAACATGTGTTTATTTGATTTTAAAAGTCAAGTTAGAAGGATTAACTTTTGTTTGCGAACAAGTTTAGAATTAACTAAACTATGTTCTAGTGATTACAAGTTTAAACCTTCGAATAAGATAGCTTTATATGTATGAATCAAATGATGTTATGAACATCATTACTACCTTAAGTTCCTTGGATAAACCTACTGGAAAAGAGAAAAATGGATCTAGCTTCAATGGATCCTTGGATGGCTCGAAGTTCTTGAAGCAGAATCATGACACGAAAACAAGTTCAAGTAAGATCATCACTTGAAATAAGATTGTTATAGTTATAGAAATTGAACCAAAGTTTGAATATGATTATTACCTTGTATTAGAATGATAACCTACTGTAAGAAACAAAGATTTCTTGAGGTTGGATGATCACCTTACAAGATTGGAAGTGAGCTAGCAAACTTGAAAGTATTCTTGATTTTATGAAACTAGAACTTTTGGAATTTATGAAGAACACTTAGAACTTGAAGATAGAACTTGAGAGAGATTAATTAGATGAATAAAATTGAAGAATGAAAGTATTTGTAGGTGTTTTTGGTCGTTGTTGTATGGATTAGATATAAAGGATATGTAATTTTGTTTTCATGTAAATAAGTCATGAATGATTACTCATATTTTTGTAATTTTATGAGATATTTCATGCTAGTTGCCAAATGATGGTTCCCACATGTGTTAGGTGACTCACATGGGCTGCTAAGAGCTGATCATTGGAGTGTATATACCAATAGTACATACATCTAAAAGCTGTGTATTGTACGAGTACGAATACGGGTGCATACGAGTAGAATTGTTGATGAAACTGAACGAGGATGTAATTGTAAGCATTTTTGTTAAGTAGAAGTATTTTGATAAGTGTATTGAAGTCTTTCAAAAGTGTATAAATACATATTAAAACACTACATGTATATACATTTTAACTGAGTCGTTAAGTCATCGTTAGTCGTTACATGTAAGTGTTGTTTTGAAACCTTTAGGTTAACGATCTTGTTAAATGTTGTTAACCCAATGTTTATAATATCAAATGAGATTTTAAATTATTATATTATCATGTATGAATATCTCTTAATATGATATATATACATTAAATGTCTTTACAACGATAATCGTTACATATATGTCTCGTTTAAAAATCATTAAGTTAGTAGTCTTGTTTTTACATATGTAGTTCATTGTTAATATACTTTATGATATGTTTTCTTATCATAGTATCATGTTAACTATATATATATATCCATATATATGTCATCATATAGTTTTTACAAGTTTTAACGTTCGTGAATCACCGATCAACTTGGGTGATCAATTGTCTATATGAAACATATTTCAATTAATCAAGTCTTAACAAGTTTGATTGCTTAACATGTTGGAAACATTTAATCATGTAAATATCAATCTCAATTAATATATATATAAACATGGAAAAGTTCGGGTCACTACACATATCAGCTGGATTGGATGTAGTTTTGGATCACTTTCACATCCACAAACACTCCCATCTTATCTTAGAGAGAGAGAGAGAGTTCTAGAGAGAGGAAGCTTGAATGGATGATGAAGATGGTGATTTTTGCCCAAATTGAAAGCGAGTTTTGGTTCTCCTTGGTGTTTCTTGTTACTAGCTCGGTTTTGGAGTTGAGGTAAACCATAGATTCGATTTAATTACTTTGATTTTGATTTGGGGTTAGGGTTTGAGCTAGTTAGGGTTATAAACCCCATTTCTTGTGAAATTTGGGGGTTATGGGTATTGTTAGTGTAATTAAACCCAATTATTGTGGGTTTAGGGTTAGATGACAAATTTGAAAGCATTTGTCATTGGTTTGGGTGTTAATCACTAGATTGTAAGTGTGTTGGTGATTTAGATGTTCATAAGAACATGTTAGTTGGTTAAAATGGGTGTTAACCTTGATTTGGAGTCAAACTAAGATATGAGGTCAATATTTGATGAATCAAGTATATAAATGTTTGATTTAGGTGTTAATTGGTGTTTTGAAAATATAATCACTAGTCGTTAGTGATTTTGGGCTTTTTCGGGACTTATGTCAAAATGGGTGAAATGAATTGGGTCAAATTTGGTAATGACACTAAGTTTGGATTAATTGGATGATAAGCACTTTTGTTAAGTGTTTAACGGTGTTTGATATGATTACTACCTAAGTAGTAATTTAGTGTTAAGACCTAGGTTGGTTTAAATGGCGTCAAGTATAATTTAGGTTAAATTGTACTTGTTGAATGGGTCGGAATTACCATCCGTAGTGGTAATTGGTGAAGTCCACTTTAGGTGTCTAAATGGGTGGATTGTGAAAGTAGGTATAAACCTTCGGTTAAGGGTGTTGAAGTCGAATTCTCTTGTAGAGAATGTATGTTGATTGTGTGTATATCTATATGCGTATTATAGGTAAAAGCTTGCTCGGTTGCGTTTGGAGGCGGTTTACATATATGATTTGTGCGGGCATCTCGAGGTGAGTGGAATGATTATACATGTGTGTATATAATGTATCTATTTGTAGGGCGGGGGAGGGGCCGGGTATATGTTGTTTATACCACCAAGAGTTAGTGATATATTTCGTTGTACACTAACGATGGATATTTCGTTGTCCAAATTGCCCAAGAGTTAGTGATATATTTCGTTGTACACTAACGATTGCTTGAACGGATATTTCGTTGTCCGTGTCACCTCGGGGTTAGTGATATATTTCATTGTACACTAACGGTTGTTATGAACATCGATGGGAAATTCGAAGTACCATTCCCTTGTGTGTTGGTTAACCTTAATTACGTGTTGTAATGTAGCATAATATATTATTCGAGTTATATATGCTATTGTTGTGCTAGCTTGTGGTCTTGAAGATTGTAGCGTTATACTTTGCGATGGTATGCTATATAAATTGCTAGCGTGTATGAGGTATTTGTGTAAGTGTTTGCAAGTAGGTATATTATATATGTATATGTATAATTATTGCATTCACTAAGCGTTCGCTTACCCTCTCGTTGTTTACCTTTTTACAGGTATCGTGTTATGAAGCTAGTTAGTCGTTAGACTAGATGTGTAGGAGCGCTGGGGCTCGACGGGGTAGCTATTGGATATTTGAACGCGGTTTGGGGATTTGGTAGTCCCCGGGATTATGCTCTTGGTATCGGGTTGGGTTATAGAGTCCTAACTCGTCTAAATGTAGATTGGGTTGAACTTGTATTTTTGTACTTAATGATAATTTGGGCATATGTGGGCCCGGTGTCGTAAAACTCGTTTTATTATTGGAACGTGTTAGTTTTACTTATTGTAATATGTCGTGAAAGCCGTTTTGTCAAATAGTGTCGGGTAGTGGTAGATCTTTTTGCGTAAAATGAACATTTTGATCAGAACTGTCCAGGCCTTTGTGCGCGCCGCGCACAAAGGGGGTTGCGCGTCGCGCACCCCACTGTAAATAAAAAAAAAAATCTTTTGCTGCGTATTTGGTTGGATAACGGGTTGAGTCGTTACATCGCTGCCGGGGACAGTTTTGTGTCAAAATAGAATTATTAACTAATTTGTGATTAAGTAGTTTCTTAATTATTTTAAATTATTAATAGTCTTTGATTTTTAAACTTATAGAATCGATGCATTTAATAGTTTTTGTTAGTTGTGTGATTGACAGATTCTAGGTTGCATATGCCACATACCTGAAGTTCAGATTCTCCATTACTTACACCGCTTACGGAACCTGATAGAAAGCTTTGTAGGATCCCGAAAGAAGTACTTGTACTTTTTGAATCTTCATCAAAGCAGGAAACTTTTGAGTCGAAATCAAGTACAACCAAGCCGAAATATTCTGAATTTGGTGAGCCCGTTCCTCCTCCAAAATTTGAAATGGAAGGAGAAGCAAGACCGGTGATACAAAGACAATCAATGGCAGCCAAGATGAAGGCAACCTGAACCGGACAAGGTAGTGCCATTACTCCGCCCACTGGTGAGGTAAATTTTGAAATAAAAGGACCTATTCTCCAAATGATTAATAACATGTGTCAATTTAGTGGTGGTCCAAATGAAGATGCAAACGAACATATTCGTCTCTTTCAAGATATATGTCTTCTTTTCAAACTTAAACCAGACACTGACCAGGCCATATTTTTAAGACTTTTCCCATGGACACTCCACAGGGAAGCACGAAATTGGTTAGATTCATTGGCCGAGGCTACGATAGAAACTTGGGATGGTATGTTGGAAAAATTTCTTAAGAAATATTTTCCAGCATCTAAGTCCGCGAGACTCCAACACGAAATTACCCAATTCTGTCAAAAGCCGATGGAAACCTTGTACGAAGCATGGAATCGATTTTCCAAAATTTTAAGAGGTTGTCCAAACCATGGTTTGGATACCTTCCAAAAAGTCCAAATCTTTTACAAGGGTTGTGATGTTGCAACCCGAATTTCCATTGATCAAGCGTCCGGAGGTTCACTTATGGACAAAACCGAGCAAGAGGCTTATGAGATAATCGAGAAGCTAGCCAATTATTCTCATGAGTGGCATCAAGAACGACCAATTACTCGTAATGCTCAAGTCCAAAGCGCCGGTGCTTACGATGACCTTAGTTCCCTAAGTGTAAAAATAGACGGTGTTGCTCGAAAATGGACAAAATCACCAAAGAAATCCATAGTATGAAAGTAGGTTGTGAATATTGTGGTGGTCTCCATTTAGGAAAAGATTGTGATGCCGGTCTAACAATGGCTCAAAAAGAAGAAGTGGCTTTCATAAGCCAAAGAAATAATAATCAATTTCAAGGAAGAGCTCAGTTTAACCGGAACTTCAACAACCCCTACAACCCTCAAGGTCAAAATTCTAATTACCAACAAGGGTCAAGTAGTGGGTTCCAACAACAAACTTCGAGTTTTTATTAAAAACTCCAACAGGAGGAAAAAAGGTCAAATTTGGAGAGTATGTTGGAAAAGTTGATTGCATCACAAACCCAGCTTGTTACAAACATAAATCAAACGAACGAGAAAAATGAACACCAATTTAGGAACCAACAAGCCTCAATTCAAAATTTGGAGAAGCAAATGAGTCGTTTAGCTAGTTTACTTAGTGAGAGAAAACCAGGAAGTTTACCGGGCGATACCAATAAGAACCACCGAAATGAGCACGCCAATGTTATTACCACACGGAGTGGTTTAGCATAAGATGCTCCAAGAATGCCCGAAAATTCTGATTTTAGTGTTCCGTTGAACCGAAATGATGAACCGGTTAAGGAGCCGAAACAAGTGGTTGAAAAGGAAGAACGGGAGAAACCCGTAGTGAAACCATATCAACCACCGCTCCCATACCCAAGAAAGCAACAACAAGAAAGGCTAGAGGCCGAAAGGTCAAAATTTCTAGATATGTTTAAAAAAATTAACATAAATATGCCTTTCATTGATGTAATCTCAGGAATGCCTAAGTATGCTAAGTTCTTAAAAGACTTACTTACTAATCGGAAGAAAATGGAGGAACTTTCATCCGTCACCATGAATGCTAATTGTTCCGCAATTTTGATGAACAAAATACCAAAGAAGTTAGCAGATCCTGGAAGTTTTACCATACCATGTCTCCTAGGAGATTTGGAATGCATTAAAGCATTAGCGGATTTAGGGGCTAGCATTAATTTGATGCCTTATTCATTATATGTTAAGGTAGACCCCGGGGTACTAAAACCAACCCGAATGGCAATTCAACTAGCGGACTGCTCTGTAAATTCCCTCGTGGAATTTTAGAGAATATGTTAGTAAAAGTGGGTACCCTAGTATTTCCGGCCGATTTTGTAATTTTGGACATGGAGGAGGACACACGTGTGCCTCTTATATTAGGTCGACCTTTCCTCAATACCGCTAGAGCTATGATAGATGTTTATGGGCAGAAATTGACCCTTAGCATTAAGGATATTAAAGTTACCTTTTCCGTTGACCATGCCTTGCAATACCCTAAGTCTACTGATGATCAATGTTATTATTTGCAAACCGTAGACACATATTCAGAGTTGTTGCAGGAATTTCCAGAATTGCAAGGTTCAAGAGAATGCATTTTTGCAGAAGGTGATGAAGAGAACATGGTGGAAGAAGTGGAGATGTTGACCACCTTGATGGCTAACGGTTATGAGCCAAATCGTGAAGAATACAGAAAGTTGGATTTAGGAAATGAGTACCGATGTAAAACATCGATTGAAGAACCTCCCATTTTGGAACTAAAGCCACTTCCAAGTCACTTGGAATATGCTTACCTTCAAGAGGGTTCTACTCTCCCGGTTATCATTTCATCAGAACTCTCTGTAAGTGAGAAGTCTAAACTTGTTTCCATGTTAAAAGCCCATAAACCGGCTCTAGCGTGGAAAATACATGACATCAAGGGTATAAGTCCCTCTTATTGTACGCATAAGATTTTAATGGAAGATAACTATAAGCCGTGTGTACAAAGACAAAGGCGACTGAACCCTAATATGCAAGAAGTTGTTAAAAAGGAGATTGTCAAACTCCTAGATGCGGGTCTTATTTACCCAATTTCGAACAGTCCTTGGGTGAGTCCGGTGCAATGTGTACCCAAAAAGGGTGGAATGACCGTTATCACCAACGAAAATGATCAATTAATTTCCACTAGGACTGTCACGGGTTGGAGGGTATGTATTGATTACAGAAAATTAAATGATGCTACCCGAAAAGACCATTTTCCCCTACCTTACATTGATCAAATGTTGGAAAGGTTAGCAGGAAAGAACTTTTATTATTTTCTTGACGGTTTCTCGGGATATTTCCAAATCCCTATAGCACCCGAGGACCAAGAGAAAACCACCTTACATGCCCTTATGGTACTTTCTCTTATCGATGTATGCCCTTTGGCTTATGCAATGCTCCTGCCACCTTCCAAAGGTGTATGGTAGCTATTTTTCATGATATGATTGAAGACTTTATGGAAGTATTCATAGATGACTTTTCAGTCTTCGGTGATTCTTTTGACTCATGTCTTAATAATCTTGAGCGTATGTTGATTAGGTGTGAAGAATCTAATCTTGTGCTTAACTGGAAAAATGCCATTTTTAATGGTAAGAGAGGGCATTGTTTTAGGTCATAAAATTTCCTCTACGGGACTGGAGTTGGACAGAGCTAAAGTGGAAGTCATAGCTAAATTACCACCACCGTCGAACGTGAAAGGTGTAAGAAGTTTTCTGGGGCACGCCGGTTTCTACCGACGGTTCATTAAAGATTTTTCCAAAATTGCAACCCCAATGAACAAACTTCTTGAAAAAGACGCTCCATTTGTCTTTACGGACGAATGTCTTAACGCCTTTAACCTCCTTAAATCAAAACTCACGCAATCACCCATTCTCATATCGCCGAATTGGTCAATTCCATTCGAACTTATGTGTGATGCTAGTGACTTTGCTATTGGTGCCGTCTTGGGGCAAAGAATTGAAAAACATTTCCAGCCCATTTATTATACTAGTAAGACATTGCAAGGAGCCCAACTTAATTACACTACCACCGAGAAGGAACTCCTGGAAATTGTCTTTTCGTTTGATAAATTCCGATCTTATTTGGTACTAGCAAAGACGGTTGTCTATACAGAACATTCAGCATTAAAGTACTTGCTTGCTAAGCAAGATGCTAAACCCCGGTTAATACATTGGGTCTTGCTTTTGCAAGAATTCGACATTGATATTAAAGACAAAAAGGGGGCCGAAAACCTAGCTGCCGATCACCTTTCTCGACTTGAGAACCCGAATCTTGAGGTTCTCCATGAGACTGTTATCCAAGATAACTTTTCGGACGAAAATCTCATGAAAATTGAGAAAATTGATGATCCCTGGTTTGTTGACATAGCCAACTATCTTGTTGGAGGGTACTTCAAAACTGGTTGGTCACATCAGAAAAGAAAAAAATTCTTTAGTGACCTGAAATACTACTTTTGGGAAGACCCTTATCTTTTTAGGCGTTGCGCGGATGGTATGATTCGAAGGTGCGTTTCGGGAAAGCAATGCACTCAAATTCTTCTTGATTGTCACAGTGGTCCAACGGGTGGGCACTTTGGTCCCCAAATTACGGGGAGGAAAGTCTACGAGGCCGGTTTCTATTGGCCTACAATATTCAAAGATGCCTATGCCATTTGTAAGGCTTGTGACGCGTGCCAATGGGCCGGTCAAATAACTAAACGGGATGAAATGCCTCAACAAAGCATCCAAGTATGCGAGGTGTTCGATGTTTGTGGAATTGACTTTATGGGGCCCTTTCCAAAATCTCATTCTTATCTCTACATACTCGTAGCCATTGATTATGTTTCCAAATGGGCGGAGGCAAAACCTCTCCCTACAAATGATGGCCGAGTTGTAGTAAACTTTTTGATGGAACTTTTCTCTAGGTTTGGCACGCCAAAAGCTCTTACCAGTGATCGGGGCACCCACTTTAGCAACAAGCAATTAGAAAAGGTGTTGAAGAGATATGGAGTAATCCATAAAATTTCAAAATCTTATCATCCCCAAACAAGTGGGCAAGTGGAGAATACCAACAGGTCGTTAAAACGCATACTTGAAAAGACCGTTGGTGCGAATCTAAAAGAGTGGTCATTTAAGTTAAACGATGCATTGTGGGCCTTTCGCACGGCCTACAAAACACCAATTGGAACCACTCCTTTCCGTATGGTATATGAAAAAGCACGCCATCTCCCTTTGGAGATTGAACACAAAGCGCATTGGGCGCTAAGAGCATGTAATTTGGATTACCAAGAGGCGGGTCGGTTACGTTTGACCCAGTTAAATGAATTAGACGAGTTGAGGCTTGAAGCCTATGACAACTCTCTAATTTACAAAGAAAAAACTAAACAATGGCACGATAAGAGATTGAAAAATCCAAAGGAATTCATGGAAGGGGATCGTGTCCTTGTTTATAATTCCCGTTTCAAGTTATCACCAGGAAAACTTAAGTCCCGATGGACGGGACCATTTGTTGTAAGAAAGGTGTACCCTTATGGTACAATTGAAATAGTGAACTGGAAGGGTGATACTTTTAAAGTGAATGGCCACCGGGCCAAGCACTATGTTGATGGTCCCCTGGAAATCGAAGATGAGGTTAGCCTCAACTTCGACAACAAAGCATAAATCGATATGGGGACGAGTTGGGTGAACGACTCGTTAAAAAATGGTTCACAAGTGTAAATATTTTGAATTATGTGTACGATTGTTTTTAGTTTTGTGCAAAATGATTTACGTTTGGATTTTAAACTGGCGAGTGTCAAAAAATCGGGTCAGTAAGGTTTAGTTCATTTGGACGCCGTCCCATTTTTAAAACCTGGACGCCGTCCAAAATTCCAGACGCCGTCCCACTCTTCAAACTTGGACGCCGTCCCATTTTCTGGACGCCGTCCAAGATGTCTGACTCAGAAAAAAAATACCCGTTTTAAACCCTATCCACCCCATTTTTCAACCACAAAACACACTTCTATCAAATTTTCTCTGCCAAACACGAACCCACTCCCAAAAACCCTAATTTGTTACTTCAAATTTGTGATTTCTTCTATCAATTTCAAGCTTCAATCATGTTTTCCAGGGTATGGTTACTTCATTTTCACACTTTTCTTTCTCATTTACTTGAATTGTATATTTATATGTATAAATTGGTGAAAGATAAGTGTGGGGTGTTTGATTTTCATGATTCATGTTTAGATTAACATACCTTAGTTGTTTAATTACCCATATTGTCTTGATTTTGCAAAAATTACATGTTTTTAGCGGTATGCTCATGATTCTAGGGTTTGTAGTAATTGAATCCGAATTTAGGGTAATTAACTCAAGATATTGAGTTTGTGTATGATGTTAATGAAACTTGTAAAGTATTTAATTGTTGTTGGTGATATAAATGTCAATTTGGCCGGGTCATAATTTGAATGTTCTTGAATTTTTAGCATATTTTTGAATTAAAATGATCTTATGAAATATGTATGCTTGACTTTCACTTGTTTAGGCCTGTTGAAGTAGATTGATGGTATGGAATGCTATAATGTAGTGGCGTTATAATAGTCCTTTTGAGCTAAAATTGTGAAAATTTGTGTTATGATTTGTGATGAATATCATTAGAATGCAAGTTTAAATGCTATGACCTATGAACGCAATATGCTTGAGTCCTAAATTGATGCTAAATTGTGAATTTGTGATTTTCATTTTTGAAAGTGTATTAGCGAGTTTGTGTTGACTTTGGTTGACTTTGGTTAAAAATTTTGAACATACGCTTTTGCTTAAATGAATCATAATGCTTATGAACTATGAATGGAATGACTAAGTGCTCTTGCTATCTGGTTATGTTTTTAGCTAACATTAACACAACGGTTTCTATGTTCTTTTGGTTTAGTGTTATTATGTTTTGCAGGGACAATCTAGCCGAAGAGGTCAACCAAAGAGAGGCAAGACCTCAGGTTTGGTTCCACCACCACCACCACTGCAACAACATTCATCATCATCATCTGGCGAAGAAGAAGAGGTGGATCTAAATGATCCTAGAGTTTGGTTGAGACAAGTTCAAAACGACAACGATTACGCAGAAACATTTGATAGGATGAACAGTAGGCCTATAAATGCCACGTGGTACTTTGTTTGGGGCCCATTGGATGAGGCGAATATGCACCAACATGTTTCCCATTTGCTAGCCATCCCCTACGATAGGATCGTTACCTACGCATGGGAGTACATTTTTAGCATCCGCGAACCAATTTTTCCGGTGTTGCTAAAAGAATTTTACTCAAATGTACGGTGTAATAATGTTCGGGATTATTTGTCGAATGATTTTCTTCGGTTTCGGTTAGGGGGCGAATATAGAGGGATAAGCAGATTTGAGTTGTGCAGAGTGTTGGGGATTTTTGAGGAACTTACCGACAACCAATTGGGTGATTACTTGCGGGGTTCCGATTACGTTGGTCGAGTTACCTTTAATGAAATTGCTTATTGGCGAAGAATTTGTGGGCCAAATGCATCTACACCATTCAAATCGAGCCGACACAGGTATAATGAGATTGCATCCCGGGATGATAGACTTCTTCATCGACTTATCGCATGCACTTTCAATGCGAGAGTCGAAGGCAACGAAAAGGTTAAAACGTTGGATCTATGGATAATGGATCAAATAAAACGGGGTTGCTATACTGATATTCCTGGATTGATAGGAAACTATTTTCTGGCCATCGCTACCGAGACACGGAGAGAAAAGCCGCTTCTTGGAGGCCACTATATCACGAGGATTGCTCGCCACTTCAACATAGATTTCAGCCGATTGATGGAGTGTACTAACGTCATGAAACCATTAAAGAAAATTTATTATATCAACGCTGAAATTCTTATGAAGGATGGAAATGGGCATTTAGTGCCTTTTGTGGCAGGTGGCGCGAGTAGTAGTGGAGCAAACGTGCAGCAGGAACAGCAGGCAGGAGAAGAAGCAGAAATGGAAGCCCAGACAAATGTTCAAGGTCAAGGTCCTTGGTATCCGTCTCAATCTGGTTGGGATGATTTGGTAAACAGTATGAACAGTATTAGGTTGGTTCAGCAAGATATGGAGCAATGCCAGATTGCTCAAGTACATAACCAGGGATGGAACAGTTATGGTATTGATTGGAATAACCATAACACCGAGTTATATTATTCCAACCCCGATCAGTACTATGGCACAACACGTCTGACACCCCAATACTACACTGATCCAGAACACCCACCTCCGCCTTACCCAATTTATAATACTAACGATGCGATGCCGGATGCCAGGAGCCGATTTGAGCAGGAATACCCACGAGGACGCCGAAGCAGAGATGGCTCAGAAAACTACTTTTGGCCTTACGATAATTGAAGGCCTGCGAGCCTTTGATCATCTTGTTACATTTTCAAACAATCTAGTTATTTGTTATGGTGTGTATTAAAACAATATTTGGTTTGTAATATTAACTAATCGTGTGGTTTGATAAATGGTTGTGGTTGTAAAAACACCGTTATTTTTATTATTATTTGTGTAGTTTGTTATTTTGTGCACCGTGGTTGAACTTCAAAGACTGGCATTAAGTTCAGCAACATTTTATATTATGATGTATGTATGTTGATAATCGAGGAATGAACGATGCTCTTATGCTGGCAGTAAGTTCAGCGGCATTCGTCTACATGTTCCACGATTTACAGGTTAAAATTTTGAAAATTTCTAA
Organism: Rutidosis leptorrhynchoides; assembly: GCF_046630445.1. Classification (NCBI taxonomy): domain Eukaryota; kingdom Viridiplantae; phylum Streptophyta; class Magnoliopsida; order Asterales; family Asteraceae; genus Rutidosis; species Rutidosis leptorrhynchoides. Next base: position 46,986,231 of record NC_092337.1, on the reverse strand, counting down.
AAACACCCTATCACTTTGCCCTCTAAATTTAATCATTTTTCTGATTTCATGCAATGAGGGCCTTGCATGATCTTAAGTGTGGGGTGGGAGATAGAAATTTATCGGGAATTCGTTTTACAAAAATTAAGGCATTTATGATCAAAATTTTAAAAATTTTTTTTCAAGTAGCCTTAGAAACGAAAATTGTCCAAAACCATTTTACATACATTGTGTTCTAAAACTAGAAAAGAAATGTTGAGTTATGTTTTAAATTATTAATAGTCTTTGAAGTTGTACTATCATTCAATTATTTGAATGAAATCCTACTAGTTTAGTAAAGCTAACTGGTAGGTCACTTGTACCAGAACGAGTGTAAACCGTGAGAGAGCGGTGATTGCATAGCGTGGTCGGAAACCGGACCTCGCGCCAGATCGAAAACTAAAACAGGACGATCCTCATTGTTTCTCCTAACAAGGACAATGTTGCGTTCGACCACTTTATTATTACCCATAAGATGTATCCATTCCATCCTTAAGGAAGTAAAGTCTTTCGAACGACACACTTGCTGATTTGTTTCAGAAGTTGTAGTCCAAACCAGTTGTAGGGTGACGAAAAATCTTGAAAAGTCATTGCTAAAATCGACTGGAAATCTACCAGGCCTCAACATCAAACAGGGAAACTGGTAGTCAAAGCTTTTCTCAATGAGGGAGAATTGCTGGCCAAATGGGAAGCGCACCATGATACACAAAATGTTAGTGAATTGATCAGATTCCCAGTGGATAACCTCCGGAAAGGTAAGATATCAGCTTTTAAGCCTGATGAGCCTCAATCTTTATGATTGATTTAACGGATTAGATGATTACCTCATAATTGTCAATGATATCCGGACTTAATGTGTATTGATAAGGCTAAAAAGGAACATATATTTCATAGCATTATCCCTCAAGAAAGACAAGATTTTAGTTGCAATTGTTCTATTTTCAAGTAATATTCGTTTATATTAAATAAGTGCGAAGACAAAAGGCAGATTCGACGAATTGAAGACACAAAGGTCTGAAAAGCTAAAAAGTACAAGATACAATTAAAGTGGTTCAATTTATTGATGAGAAACGTCTAAAAATGACAAGAGTACAAGTTACAAAACGCAAAGTACAAGATATTAAATTATACGAAAGGACGTTCGAAAATCCGGAACCGGTACCCGAGCCAACTTTCAACGCTCGACGCAACGGAGCTGAAAGTACAAGTCAACTATGCACAATAATATAATATAATATTTAAATAATTCATAATAAGAATAATATTAAATAATAAAAAGTTGTTAATTGAGCATAGTTCAGGGGTCATAAGTGAAAATTTCAATTTATCATTTGCCTATAAAAGGCCATCTAAATCGATGATTTAGATACACCTTTTTCCAATCTTCTTTCTTTCTTATGTAATTTATATTTATATTTATAATATTAAGTTTAATTTAAGATTAATAATAATTGGGTTATTGTAAGAAATGTTTTACGGGTTTTAAAGTAGGAACTCTGTCCGTGTAACGCTACGCGATTAATAATCACTGTAAGTTATGTTCTTCCTTTTTAAATTAATGTCTAGTAGCTAAGTCATTATTATGCTTATTTAAATGGAAGTAATCGTGATGTTAGGCTAAATATTAAGATGGGGTAATTGGATTTTTTTACCATAATTAGGGTATGGACAAAAGACCGACACCTGTGGACTTTGGACCATGGACAATTAATAGATGGGGGGTATTGTCTAAAATTGAGCGACAACTCATGGGAGCCTGTCGAACCTATCTTCAAATTAATTAATCTAAATAATAATAAAATGGTTATGGATGTCCTATTTAGTGACGTTTATACGACATCTTTTACAATCATTTAATTAATTATTTGGGTTGGGTAATTTATTATTCACTACGGCCAAGTGGATAAATTAATATTCATGGACCAATAAAACAGGGGTGGATTACATTTAAGGACACTTGGTGTAATTGTTAACAAAGAATTAAAACCTTGGATTACACGCAGTCGTTAACCTGGTGTAATCATTAAACAAAGTATTAAGACCTTGTTACAGTTCAGATCCCTAATTAGTTGGATTATTTGACTTCGGGAATAAGGATAATTTGACGAGCATTTTATAATTATGACCGGTGAACTATTTTGGACAAAAACCACATAGGTTTCAAATAATCCAGGACAAAGGACAATTAACCCATTGGACAATTAATTAAAATCAAAAAGTCAAACATCATGGTTACGGAAGTTTAAATAAGCATAATTGTTTTATTGTATTTTTCATCGCACTTTTATTTTCTGTCATTTTATTTATCGCAATTTATTTTACGCACTTTAATTTTTGTCATTTATTTTTACGCTTAAAATCGACAAACCGGTCATTAAACGGTAAAACCCCCATTTTATAATAATATTACTACTTATATATATATATATATTTATATAAATATAGTTTTATAAAAATATAGTACGTAATCACTAGCTCCCTGTGGAACGAACCGGACTTACTAAAAACTACACTACTCTACGATTAGGTACACTGCCTATAGTGTTGTAGCAAGGTTTAGGTATATCCCATTTGTAATTAAATAATTAAAACTTGTGTAATTTGTAACGTATTTCGTAGTAAAATATAGTACTATTTCATACCCCCACGCTACGACATCAAGTTTTTGGCGCCGCTGCCGGGGAGCGCTAAAACGCTATATTTTTAATTATAATAATATTGAAATAAAATATAATAATATAATAATATTGAAATAGAATATAATAATATAATAATATTGAAATAGAATATAATAATATAATAATATTTTAGAATCAAAATTTGATACGTAAAGTTTTAAAAAGTCGTATTTATTAAATACTTCAGGGGTATATTATGTAACTTGTAATTAATAATTTCTATCATATCGCTTTCATGTGAATAGTAAATTAATTAATTTCTTTTCATTTACTATTCATGAATAGTAAATGAATTAAAAAAAAAAGTTTTGAAAAAAAATAATAATTATAAAAAAATTATTAATTTGTAAAAAAAAAATCGTTTTAAAAAAAAAAAAAAAAAAAACGTAAAAAAAAAACAAAAACGTAAAAAAAAAAAACGTAAAAAAAAAATAAAAAAATTATTAAAAAAAATATATATTTTTTAAGATTTTGTCTATAAAAAAAATGTTTTTTTTAGTTTTATTACCTTTAGATTTTTAGACTATAGTCGCAACTTTTAGTATTAAGTTTAGTTTTGCCATAGTTATTTTTACTTCTAGAATTTTTAGGCTTTGCCGAAAAATCCCTTAAGTGCTTATTCCTTAGACTAAGATTTAGGTGCTTTAGAATTTTGCGACGCCGTTTTTCGCGCTACTTTCTTATTTTTATTTTTCGACGCCTATTTTTCGACCTTTTATTTTTCGACCTTTTTCGACGCGCAATCTTTTTCTTTCTTATTTCTCGCTATTCTAGTTTTAGGATAAGATTTTTATTCTACTTCTTATCTAAATTTCTTAAAATTACGAAAATTTATTTTAAGTGGTTAAATTGATAGACATCAAAATTTTCTGGTTCGTAGTAATAGTTGGATTTGTACGTGGACCGGGTTATTGGAGCCAAACAGTACTCAATTATATTGAGACCAAACGAATCCTGCCCCTCTGCTGCATCTTTTGGCTATTCGAAACGTGGGCAAAATCAGAAAAGTCTATTAATTGGATAACTTATATAATTTTTCTTTCCTTTTAAAAACTAATAGGATATTCTGTGAATGCACCGAGTAAAACGTTCACCACCTTTCATACGTTCACCACCTGTAACTCGATCAAGACATCTAGCAAATATTGTCGCCTTTGATTTTTCTTTAGAATCGTCATCTAGTCGACCAAGAACTCCAACTCAAATTTCCGATAATCCATCTTTTGAACCCGACCTCACAATTAAGAACCCGGAGAATATTCAGGGACAATTCCAAGATCCTGAACCACTAATTATTCCTCCTGAGCCACAAACCATTAAATCAGAATCCTCTAGTGATTCGTATTCAACAAATTCAATTATGGAAGTAACGGAACCTCTAAGTATGGAAGATCGAATGAGAGCCACACGCACGGGCCAAGGTCACGCCATTATTAAGCCAGAAGTTAATGCGCCAGATTATGAAATCAAAGGACAAATTCTACACATGGTAACTAACCAATGCCAATTCAGTGGTGCACCGAATGAAGATCCTAACGAACACCTTCGTACGTTTAAAAGAATTTGTACACTATTCAAAATCCGAGAAGTGGAAGATGAGCAGATCTATCTCATGTTGTTTCCCTGGACTTTAAAGGGAGAAGCCAAAGATTGGTTAGAATCGTTACCTGAAGGGGCGATTGACACATGGGATGTTTTAGTTGAAAAATTTCTTAAACAATTCTTTCCGGCATCCAAAGTCGTGAGACTTCAAGGAGAAATTGTTACATTCGCGCAAAAGCCAAATGAAACATTATATGAGGCGTGGACAAGATTCGGAAGGATGTTGAGAGGATGTCCTCAACACGGTCTAGATACTTTTCAAATAGTGCAAATCTTCTATAAAGGCGTAGACATCGCTACAAGAAAAGACATCGACATAACAGCTGGTGGTTCCATTATGAAGAAAACCGCAACTGAAGCTTACAAAATTATTGATAACACTGCTTCCCACTCTCATGAGTGGCATCAAGAAAAAGATATCTTTCGATCATCTAAAGCGGCTAGAGCCGATTCTAGCCATGACTTTGATTCCGTTTCCGCAAAAATAGATGCTTTCGAAAGACGAATGGAAAAGATGAATAAAGATATTCACGCAATACGAATCAGTTGTGAGCTATGCGGTGGACCACACTTATTGAAAGATTGTCACATTGAACCAACATTGGAACAACGAGAGAATGTTTCCTATATGAACCAAAGGCTGGAAAATAGTTATCAGAATAATTATCAACCGCCAAAGCTAAACTTCAATCGAAATCAAAATATTCTTTACAATCCAAAAGGACCCGAAAATAACTGGTATAACCAACAAGGTCCGAATAACCAACCAACTCAAAACAACACTTTCAATCAACAAAGACCTGGCTTATATAAACCACAACAACAAACCGAAGAGAAAAAGTCAAATATGGAAGACGTGGTATTCAAGCTAGTTGAATCTCAAACACAATTTATTACATCTCAAACCCAAACGAACGAGAGGTTTGATCAGTCATTAAGAACTCAACAAGCTTCCATTTTGAATCTAGAAAAACACGTAGGTACTCTTGCTAGCTTAATGAGTGAGAGGGAACAAAGAAAGCTACCGAGTAATACTGAAGCAAATCCTCGGAATGAGAATGTTAACATGGTTTCAACAAATTCTGAAAAACCAGCTCCGGAAGATGGGAAGGTTTTAGATGAGAATAAAAATGAAGAAGTTACACCACCACCACCACCAGAGTATGTAAAGCCAGTGGTGGCACCATACAGACCACCCATCCCGTTTCCAAGAAAAGGAGTTGAGTATGAGCAAGTGATAGGTAATAAAGATTGTGATACCTCTGGAAAGAAGAATAAGAAAAAGAATAAGAAAGTGCAAGAAACAAAAGCCGTAAATATAAACCCGGTGAATACAGTTCCACCAAAACCTCCACCTAGGGTAGGTGATCCGGGTGAATTTATTGTTCCTTGTCTACTTAGTGATTGTGTCATGTATGATGCACTAGCAGATTTAGGTGCAAGTGTGAGTGTTATGCCTCTTTCCTTATATAAGAGATTAGGTGTAGGTGAGTTAAGTTCAACGGATATGAGTGTTCGACTCTTTGATCAAACCATTAAGCACCCAGTTGGAATTGCTGACAACCTACCCGTTCAAGTAGGTAATTTAACCTTTCTAGTCGAATTTATTGTCATTGATATAGAAGAGGACCCAAACGTTCCTCTAATTTTAGGTCGACCATTCTTTGCATCCACCGGGGCGTTATTTGATGTAGGAAATGGAAGAATGACACTTAAAAGTGGTAACAAATCAATCACCTTTATGATTCGAAAGTCTAAATCTCCACCAACTAAAACCGTTGAACCAGTAAAAACGATTGGTAATAACCATGTTGTTTTACCAACTCCAACGGTAGTGCTTAGCAATAATAAAACGCCTAAGTGTGGGGAAAATAAAGTAAAACCTAATGATGACTTGATAATAAAGAACCCCGTTGTTGATACGAAATTAAATGACCCCGTTATTAACAGTTCAATGAAGAAACTTTTTAAACGGGCTATCGATGCTAGAAGTAAGGGGAACTTTAAGTTATGTAACCGATTAGTATCCAATCTGTCGCCTAAAGAAAAGGCGAAACTAGTTGAAATTGTGGATATTACGGGAGAAGCTAGTCAATGGCTTAAAGAAAAAGTCACAGATATGCAAGTTGATTATGGACCAAGAGAAATTGACGATGAAGTTAATCACAATTTCGACACCACAGCTACCTAAGTGTGGGGAGATTCAAGTGTTCTAAAAAGAAAATGTTATCTAGAGTTAGTTGTTCTGTTCTCGTGTAGTTCCGAGAATGGAATCTGATTGGTCTTTTCCGCTAGCAGACACTAAAGAACTCGTTTTCTCCCCCCATTCTGAATTTTTGTTTTTTTTAGGTTTTATATGAAATTAATATGCTTTTAAGTTTTGTGTGATATTTAAAAACAAAATTTACTTTAATTCATTAAGTTGAAAAAATGATTTCTAAAATTCGTCGTGAGTTGAAGACTAGGTCATTAAGCCGAAATTGCTTTACCCGAGGGTGGGACGGCAAATTTTGTTATCATTATTTTTAATTTTATTGATCTAAAGTATGCCAAAAAGATATTAGACTTTATAAATTTTTGAACGTGGGGTAATATACCCAACTTCAAAAATATGTATATATATGTTTGTATTTTATATTATGTACAAAACAGGGTAGAACAACGCACTTTCAAAGACTAACATTAAGTTCAGCAATAGCTACTGATTTTGACGACAAGAAGCAAAATATCAAATGTGATGTAAAATAATATGCTTACAAACTGGGTATTTTTAATCACTTTTCTACACTAATCACCCTCATGAATTTATAATTATAGTCTGATTTCATGCAAATGAGGGCATTGCATGATCTCAAGTGTGGGGAAGGGTTATAAATTCTCTCGGGTTTGCACTTAGTTTATTTGCCAAATTTTGTGAAAATTTGAAAAATTTTCAACTAAATGAAGTCAAAAATCATGTTTATACATATTTATGAACGATGAAAACTAGGTGTTAATGCCGAAATTATCGTTACCTCGGAAAGGACATAAATTGAGAAACAACCCAAAATGCTTGAATTCATTTAAAATGGAATAAAGAAGAATAAAAAGGCAAAGAAAGAAACTAAGTGTGGGGAGAATGTACCAAGTTATTTAATTAGAAAATATCTATCACATGTTTTTGTATAAGATTATTACAGGTACTTTTGTTTTGGACGATACTAATCAGTTTTACCCGATTTACTGTAATATATTTGAAAGAAGAGATGGATCTACACGATGAATCAATTCCATCATTAAAAGGAAGTAAAGTCTTCCGAAAAAGACACGCGCTTCTTGATTTAGGTCAAGAAGTTGTCGTCCAGACCAGCTGTAGGTTGACGAAAAATCTAGAAAAGTCATCTCTAAAATCAGCAGGAAATCCACGGACCTCAGCATCAAACAGGGTCGCCATGTGGTCAGATTTATCCTAACCATGAGAAGGATTTATCTCGTACAATGGGGGGGCACCATGCAAATTAGCTTGATAAGACTAATGAATCAGATCCCCAGAAAGGATAATCTCCTTAAAGATTAAAAATCAGCTTTTAAGACTGATATTACTCAATCCTAGAGATTGACCTTAAAGATTGAGAATTCAAACTCATGGAATTCAATGATATCTAAACTCGAGCTTGAACGAGAAAATATTTTGATCAAAATTGCAAACCGATTTGTTTTCTGAAAATCCATTTTCAATGCGTTCATTACAATTGAACGTAAAATCCTAGGAATTCACCTGGAATTCATTAGGTCACCTGAACCAAATCGGGTGTCAACCGTAAGAACGGTGGTTGCATAGCATGGTCGGAGACAGGACCTTGTGCCAGACCGAAAAATCATAGGATGATCTTTACTATTGCTCCTACCAAGGATAGTTCTAGCATCCGACACGTTAAAAGACCATAATCATATGCATGTCACGGGACATTGCCTTAACAGTTTCTTGTTAATCGCTTTCCTTTACAACCGGACGGTAGTTTACCGAAAGGTAATATACGGAACAAGTAAATTGGATGTGTGCTTTCCGATACCGGAATAGCAGTGGATTACACGAACCTAAATGTTTTTAGCCAAAATATTGATCCACAAATATATTTTGCAACACCGATGGTGGGTCAAATCAGAAAACTTGTCTAGGGTAAAATCTAGCTTGAATTTTTAAAAGATCAAATGTTTTCATAAAGATCCAATTTCCTAAAGGATCTACATTTTTATAGTCATGTGGGACTGTAAACCGCCTTTCAAATGTGCACTTTGCTTTGGAAACCGAAAGTAAATCGGCTATTTGATTGCAAGTGTCGTTGACCTAAACCCAAGGCAACTGTGGATGACACACCCACCTTTAACCATGGTTCTATTGTTAATATCATTGTTTATACCGCTCTATCAAAATCACTGATGTACAAAGTGTGAAGAATAAAGAAGTGATTCGTGTGATTTGTATTATCTTATTTCAAGACTGTATTGCTTGAGGACAAGCAACGCTCAAGTGTGGGGATATTGATAAGGCTAAAAAGGAACATATATTTCATAGCATTATCCCTCAAGAAAGACAAGATTTTAGTTGCAATTGTTCTATTTTCAAGTAATATTCGTTTATATTAAATAAGTGCGAAGACAAAAGGCAGATTCGACGAATTGAAGACACAAAGGTCTGAAAAGCTAAAAAGTACAAGATACAATTAAAGTGGTTCAATTTATTGATGAGAAACGTCTAAAAATGACAAGAGTACAAGTTACAAAACGCAAAGTACAAGATATTAAATTATACGAAAGGACGTTCGAAAATCCGGAACCGGTACCCGAGCCAACTTTCAACGCTCGACGCAACGGAGCTGAAAGTACAAGTCAACTATGCACAATAATATAATATAATATTTAAATAATTCATAATAAGAATAATATTAAATAATAAAAAGTTGTTAATTGAGCATAGTTCAGGGGTCATAAGTGAAAATTTCAATTTATCATTTGCCTATAAAAGGCCATCTAAATCGATGATTTAGATACACCTTTTTCCAATCTTCTTTCTTTCTTATGTAATTTATATTTATATTTATAATATTAAGTTTAATTTAAGATTAATAATAATTGGGTTATTGTAAGAAATGTTTTACGGGTTTTAAAGTAGGAACTCTGTCCGTGTAACGCTACGCGATTAATAATCACTGTAAGTTATGTTCTTCCTTTTTAAATTAATGTCTAGTAGCTAAGTCATTATTATGCTTATTTAAATGGAAGTAATCGTGATGTTAGGCTAAATATTAAGATGGGGTAATTGGATTTTTTTACCATAATTAGGGTATGGACAAAAGACCGACACCTGTGGACTTTGGACCATGGACAATTAATAGATGGGGGGTATTGTCTAAAATTGAGCGACAACTCATGGGAGCCTGTCGAACCTATCTTCAAATTAATTAATCTAAATAATAATAAAATGGTTATGGATGTCCTATTTAGTGACGTTTATACGACATCTTTTACAATCATTTAATTAATTATTTGGGTTGGGTAATTTATTATTCACTACGGCCAAGTGGATAAATTAATATTCATGGACCAATAAAACAGGGGTGGATTACATTTAAGGACACTTGGTGTAATTGTTAACAAAGAATTAAAACCTTGGATTACACGCAGTCGTTAACCTGGTGTAATCATTAAACAAAGTATTAAGACCTTGTTACAGTTCAGATCCCTAATTAGTTGGATTATTTGACTTCGGGAATAAGGATAATTTGCCGAGCATTTTATAATTATGACCGGAGAACTATTTTGGACAAAAACCACATAGGTTTCAAATAATCCAGGACAAAGGACAATTAACCCATTGGACAATTAATTAAAATCAAAAAGTCAAACATCATGGTTACGGAAGTTTAAATAAGCATAATTGTTTTATTGTATTTTTCATCGCACTTTTATTTTCTGTCATTTTATTTATCGCAATTTATTTTACGCACTTTAATTTTTGTCATTTATTTTTACGCTTAAAATCGACAAACCGGTCATTAAACGGTAAAACCCCCATTTTATAATAATATTACTACTTATATATATATATATATATATTTATATAAATATAGTTTTATAAAAATATAGTACGTAATCACTAGCTCCCTGTGGAACGAACCGGACTTACTAAAAACTACACTACTCTACGATTAGGTACACTGCCTATAGTGTTGTAGCAAGGTTTAGGTATATCCCATTTGTAATTAAATAATTAAAACTTGTGTAATTTGTAACGTATTTCGTAGTAAAATATAGTACTATTTCATACCCCCACGCTACGACATCATGTATCCTCCTAAGCACATTATTTTCTTACCGACATCTCATGATGTTAGGTACCGTGGGAGGGATTGGCTTAACCAGTAGCGGGAAACCCGCACTCATTTTTCAAAAATTCAGAAAATCCGACAAAATCGGAAAACGTGCCTAGTATTAAAACTAGCATGATATTTTCAAAACCATAAAACGTTTTCATCAAGGTCCTGATTTCCCTAGGATCAAATTTTTCGGATACCTGACTCTAATCTCTCAAAAATGTGTGTGTTTTCATTGTGTATATAGCGTGAGTGTGATTACAATAAAGGTGTGTTATACTTAAAGCGTGTGTTTCATATAGCATGAGTTGCGTTTCAAAAGAACGTGTGTGTTTCGTGTGCTACGAGTGATTTGTGTAATGTTTGTAATCTATATTGTGTGAGTGTGTGTGATATTGTTCTACTTTGTAAAGAAAGAATTGCTTGAGGACAAACAAGGTTTAAGTGTGGGGTGTTTTGATATTGCTCAATAACATTATATATATCTATCGCAATATCAGGTAAAACACTCTCGAATCAAGGATAATGAAAGCGTTTCTACAAGTGATAGGCCAAGATATGCAAATTTGTATCGGAGAGTGATTTATAAAGAGTTTTGATGATTTTTGACCGTGGTTGATTCCGATATAAGATAAGGTCAAATTAGCGCTCTAAAATGGTAAAACAAGGCTTCAGATGATTGGGACTTCGTCCATTTGAAGTAAGATTGCAAGAAAACGAAACAGTAAACTTCAGTACAATGGGACGCCGTCCAAACACATGGGACGCCGTCCAGATTTTCACACTTAGATGCCGTCCAAAATTGTGGGATGCCGTCCAAGCCTTAACAATGGGACGCCGTCCAAAAGCCAGGACGCCGTCCAGAAGTAGGTTTCAGCCTACTTTTGACTTTCTGACCTACTTTCTTCACTTTAAAAAGCTACTGATTGAAGACCAGTTGACGATATACGAACCAGAGAGTACAGAGACGAATTTTGGGAGCAATATTGGAGAACTCCAAGCTCTTGGAAGAGGCTCAACATCAAGGCATCAAAGATCAAAACCTTCTTCATCCAAGAACTCATTGTTCTTGTAGGTTATTTCTTGTTCTAAAGCAATGATTTCCATTGATAATCTGATTGTTATGTTGTCTGTTACCATGATTGTTGGCTAGTTTCTATAATGTTTGTCTAGATTAATAACCGAGGTATTGGATGTAATCCTATTGATTGTATGTACTATGTGTGAAAGATTGAAGCTTGAATTAAAGAACCATGCTTATTAATGTTTAATCATTTGTATCTAGTTAATTGATATGTTGTTGATAAAGAGAACTATTGTTGATGTATCATATTGATTTACAATCAACTTGTCTTAGATTGATTGTTTACTAAACCGGACCAAGGGGGTAAATTAGATCAATACGATTAAACGATATAGGAATGAATTGTGTAGAGCGAACGCAAAGACAATTGTTATTTAAGTCTTTGATCTTGCTAATCAACTAGTCACAAACGAAAAGGTCTAGGTAATAGGGAACCCTCACTCAGTACTTCTAGTTTGAGTACTCGCTAAAGAGAACTCTTGGCGGGTCGATTTAGGTGATTAGCATATTTCATAGTTATTTGATTACAAACACGAGAAGTTTAGAGAAAAGGGAACCCTTGATCTTGTAATTGTGTTTGCGTGTTTATTTAAGAGTACTCTTAGTGAACCTATTAGATAACTTACACACATAATCATTCAATCAGACCTTAATAGCAAAACTTACATCCAATACCGAGGGTAAAATATCTAGATGAACATTTCATCTCTTTGATCCAAATCAAACTATCTTACTTGCTTTCTTTGCACTTGTTTTCATTATAAACTTAAAAGACCAAAAATATTGTTTTTACTTTTTAACCTTCTCTGATTTGGCTAAATCGTTAAATAGCCACAAAAACATAATATCTTGTACTTTTAAGTTTCATTTACTTAGTTAATCATAATATAGTTTCTAATTCTAGTTTGACTAATACAACTGTCCTTGGAACGATACACGGGACTAAACTATTATTTATACTACTACACGATCGGGTACACTGCCCGTTAGTGTGTAACAGTCTTTTTAACCGGTATTTTTCCATACAATAATTTATATACCTGATTTCTCACATCAGAAGGTTTAAACTTGTAATCACTAGAACATACTTTAGTTAATTCTAAACTTGTTCGCAAAAAAAGTTAATCCTTCTAACTTGACTTTTAAAATTAACTAGACACATGTTCTACATCTATATGATATGCTAACTTAATGATTTAAAACCTGAAAACACAAAAAACACCGTAAAACCGGATTTACGCCGTCGTAGTAACACCGCGGGCTGTTTTGGGTTAGTTAATTAAAAACTATGATAAACTTTGAGTTAAAAGTTGTTCTTCTGGGAAAATGATTTTTCTTATGAACATGAAACTATATCCAAAAATCATGGTTAAACTCAAAGTGGAAGTATGTTTTTCCAAAATGGTCATCTAGACGTCGTTCTTTCGGCTGAAATGACTACCTTTACAAAAACGACTTGTAACCTGTATTTTCGACTAAAAACTTATACTTTTTCTATTTAGATTCATAAACTTAAGTTCAAGATGAAACCATAGCAACTTGAATCACTCAAAACGGATTTAAAACGAAGAAGTTATGGGTAAAACAAGATTGGTAAATTTTCTTGATTGTAGCTACGTGATAATTGGTAACAAATCTATATTAATCATATCCTAGCTAACTCATATTGTATTATACATGTATTCTAATATATTATGTAATCTTGGGATACCATAGACACGAATACAATGTTTTGACATATCATGTCGACCCATCTATATATATATTTCGGAACAACCATAGACACTCTATATGCAGTAATGTTGGAGTTAGCTATACAGGGTTGAGGTTGATTCCAAAATATTATATACTTTGAGTTGTGATCTAGCCTGAGGCTTGTATACACGAGGTCGTGGATTGATTCGAGATAATATATATTGCTTTATTTTTCTGTACATCTAATTGTGGACAACTAGTTGTAGGTTACTAACGAGGACAGCTGACTTAATAAACTTAAAACATTAAAACGTATTAAAAATGTTGTAAATATATTTTGAACATACTTTGATATATATGTACATATTTGTTATAGGTTCGTGAATCGACCAGTGGCCAAGTCTTACTTCCCGACGAAGTAAAAATCTGTGAAAGTGAGTTATAGTCCCAATTTTAAAATCTATATTTTGGGATGAGAATACATGCAGTTTCGAAAATGATTTACAAAATAGACACAAGTATTGAAACTACATTCTATGTTGAATCGTTATACCGGATATCGCCCTTGTTGAACTTGGTAACCTAAGAATTGGTGTTTATTATAATTGCCACCAATTGACGCGAATCCTAAAGATAGATCTATGGGCCATTGACAAGCCTCAGTCAGAGAATTTGAACTGCTTTAGTACTTCAATATTTATATATGGGGATATTCTAGATGCATTTGTTAATGTCGGTTACCAGGTGTTCAACCATACGAATGATTTTTATGCAGATTGCATGTTATTGAAAGATGAAATCTTGTGGTCTATTATTACAATTTGATATATAGGTTAAACCTATAACTTACCAACATTTTTGTTGACGTTTAAAGCATGTTTATTCTCAGGTGATTATTAAGAGCTTCCGCTGTTGCATGCTAATATATGGACAAGATTTGGTGTCAGCATGCTTGTATAATATTGTTTAAAACTGCATTCGAGATTTACTTTGTTGTAACATATTAATATTGTAAACCAATATGTATCGGTAATGTGTAAATGTGATATTTTTAGATTATCATTTCTGATAATCTAGGTGGTGTCCTTTCAACCTTGTCGATAAAATAAAGGTTATGGTTTGTTTTAAAAACGAATGCAGTCTTTGAAAAACGTCTCATATAGAGGTCAAAACCTCGCAACGAAATCAATTAATATGGAACGTTTATAATCAATATGAACGGGACATTTCAAATGAGGGGTATTTATGTCATTTCACTTGGGGACGGATTTGTGGCCATAAACTCATATTTGGATCCAGCTTTGGATCATTTTTCACATCCACAAACACACACTCTTGAAACCCTAGTGAGAAAAAGAGGATTTTAGAGAGAGGAAGCTCCGATCTAGGAGGAAGGAGGTCGATTCGGGTGAAAGCTCAAGTGTTAAAGTTGTTCATCTCGTCAACGGCAACATTATGGAGGTATTGGTACCTTCCATTGACGTGTGGCGGATCATTTCGGTTGCATTCATCAAGGCGCTAAGGTGAGTGTAAATGTATTATATGCGTATGTATGCATATGATGGGTGCGGGTCGGTAGAGTGATCCTTGCTCGGATCCACTCTACATATGATGGGATGATGGATTCTTGGAGTTTTGAGTCCAAGTTGTACGCTTATGCGTTTTGGGTTAGCACCTTTAGGGTAGTGAATCTTTGGAGTATACGGATTCACGTTGGCGTGTTGGGCCAACCCCGTTGATGTTGATGATGTTGAGGAGATGAATCTCGGGTAGTTCGGATTCATGATGACTCGGGTAGTTCGGTCATCCTATTTGAAGAGGTGGTGAATTTCGGGTAGTGCGAATTCACTAAGGCACGGGTAGTTCGGCCAACCTCGGTTGTTGAGGCGATGAAGGTAGTGAATCTCGGGTAGTCCGAATTCATTAAGGCTCGGGTTGTTCGGCCAACCTTCATATGTATAAGGTTAAGGGGTTAACCTTGGTGCTTTGGTTATATTGGGTTTGTGTATATATACTTATTGTATGTTGTAGCTAATCTTGCGGAATTTGCTTGGTGGTACGTTATGTATAGCTTTGCTTAGTTATACTTGGAATGCGGTATGTGTTTACTATACGTGTTTGTTGTACGTAGTCATTTTATGCATATGTATGTATATAGTATGTTTACACTCACTAAGCTTTCATAGCTTACCTTCTCGTTGTTTACATTTTTATAGATTCGCGTGAGGTGGTGGCTCGGGTAAGCGTGGGAACTAGTGGACTTGCGTAGGTTGCTTTAGAAGGCGTGCTTTTGGATTGATTAGGATTAGGTAGCGTATCCCCAATCACCATGCTCGGTCTTTTGTAGAGTTTAAACACTTTGGGTCGAAAGTGTCGTTTGGGTCTTGTTAAACGGGTCAAGGTGGCTTCGGGGTTTTTGGAACTTATATCGTTGATTTAAAGTGACTTAAATTATGTACTATGTCGTTAAATTTGTTTCGGGGACAATTGAGGTTTTATGGTTGTTAAAATTGGACTTGTGTATTTTTGATGAAAACCGAATCAGGAAGCAGAGTAAGCCGCGCCGCGGCCATCATTGGCGCGCCGCGGTTAACAGTGTAAAATGATGACAGAAACTTTCTAAACTGCTGACCACCAGATTCCCATGTGGGCCGCGCCGCGGCTTGGGATGGCGCGCCGCGCCTGAGTGTAGACAAAGGTGGTCAGCCTTTTTTTTTAAAAATAAAAAAATAAATGGTGTTGTCTTTCATAAACGGGTTTGAGTCGTTTCACTAACTACGTTCGAAACGGACACTTTTTAAAAAACGCTAAACACAAACGACAGCCCGTATCTTTTTGTTCGCCGCGAGTTAAATTTTTCCGACAGCACCGTTACACTCGAAAATTTTTTATGAACAAAACGAAATTAACTACGTTCGAAACGGATACTTTTTAAAAAACGCTTAACACAACGACATCTAAAACGGCGCTTAACACATGGGCCGTGTTCCCCTCTTAAATACACAACGTTACGTTAAATATGAATACGCAGACCGAAAGTCCCCGCCGCAACGCGTGGGCCGGTCCGGACTACTTGACAACTAAGTAGATAATATTGAAATAATAGAATAATCAATAAATAAATACGATAATCTAAATTGAAATCCAGAAACCTTTTCCTAAAAAGATTCTTGACACATGGTGATGATTGATGAAGTATAATGTAAGTTAAAAGTTGAATTTTTGTTTTCTTACGAAGCTTAGAGTAAAAATCTATGCAAGCACCTGGTAACTTGGAGCACAATATGGATGTAGGATTTGATACCACTTCAGATAACTGATAAAAAGTGTTGACTCTAGACCGCGCACACAAGACTCGAGTTTTTTAACAGAGCATTGTGTTTTTAAAACATAATTAAGAATATACCGTACTTCTATAAATATTTCACAAATCATAGTATTTTCTCACACTAACATGTGAGCTAGAGTATCTTTCTTCCATCTCTTTTCACATCTATTCACCATTAAAATCAAAGTCAAATAAGTAGACACATTACACACATACACTGATACACCTGCACTATCCACACCATTATAATTGCATATTATCACCCTAATGCTAATATATAGAATATACAAAATTAAAAGATAAAATAAAAATTATAAATCTATTGAAGAACAAAATTTGCACAAATACTACTATCAAATGGGAATAATCGCATAAACAGTATGTTGTGTTCTGTTTTGGCCAGAATTTGCAGTCATTGCGAATGATGGTTGTAGACAGGAATCCGTCGCACAACACCGCCTAACTTAAAAGGTCAAACTGATAATTAAGTGCAAATTGAGATTTGATTGTACCAGCAAGTTTACAATGAAGTGAAAATGAAGATTTAATTGTAACAACAGGTTTAAAATTTCGAATCAAATTATAGAGATCAAACTGAAAATAAGGTTCGAGATTTAGTGGGTTTTTTCTGATCACACACATTTGATATTAGAGGGGTTAAACACAATTGATATTATAGGGGGTTAACATTAAATAATCAATTTGACAACAATTGATATTTTCGTTGGATCTAATTTTGTGAAGATAAATTAGAATTTATGATTTTGTGAAGATAAAGATGGATAAACTTGTTAGAAAAAAGGGGGTAAAAAAATTATGGATGAATTTACCCATATTTGAGTTGGTGTAGTTAAATATGGGTAAACAAAACCGCGTTTGACACACACACACACACACACACACACACACACACACAAATCGTAACGGATGGGGAAACCCGAAATTCGATATTTTTGGGCCGGGTTCAGACCGGGTAAATGGGTCTAGGGTCGGGTATGGGGATAGTTTTTAATTTTTTCGCGGGTCCGGGTCCGGTGATGGTTTTAGACAACATCCCTATTACCTGGCCCGGAGACCCGAAAAAAGACCCGATTTCATATACCGACCCGTATACCCAATTACTCGACCCGTATACCTGATTACCAGGCCCGTATACCCGAAAAAATACTCGAATACCTGTGGGATAACCCATTTACCCAATAGTTCTTCAGTAAATGGGAACCCGAATACCCGTGGGGAAAGCCATTTACCCTCTAGTTAGTAACTAAATGGGGACCCGACGAGTTCGGGTCTGGGTTTGGGACTGGTTTTTCTAATCTAGTTCGTGTCTGGGATTACTTAAATCTGACTCAAACCCGACCGATGCCATCCCTATACCGCTTGTAACACAACTCAATTTTTACCCAAATGTTTATCATATTTTATAAAAAATTAGTTATATTGAACATAACAAGTAGGTGGCCAACCGCGCGTTGCAGCAGCCACCTTGTGCAGTTGGCATATATCGCATTGTTGTTTGCTACACACACGCTACAAAGTTTGAAATCATTCGAGAAGTACAAATGTGAAACATCTATCAAAAGGTAAGAAACCTATAAATTTAGCTATAATCAACTGCTAAAAGTTGTGTATCAAATTGAAGACATGGTTTGCTACCTTTCGTTCTCTTGCTACAAAACAACAACAAAAAGTATAGGTTAGTTCATAAAACGTCATTGTCGTACTTGATAGTGTTTAATGTTTTGACTAACCTCCCAACCAACACGTTTTGTGAACTCTACGGTTTACTCGAAGCAAATGTCACTTCAATGCCAAGTAAAAAAGAGTACCACCATGCTCTGCAACATCTTGATAGCTTCCACGACCATTAATCTACACAAAGGAATCCCACTAATTGTACATGTAGTTCGTAATCCTTATCAAAACATAAACTTCCAACATAAGATTTAAGAAAGTTAGCACTAACATGACCCCACACATTCCCTTTTATTATTCAAATAATAAAGACAATGACTGGTATAATGACTGGTATAGATATAAATATATAAATATAAATATGAAATTAATATAAATATTCAGATCAATTTGTGCTAGTGCAGATGCACATCTTTCTGTCATAGTATGCTTCGCATATCTGTATATGTATATACTTCCTACATATTATCAATGATAATACTTGTTTTGCTTTTAAAAAAAAAAAAATATCAATAGTCAATTGACTAAGTTTTATTTTGCTTTTGATAAAACATCACAAACCCGTGCATATTGATAAAAGGTAATGAAAAAAGTTTTACGTACATTTTTAGAAGTCTAAAAATGGCTGATGTTCGTGGTTGTTCTGTGGCTAAGACTGCAGCATCTTTAGGTTGTCCAATCTGCTGAGAGGTTTTGGAATTGCTTGTGAACGTATTTACAGAGTATTAGCTGAAACTGGTGAACATATATAATTACCAAACAACACGAATGATAAACTGCTACCATTTACCAAAAAAACCAACAGCATATATAGAAACTACTAACTAATAGAAAAGAAAAGAAAAAAAAACATAACAAAAAAGTAGCTCACATAGCAGTTCGACCATTCACGCGCTTTATATATCGACATCAGCAGACCATCCGCAGTTAACTACAAATTCAGAATAGGTATTTAAAAAACGTGCACTGTCTTCACAAAGATGCGATTAAGGTGAGGGATTTAAAAAAAATCGTTAAATTTGAAGCTGTACATATCAAAATGCATGTTGTATTCATCAATATGTCAATTTATGCTATATATCATTCAGACAGGCAAAACGACATCTACTTCACTTGTTTAGAAGTGATGGTACTAAGTTATGCATCATTTGCCTGAGATTAGTGAAACAAACAAAACAAATTAACAAACGCAACTTAATGTATCATCTCAATAATCTTGGCCATTTGTGTATGTTGTCAAAAATATTAGACTAAATTTCACATTCTTAATGGCGCAACAAATAAGCTCTACCAAAATAAACAGACATATTTCGAGTTTTAACCAAAAAAATGAAAGAAACTTACTGTACAACGTCGTTAATCACAAATAAAGAAGTAAGCCACAACAGCAAAGCACAACACCCACCTGTAAAATGAAACACAATAATGTTTAAAAAAACCTACAACATTCTACAAAGAGTGCTAACAGAAACACAAATGCCTTCATTACTTCCTCATTTCGAGTGTTTACACTTGTACCACGAGTGCTCCAATTTCTTCTCAAGTGATAGTTTACCGATAGGCCTGGCAAACCAGACCCAAAACCTCAAAAAAGGGTCCAATGGGTTTAAGTGAAGATCCAAATGAGTCCAAAGAAATAATAAAAATAAAAAGAAATTGGTCCAAATTTAAAAGCCCACCACAGCCCAAACTTTTTTAAAAGATTATTGGGTCAAGGCCTGGACCCAAACGGGTCTTACTAAGATTGAATACGATTGAATACGAGGGATTGAGTCTTACAGTGTCGTCGATCTCTACTCAAAAAAAGTAAAAACCCTCACGATAATCGCTCCTGTACTCATCGCACATCGCACGATCGTTTAGATTCAACAACAATAAACCCTAATCTTAATCGCTGATCTAAACCCTAATCTTAATCGCTGCTCCTGCTCAATAAACCCTAATCTTAATCGCTGCTCAATCGTGCATCTATACGCCGAATTCGAGATTCATCAACAACGGAACTGTAACAAAACAACGGAATTGTATTTCTGGTTCAATTCTTTGAGAACTTTTTGTGATCGGTAAGTTTTATATTGAATTTTCTGTTTCTCTTGATTAATTCATATAATTTGTTTAGAATTTTCTGTTTTGATTGTAAGTTAAACTTAAGTTTTAACGTATTTTTTTCGAATTTTTAATATAAGGGCAAGTTGTTTAACGTATTTAAATTTAAATTAAAACTTAAATTGTTTAGAATTTGTTTAAACTTAAATTGATTAAACTTAAATTGTTTAGAATTTGTTTAACTTACTAAGTTTTAACGTATTTGTTTAGAATAGTCTGTTTAATCAATTTGTTTAGAATTTTCTGTTGCTTGTGCTTGATAAGTTTAATTGAACCTTCCAATGGAAATATCAAATATGTTATTTTGTGATTCTTGTTTGAATATGAAACGAGTGTAAACTGAAACAGTGGTTGCAACTTGCCCTTATATTGAAAATTGTGTTTTAGCTTAAAGAATTTTGTAACAGGGTGTAAAAGCAAGGTGTAGAATATTGAAAATTGTTCCTATATCAATTTGTTGTAGCTTAAATGATCTTAAAGAATTGTGTTTTACTGTTTTAGCTTAAAGAATATTGAAAATTGTGTTTTATATTGAAATTTGTGAAACGACCCGTCCATATTACTATAAACGCAGTACGTTATTCATTGGTCCCATAGCGAGGTATTTGACCTCTATATGATACGTTTTAGAAAAAAAATATTGCATTCGTTTCATAAAAAGCACAACATTATTATACATAATGCATGTTTTTAAACAAGTGGGCGATTATTTAAGAAATAATCCCCATGATACATCAGTTTCCAAATACTACACACGTGACTTAACAGTTGAATATAATACATGACAAAGGTTTTATTGAATACAACACTTTATTTAAACAAAAGCATGAGACTCCATGCACAGCTTGCTCAGATAATGCAACAGCGGGAGACTCTCTTAAGGACCTGAGAATAAACATGCTTAAACAGTCAACACAAATGTTGGTGAGATATATAGGTTTAAAGCTAGCATCGATATAAATATAGACCACAAGATTTCATAGTTACAAACATTTCAATAAAGATATTCTATAAGTTGTTGAGCGCTTCGGTAACCATACTTAACCATTAATGTAGCATATTCCCTTTATTATGAAATCTCCCTACACTGTACCAAGTGTAGTAAAAATGAAGTACTATGCAACCGTTTACGATACTAGAGCGACTAGCCCGGTTGGGTTTGTCAAACCCGATAGATCTATCAATAGGATTCGCGCTTACATGTTCTTACAACATGTAAATTTTAGTTACCAAGCTATTAGGGAAGATATGCAAGGTGGTACAACTCAACGTAGAATATATTTTAAGTACTTGTGTCCATGGCGTAAAACATAAAATGCATGTATTCTCATCCCAAAATATTTTTAGAGTTTTAAAATGGGACTATATACTCACGGTAGTAAAAGTATATTAATAATAAATTTTCAACTTATTAAAAATATGGCCGTCGTCTTTGGATTCACGAACCTGTAACAAATATATATGTATATCAAAATGTAATACAACTATTATTCATATCATATCTTCAATCACATGTGATTGTTTAAGTTCATATTTTCAATCACGTGTGATTGTTTAAGTTTATATTTTCAATCATGTATGATTGTTTAAGTTTTCAAGTTAGCAGTCCAACGTTAGTAGTCCACAATTAGTAGTCCACAGTTAGTAGTTCACAGTTAGTAGTTCACAATTAGTAGTACATAGTATACACGTGTTGTATAAGACTCAATCATGACCCACAATACCGCTATTGTAGTTACACGTATTGTGTATGTGGCGTCTTTTGATTTATCCGACGTATTGTGTAACCATGACATGTTAGAATACATATATAATACAAGAAAAGTTAGCTAGGATATGGTTAGTATAGATTTTAATGAATTAATCCCGTAATCAAATTATCCATTTTTAACTAATATTGTCTTGCCCATAATTTCTTCGTTATAAATCCGTTTTGAGTGAATCAAATTGCTATGGTTTCATAACGAACTGTAATTTGTGAAACTAAACTGCAAAAGTGGTGGTTTATAGTCGGAGTTACAAGTTATAATTCATATTTGAAAGAGGTAGTCATTTTCGTTGAAAGAACGACATCTTGATGACCATTTTGAAAAACATACTTCAATTTTGAGTTTAACCATGATTTTTGGATAAAGTATCATGTTCATATGAAATATCATTTTTCTAGAAGAATAACTTTTAAATCAAAGATTATGATAGTTTTTAATTATCCAACCTAAAATAGCCCCCGGTTTTACTACGACGGCGTTTGTCCAGTTTTACGGTGTTCTTCGTGTTTTCAAGTTTTAACTCATTAAGTTAGTATATCATATAGATATAAAATATGTGTTAAGTTGTTTTTAAAAGTCAAGTTAGAAGGATTAACTTTGTTTGCGAACAAGTTTAGAATTAACTAAACTATGTTCTAGTTTATAAACTCTTATATAGATAGCTATAAACATATGAATTGAACAAGAGTTGAAGTAGAGTTTTTACCTCAAGTTTAGAATGTAAAGTTACTGGAAAGAAATAGTAGAACAAAACTTGAGAGAGTTTTGCAAGTGTGTGTGAAAATAGGAAGTAAAATTTGGAAAATGAATGTGTAAAAATGAGTTAGAAATGGTGCTTATTTATAGGCTTGAAAATTTAGTTTTTAGTGAAAATATCTAGTATAAGTTAAAATATATTAAGTCATGGATGACATATTAAATTGATTAGGTCATGGATGACATATTACACAAATAATTGCAGATTTCTATTGGTATATACCAATAGTAAATACTTCTAAAAGCTGTGTATAATACGGGTAAAAATACTGTATGAATGCGAGTAGAATTCTTGAGGAAATTGAACGGAAATACGAGTATAGCTATCCTTTATATGTATTGGTATATTATAAAGTGTATTCAATACTTGTAAGGATGTATTTACACTCGTAATACATTATATGTAAATACATTTTAACATAAGTTAATTACGTCGTTTAAATAGTAACATATATATTGTTCAAAAACTCTTTAAATTAGTAGTATGGAAATATATATATAATACTTTGTTAATATAATTAATGAGATATTTAATTATCATATTTTCAAGTTAAATATATATAAATCCATATATATACACAATAATTAAACAATTAAATCAAGTTATGACGTTCGTGAATCGTCAAAATAAAAGGGTGACCAAAAGCTTGTGTAAAACTCTTTCTGGAGGTTCAAGACTTATTAAAATTCATTGCTTATCAAGTCGGAATTATTAAATCATGTAAATAGTATAATCAAGTAGTCGGAAAAATCCGAGTCGTTACAGTACCTACCCGTTAAAGAAATTTCGTCCCGAAATTTGATCGAGATCGTCATGGCTGACAATAAGTATGTTTTCATGACGAATACGAGTTGAAAATTTAGAGTTTTATCATCAGTGAGTAATATGGATAAAACAATTTGATTATGTGAAGTGTATGAGTGAAGCTATTGCAAAATAGTGAAATGAGGAAAGTAAAGATTCGTCTTAAATTTTAACGTCGTCACGGTTGATTTCCGAATTAAAGAAAATCTTTGTAATCTTAATAAGATTTGATTCTTCGATAATTAAGGAAATTAGAATTTTCTTCGATTAGGTGCGTAATCTGCCTCAATTGCTATGTCTGATATTTTGCTATAAATTAACACCCCCCTTCGTTTCCTTATTTCCACATCTCTCATCTTCTATACTTTCTTCCTTAATTCATACTTCCAAAACATTCATCAATATGCTCCATCCAGTTCTAATTCTTGATATATTCTTGACTATCACATCTGTCATTCTTCTTTTTCATCTACCACCAAAGGAATCAGTTTACTTCTACTATACTCTTGGGTTCATAGTGTTTTTAGTTCTCCCGTGTCTTTATATTGCTATATGCATTGATATACACGGTTTGTAATTCTCTGTGTTGTTGTCGTGCTTACATTTTCCTTATATTTTGGAGCTCCTGTGCTTGTGTATTGTCATTCACGGTTATTGCTCTCTTCTATTTGCTATGATTTATACTCCTATTCCTATTTCGAAGCTTCATGCTTTTGTTTTCTCTTCTCAATTTTTAAGTAAACCGAGTAATGGTCCAGAATTCGTAGGTATGGAGTTTCAGATGAACATGACTAATGTTCTAAGAGAGAATTTGTAATAGCACGATCTTGATTAGTCAAATTACCAAAATTCAAGAGAAAAGATAGAACTATCAAGAAAATATGTTCTTGATATGTTTAAAGATTAGGTAGAATGTAATAGTCGTGTAACATAGAGCATGATGATGGTATGGTCTATGAATCATCATGTTCCATTAGAAACTCAGCATGACGTACTGTAATATAATCACGTTGATCAAGTGTCATTATATTATACTTAACTCATGCTTCAATTCCCAACACTAATTAAAAAAAAAACATTCATATTTTAAATTTTGAATTTTTCAGAGATTTAGAAACTAAAACAATTTCCTTTATGACGCAACGCAGATAGCGTGGAGAGGTAAATAATTTCGGACAAGAATAGTCATGAAGATATCTTCAGAAATATCGAGGATATTTATAATGAAAGATACGGTGATATCTTAGAATTTTAAAATATCTAAGATCAGATGATGATGAAGAAAATTCTTCTGTACTGTTTTAGAATGCGTGAAGAGATTACATGCCTTCTGAAATTTCTATCAGAAATCGAATCGTTAGGATTCTTTGATTACAGGTTTAGTCCTTGTGATTTGTTAACAGCCTCTTTCATGGTTTGCTCAATCTGTTTTTCAGTACCAGATTTTCTCTTGAGCTTTCCAACCTACCATTCTTTATCATCAAACTTTTAACTGTTAATGCTGTCTACAGTCCTAGCTGCTTCATCAGCTTTTTCAAAACTTCATAGTACTGATTCGTAGGCTGAAGTGCTATTCCGGATTTCAGAATTATAATTCCAGGAGATAACATTATATGTATATGCAGAAATGATGTGAGATTCAAGAATAATTATTGATGCTTTCTGGGGTTTGGTATGAAAACTATTGTTGCAAGATGTAGATGGGTACATGACAAGGTTTTATAGTGATCTTTCAGAGAGATTTAAGTCAAAGAGCAATAAAGTTGCTGGTAAGCTTACTACTAATGTGGTGGAATATAAAAGGTTCCCCGGTAACAATGGCGAAAAGACAACGTATATATCAAGATTATAATAAGGCTACTCCGGATGAAAAGTCGAAGTTGTCTTGTTGGAGCTGTGACAAAATTTGCTATTTTGAAAAGGGATTGTAAAGTTATTTTGGGTAATAATAATGCTACAGGATCTGACACGGATACGTGTTGAACCTTTGCTTAGGTTTCAAGTGTCCTCCGAATGCATATCTATATGCATATATTCTTCGTATGTATCGTGTGATTGGTTCATTCTCTCGACTGTTCCTTAGTTGAGGTGTTTTCAAGAATTTTGAAGGGTTTAGACGTATGTTGTCATCGTCAATATCCGTATAATGAATTCTTCGTGAATCTTGAATGATACGAATATCTTTATGAGTTTTGTGAATGAAAGTGTTGTTCTAGTATAGTTTGAATTTAAAGTATGATTTTGAAGGATGTAGGAATCTAAGAGTGATGTCATCTGTTTAATCTTGACTTGGATGCTGATCTGTCAAAACCAGAATATGTAATTGAATTTGAATGAGAATGGTTGTTCTGGTTTCTATAAAAGAATGTATATTGTTGTGAAAGTAGTAAGTATGGTTAATGATTATTGAATCAGAATTGAAGAATGTACAGTATAACATATTAATTGTGAATTTTTATAATTCTCGGGTATTACCTACCCGTTAAAGTTTCACAAGTAATATTTTGTACAAGAGAATTTTTATTACAGTCTTTATGAAAATATATGTTTTTATATTTTATGTAGATGTAATATAGATTTAATGAGTTAATATACTATTAAACTCATTTGATTTTTGCTGGAGCTAGAATGAATAACCCCTAAAACTTTAGAGATTACATAATTTTTGCGAAGTATTTCTTCAACGTAAATGAAATTATGAATCAATACTTCATTATTCATTTTTATTGATATTTCCTCGGTGATTGATGTTGGTGTTCGTAGAATTCTTGTGAATTTTGCAAGACACGAATGACGTTTTCTAGAAAGTTTCGAGTACATTGAAAATGAAAGTGTGAAATCTAACACGTACTCAAAAAATACACTTGGTTTATTATGAAATGGAATCTATTGAGTTGAAGCAGAGATTATAATTAATGATTGTTAAGTCATTAACGAAGGATGTACATCATAGGATATTAGTAATATGAATTAACCGAGTAGTATCTACCCTTTAACATTCACACGTAATAGCTTAGTACGAAAAGATATATTGTGGTTTAAAAACTCATATATATATATATATATATATATATATATATATATATATATATATATATATATATATATATATATATATATATATATATATATATAATATACATATAAATTTTTCAGAGGGAATGAGTTAATACTTCATAACTTGTTGATACAATATGCTCGTTGTTGATTTGTGATGATGTCGGTGATTATGAAACTGGCAGAGCTTGTGATGTTGTAGGTGCTGCTGGTACTCGTGATGCTGTCGATACTGATAGTGCTGCTTGTATAACAAGTCTATTTTGTAACGCACGCACCATTCCTGTCAGGGTTTCTATTCTCCCCTCTATCATCTCTATCGATCCACTCATCTTGATTTACGGTTCTGATTAGAATAAATAATCTCTAAAAATTTAGAGATTACATTATCACCGTAGCATATTTCTCCGATGAAGTTATGAATCAATACTTCATCGTTTGATGTTGTTGGTATTCCTTGGTATCTACAGGGCGTATGACGTTGATGCTCGTGGGACAGATTATGATGTTGGGGCTTGCGATGCGGATGTTGTTGGTGGTGGTAATGGTACTGTTGGTGTGGATGCGGGTGGTACAGTTGGTGCTTGCGGGGCTTGTGGGGCTTGTGATGCTTGTACGTTCTGCATCATATTCTCCAAAGCCACCACTCTAGCGCGAAGCTCGTTGACTTCTTCTAGTACACCGGGATGATTGGCGGTTGGAATGAGCGGATGAATAAGATCTAGAAGTTTAGATAATATATAATCGTGGCGAGATACTCTGGAAATGTGGGTGAAAATGGTGTTTCGGACTGGTTCGCCGGTAAGTGCTTCAGGTTCTTCGCCGAGAGGGAAATTTGGTGGGTGGAAAGGATCGCCTTCTTCTCGTCTCCATTGATTGAGTCGACTACGAACCCATCCCCAATCCATCTAGAATAGATGATGGCTAATCGGTTGATCCATTCCGGTTACACTACTTTTGGAGCTCAGATGAATATCCATATCGGAATAGCTGTCGGAATCCGATGAACTTGAACCAGTTGAAGGATCCATCTCGTACAGAGTAGGGAAAAGATTTTTGAAATGAAATAAATTATAGGACTAGTTTTGTAGTGACCCGAACTTTTCCATGATTATATATTAAATGAAAACTATATTTGCATGATTAAATGTTTCTAACATGTTAAGCAATCAAACTTGTTAAGACTTGATTAATTGAAATGAGTTTCATGTAGACAATTGACCACCCAAGTTGACCGGCGATTCAAACGTTAAAAACTTGTAAAAACTATATATATATATATATATATATATATATATATATATATATATATATATATATATATATATATATATATATATATGGTTAACATGAGATTATGATAAGTAAGTATCTTACTAAGTGTATTAACAATGAGTGATATACATAAAAATGAGATTATTGAATTAAGAAACTCGAAACGATATATATAACGATTATCGTTATAACAACGTCTTACTAAATACATATGAATCATATTAAGATATATATACACTATGTTTAACATGATAAAATGATAATTAAGTATATCATTAAGTGTGTTAACAATGAACTACATATGTAAAAACAAGACTACTAACTTAAGGATTTCGAAACGAGACATATATGTAACGATTATCGTTGTAACGACATTTTAATGTATATATATCATATTAAGATATATTCATACATCATAATATCATTATAATGTAATAATTTAACATCTCATTAAATATAATAAACAATGGATTAACAACATTAAATGAGATCGTTAACTTAAAGGTTTCAAAACAACACTTACATGTAACGACTAACGATGACTTAACGACTCAGTTAAAATGTATATACATGTAGTGTATTAAGATGTATTTGTACACTTTTGAAAGACTTCAAGACACATATCAAAGTACTTCTACTTAACAAAAATTCTTACAATTACATCCTCATTCATTTTCATCAACAATTCTACTCGTATGCACCCGTATTCGTACTCGTACAATACACAGCTTCTAGAAGTATATACTATTGGTATATACACTTCAATGATGAGCTCCTTAGCAGCCCATGTGAGTCATTAAACATTTGGGAACCATCATTTGGCAACTAGCATGAAATATCTCACAAAATTACAAAAAAATTATTATAAAGCATTCATGAATTATTTACATGAAAATAAACTTACACATCCTTTTTATCTAATCCATATACCAACAAACAAAAACACCTATAAACACTTCCATTCTTCAATTTTATTCATCTAATTGATCTCTCTCAAGTTCTATCTTCAAGTTCTAAGTGTTCTTCATAAATTCTATAAGTTCTAGTTTCATAAAATCAAGAATACTCTCAAGTTTACAAGTCTACTTCCAAGCTTTCTAATCCATTTCAAGTGATCATCCAATCTCAAGAAATCTTTATTATTTATAGTAAGATATATTTCTAATTCAAGGTAATACTCATATTCAAACTTTGGTTCAATTTCTATAACTATAACAATCTTATTTCGAGTGATAATCTTACTTGAACTTGTTTTCGTGTTATGATTCTACTTCAAGAACTTTCAAGCCATCCAAGAATCCTTTGAAGCTAGATCAATTTTTGTCACTTCCAGTAGGTTTACCTACTAAACTTGAGGTAGTAATGATGTTCATAACATCATTCGATTCATATATATAAAACTATCTTATTCGAAGATTTGAACATGTAATCACTAGAACATAGTTTAGTTAATTCTAAACTTGTTCGCAAATAAAGTTAATCCTTCTAACTTGACTTTTAAAATCAACTAAACACATGTTCTATATCTATATGATATGCTAACTTAATGATTTAAAACCTGGAAACACGAAAAACACCGTAAAATCGGACATACGCCGTTGTAGTAACACCGCGAGCTGTTTTGGGTTTGATAATTAAAGACTATGATAAACTTTGATTTAAAAGTTATTCTTATGGGAAAATGATTTTTCTTATTAACATGAAACTATATCCAAAAATCATGGTTAAACTCAAAGTGGAAGTATGTTTTTCAAAATGGTCATCAAGATGTCGTTCTTTCGACGGAAATGACTACCTCTTTAAAAATGACTTGTAACTTGTATTTCTGACTATAAACTTATACTTTTTCTATTTAGTTTCATAAATTTCAGTTCATTATGAAACCATAGCAACTTGAATCACTCAAAACGGATTTGAAACGAAGAAATGACGGGTAAAACAAAATTGGATAAATTTGCTAGTTTTAGCTACGAAAATTTTGTAACAAATCTAGACTAAACATATCCTAACTAATTTATATTGTATTATACATATTATGTAATCTTGGGATACCATAGACACGTATACAATGTTTTGTCATATCATATCGACCCATATATATATATATTTCGGAACAACCATAGACACTCTATATGCAGTAATGTTTGAGTTAGCTATACAGGGTTGAGGTTGATTCCAAAATAATATATATACTTTGAGTTGTGATCTAGCCTGAGACTTGTATACACTGGGTCATGGATTGATTCGAGATAATATATCTTTATTTATTCCAGTACATCTAACTGTGGACAACTAGTAGTAGGTTACTAACGAGGAATGCTAACTTAACAAACTTAAATCATAAAAACGTAATAAAAAATGTTGTGAATATATTTAAATCATACTTTGATATATATGTACATATTTGTTATAGGTTCGTGAATCGACCAGTGGCCAAGTCTTATTTCCAACGAAGGAAAAATCTGTGAAAGTGAGTTATAGTCCCACTTTTAAAATCTAATATTTTTGGGATGAGAATACATGCAGCTTTATAAATGTTTTACAAAATAGACACAAGTATGCGAAACTACATTCTATGGTTGGATTATTAAACCGAATATTGCCCCTTCAAGTCTGGTAGCCTAAGAATTAGGGAAATGACCCCTAATTGACGCGAATCCTAAAGATAGATCTATGGGCCTAACAAACCCCATTCTGGAATTTGGAATGCTTTAATACTTCGATTTATATGGTGATTGCGATTGCCAATTTATGACATACTTGCGAGTATGCGGGGAATATTCTATATGCATTATGTTAATGTCGGTTACCAGGTGTTCATCATAGAATGATTTTTATACACTTGCGAGTGTAAGATTATTGAATAAATGAAATCTTGTGGTCTATTATATTAATTTGATAATATATAGGTTAAACCTATAACTCACCAACATTTTTGTTGACGTTTTAAGCATGTTTATTCTCAGGTGATTATTAAGAGCTTCCGTTGTTTCATACTAAAATAAGGACAAGATTTGGAGTCCATGATTGTATGATATTGTGTAAAAACTGCATTCAAGAAACTTATTTCGATGTAATATATTTTTATTGTAAACCATTATGTAATGGTCGTGTGTAAACGGTATATTTTAGATTATCATTATTTGATAATCTACGTAATGTTTTTTTTAAACCTTTATCGATAAAATAAAGGTTATGGTTGTTTTAAAAATGAATGCAGTCTTTGAAAAACGTCTCATATAGAGGTCAAAATCTCGTGACGAAATCAATTAATATGGAACGTTTATAATCAATATGAACGGGATATTTCAGTTGGTATCCGAGCGTTGGTCTTAGAGAACCAGAAAATTTACATTAGTGTGTCTTATCGAGTTTGTTAGGATGCATTAGTGAATCTGGACTTCGACCGTATTTTCTTTAAAAATGATTGCTTAATATTTTTTTGTTGGAAACTACAAATTGTAACATGTAAATATTATGCGATATATTAATCTCTTAACATGTTTGATATTGTGTGATAGATGTCTACCTCTAGTACAAATCCCATCGACTCACCTAATAATAATGAAGAGTCAAAAATCTATTGGGAAGATTCACAAATTCCCAAAGAGGAACCGGAAGAAGAGGAACCGGAAGAAGAGGAACCAGAAGAAGAAGAGGTTCCGGAGGAGGAAATATTAGGAACCATAGAAAAACATATAAGTAAAAGAAAACCCTCAATGAATGGACCAAAATTAATAATGGTCAATGGTGTTTCCACCGAGGAAGCAAAATATTGGGAAGATTACCAATTTTCTGATGAATCGGATCCCGATGAGGATTCCGATGATGTTATAGAAATTACCTCGACCCAATTTGAAAAAGCAAAAGAAAATAATAAGGGAAAGGGCATCAAAATAGAGAAACCTGATTCCAACCCCGATGAACTTTATATGTATCGTCAACACCCGTATTTCTTAAGTTGTAACAATAACCCAGGAACCTCTAAGCCACCAGGTTTTTCTAAACCATTTGTGAAAACAACGGCTCGTATTAGAGGAACATCATATATCCCTAGAAAATTAACAAAACGAAACAGGTCTGAAGAGGAAGAAACTAGTGAGTCGGAATAAAGAGTTGTAATCATGAGGTGTAAAATATGTAAAATAAGTGCGCTTGTACTTTTCTTGTTGTATGTGAAAATTGCTTGTATTATTTGATAATTATCTTTTACGAATCTAATTCTCGTCTGTTTTACAGTATAAAAACACAATGAACGTTAAGGATAGACAACCAAAAATTTTAGAAGACCTACCCGGGGACATGATTGATGAAATCTTGTCTAAAGTCGGTCAGAATTCGTCGGCACAATTATTTATGGCAAAATTAGTTTGTAGAACATTTGAAGAACGTTCCAGGCATGCCTTTATAAAAGGCTTTCATTTGAAAGATGGGATATATCACATTGGGGACACCGTAAGTTACGCTGTGTTTTCTTTAAAGCGTTAAATGCGGGGAACCTAAATGCAATTTTACGCTACGGGTTAAAAACCTATTTTGACTCAACATATCCCAACGTAAGACTTCGTGAGTTAGAAAGAGCTTCTAACATGCAACATAAAGAAGCATGTTATGCTTACGGGTTAGTGATGTTCGCCTCTCACCAAAGTGAGAAAAAGAACATCGGATTACAACTTTTAAATAAAACCTTCCTACAAGTGACGGATTCAGTAGTTGGGGTGAGAAACAAGGTTTTTAGATTATTACGGGGCTATTGGGCATTACGAAACCCTCGTCCCTTTGACGACGTTACAACATGATGTCTTGTCAACGGCCACAATGGTTATGTCCCACAAGACCAAGGATGGGAAGTAGTCTTAGTAAAACCAGAATGCTTGACTTGTTTCTGGACTTATGAATTACGTGTTTTTATTGCCTTTGCTGAACGACTTGAGTATTAACTAGGATTGTTGTCACAACTGTTTTGTATCAAAGTTATTATGTGCTATATTTCATGCTATATGTATTATAGCGGTATTGTAAGTTTGTAAAATATTGTATAAAGGTTTGAACGCGAAATATTATTATAATCAGTTTTTCATATAGAATTGTAGTAGTTGAATTGTATATTAGCTACTAAGTATGAACTTAACGGGTAGGTACTACCCGAATTAAAACTATAAAACGCTAATATGAAGAAAAAGCTTTTATAAATGAGTTCATATTATGCTACGAAATACTATTGACTACTCTTAATATTCTATATGATTAACTTAATTCTTTTGGGCTATTTTTGAAGGAAATGGCACCGACGACTCGTCATAATTTGAACATGAGCGAGGAAGACTTCTGTGCTTTCCTTGCAGCAAACATAGCCGCAGTACAGGCTACGATGCAAAATAACAACAAATCTGAATCCAGCAATGGAACTAACACCACGAGAACTCGTGTAGGATGCTCCTACAAAGAATTCACTGCCTGTAAACCTTTGGAATTCGATGGAACCGAGGGTCCAATCGGATTAAATCGGTGGACTGAGAAGGTTGAATCGGTGTTTGCCATAAGTAAGTGTACTAAAGAAGACAAAGTAAAGTACGCTATGAAATGTCCCGTTCATATTGATTATAAACGTTCCATATTAATTGATTTTGTCGCGAGGTTTTGACCTCTATATGAGACGTTTTTCAAAGACTGCATTCATTTTTAAAACAACCATTACCTTTATTTTATCGATAAAGGTTTAAAAAGCATTACGTAGATTATCAAATAATGATAATCTAAAATATACCGTTTACACACGACCATTACATAATGGTTTACAATAAGAATATATTACATCAAAAATAAGTTTCTTGAATGCAGTTTTTACATAATATCATACAAGCATGGACTCCAAATCTTGTCCTTATTTTAGTATGCAACAGCGGAAGCTCTTAATAATCACTTGAGAATAAACATGCTTAAAACGTCAACAAAAAATGTTGGTGAGTTATAGGTTTAACCTATATATTATCAAATCATAATAATAGACCACAAGATTTCATATTTCAATACATCCCATACATAGAGATAAAAATCATTCATATGGTGAACACCTGGTAACCGACATTAACAAGATGCATATAGAATATCCCCATCATTCCGGGACACCCATCGGACGTGATAAAATCGAAGTACTAAAGCATTCCAAATTTCAGAATGGGGCTTGTTGGGCCCGATAGATCTATCTTTAGGATTCGCGTCAATTTGGGGGTCTGTTCCCAAATTCTTAGGCTACCAAGCTAAAAAGGGGCATATTCGGCTTCGATCATTCACCCATATAAAGTAGTTTCATTTACTTGTGTCTATTTCGTAAAATATTTATAAAATTGCATGTATTCTCATCCCAAAATATTAGATTTTAAAAGTGGGACTATAACTCACTTTCACAGATTTTTACTTCGTCGGGAAGTAAGACTTGGCCACTGGTCGATTCACGAACCTATAACAAATATGTACATATATATCAAAGTATGTTCAAAATATATTTACAACATTTTTAATACGTTTTACTGTTTTAAGTTTATTAAATCAGCTGTCCTCGTTAGTAACCTACATCTAGTTGTCCATAGTTAGATGTACAGAAATAAATAGATATATATTATCTTGAATCAATCCCCGACCCAGTGTATACACGTCTCAGGCTAGATCACAACTCAAAGTATATATATTTTTGGAATCAACCTCAACCCTTGATAACGCCAAAATTATACATGTTTATTGCCGTTATTTCGATCCAAAGTTGTTCCATTTGTATGTAATTTTTGTACGTATGTATTGTAATTCATGTATATTTATAAAAGTCCATTTTGAATGAATAAATGAAGACCAACAGCAAAAACAGAGTTAAAACGAAGATTGAACGCGCAAAACAGCCCGAAACTACTGAAATAGGTCCAAATGTGGCGCATCTCTCTTAGATGAGGCGCATCTGTGCACCAAATAACTCCCGACAGTTTCAGATGCGGAGCATGCAGACTTCTGGACCAAAACAGCCTCAGATGCGGCGCATCTGAGATGGATGCGGCGTATCCAAGCCAGATGCGGCGCATCTGTCCCAGATGCGGCGCATCTGACCCCCTGCCGACAGTCCTGAGTGCAGAATCGAGCTGGAATCTACTGAAAGTAAAGAGATGCGGCGCATCCCAAAGAGATGCGGCGCATCTGGTTACTTTCTGGCCAAAATACCTAACTTTTGAGGCTATTTAATGGAGCCTTTGGTTACTTACTTGACACACCTTCACTACTACGTTCTCCCTCAGTTCTAAGATGATTTTCAAGGTTCAAGGAAGGCTGCAAGTCAATCTCCACTCTTTCGACATCAAGATTAAGCTAGGATCATTTATCACAATTGGTACTATTGTTCTATATCTTTTTAACATGAATTCAACTTGTATTTACTGTTTCATTAGTTCTACTATGATTATGTTAGGCTAAAAGCCTTGTGTGTTTACTTCAATGTAAGATTTATGGTTTGGGATTGTTCTATACTTTGATGTTATGCTAGTTATACATATGTTTGATTGATTAAATTATCTAGTTCAACCGTAAGAACCATTGTTATGCTTGTTTAGATCTTCACTTCAATTATATAGATTGAAAACCTATTAATGTGAGTTAACTAGGAAAACAATCTATACTTCAATACACCTAGTAATCTAGATGATTAGATACATACACTTAAGTGATTTTGTTATGTGTTTAATTCGGTAATTGAATAAGTTCTAAAGCAACATAGTTATGAAATTACCTCAAGTGATTGTTGTAATTTAGGTTTTACGTGAGTTTAACCGGGTTGGATCTAGTTAGTTAATCGATCTAAATCACCATGTTCTTTCAAAAGATCCATTGTTGTAATCATCCTTGTATTTTAGTTCAATTATGTAAGTTATGACATGGTTTATGTGAGTTTATCAAAGACTATAGCTTATACTTCAACACCTAGTGATCTAGCCACATATATTTGAATATAGGATGTTAATTGAATGATATTTAGGATATACAATCATGTAGTTTACCTAGAGTGATCGTAGTAAACTAGGTTTTATGTGAATTCAACCATGAAAGAATCTTGTTGATTAAACATAGCTCTTAAGTTTATAGAAATTGTGAAATCGATATAAACTGTTCTATTGTAACTATCTCATAACGGTTTTAATTATAGAAGAACAATCTCTGTCATTTATCAAGCAAAGAAGTAAACACCGCATTCTCATTCTTGTTAATTACTATATTTATTTACTGTTTCGTTAAACGAAAATACAACTTCAAACACAAAACCCCCCCTTTTAGAATAATTAATCGTGGTAAAATCTTAAAAACAAACTTCTCCCTGTGGATCGAACTGGTCAATTTACTTGCTAGTTACTGCATGATCGGGTTTTAGTTGCCTGTATTATGTGTTAATTATTAAGCATATTGTCTTCATTTTAAAGGTTACGTTTTGACACATCAACTTTTTGGCGCCGCTGCCGGGGAGCGGTTTTGTTAAAAGATTTTAATAAACTTTGAATTATTTGATCCTTTTGTAGGAATTCAATTCCTAGAAAAGTTACTTTTTATTGTAAGCTTGTGTTTTTGCAATTGGTTTGTTTGTGGTGTTGTGATTGCAGGATAGGTATTAGTGCATGAATCTACGTTCTTCCAACTCTAATTTAATTCCTTCATATCCTGAGCCTGAAAGAGAACTTCACGAATGCTTAAGAGCTCAAGAAGTAGAATCTCTTGCTCAGGGTTTAAAATCACTTTCATTCGATTCTAACTCTGAACCAATTGTTCAACCAATCATCGAGCCAGTCATTAAAGAAGAGGAAGAGATGACTGCTACAAATCAAACGATGGATGCTTTGATGAAGGCAACAAGGACAGGACAAGGCCACGCAATTGTTCAACCTACGATGACTGATGGTTTTGAAATAAAGGGGCAATTTCTCCACATGGTGACTAATACATGCCAATTCGGTGTAGCCCCAAATGAAGATGCTAACGAGCATCTTCGTAAGTTTGTAAGCATTTGCAAGCTTTTCAAAATCAAAGATGTCTCCGACGAAGTTGCATGTCTAAAAATCTTTCCATGGTCCCTAAAGGATGATGCAAGAGATTGGCTGGACTCATTACCGGAAGGTTATATTGAAGATTGGAATGACATGATGGACAAATTTTTGTCAGAATTCTTCCCTGCTTCAAAAGCAGCAAAATTGCAAAGTGATATAAATCACTTCAAGCAAAAGTCTAACGAGACTCTTTATGAAGCTTGGACCCGATTTAATAAAATTCTTAGGGTATGTCCTCAACACGGGTTGAGTACATTCCAAAAAGTCCAAATTTTCTATAAAGGAGTCAATGTGGCTACCCGGAAGGATATAGATGTTGCAGCAGGAGGATCAATCATGAAAAAAATGCCCGAAGACGCTCACACGATAATTGCCGATATAGCAGCCCATTCTCATAATTGGTATCAGGAGATGGAGTTATCTAGATTGTCAACAGTTGCTAATGTCGAAAGCAACGATGAAATCGCTGCATTAAAAGTTCAATTGGCAAATCAAGCAAGGCAAATCGAGAAGGTAACCAAAGAAATGCACGCTATCAGGGTAGGGTGCGAGTTGTGCCAAGGTCCCCATCTCACGCGAGATTGCGACCAAATGACGATGGAAGAGCAAGCAAATTTCTTAGGTTACTTGCACAAAGGTGAAATGAATTTTGACGACTTTCTGGCGGTTGAAGCAATGAACCGAAAATATCCTCCTGTCAACAGTTATCAAATAGGGGGACCTTCAAGTTCGAACAACAATTACCACGGAGGAAATGCAGGTTACCAAAATAACCGGAATTTCCAGAATCAAAATCAAAGAAATGCACCACCGGGGTAGAATCATCTAAACAATCGTAATCAACCTCCACGAAATTACCAAAATAATTTCCAACACAATCAACCACAACCACAACCACAAACACATGTACAACCACAACCCGAGAAGAAATCCGGTTTAGAAGATCTTTTGAGAGATTTTATGGTTAAACACGAGCAAAATGCGGAACTTCAAACTCAGCAAATTTGAAATCAACAAGCTACGATTCAGAATTTAGAAAGGGATATTGGAAGGATTTCACAGTTACTAGCTGAGAGACCACCTGGTGCTCTCCCCTCAAATACTCAAGTGAATCCTAGTAACAATCAAATAAGGAATGAGCATGTAAATGCTATAACTACTAGAAGTGGTTTAACCACTAACCCAGAGACCCTTAAGTCTCCAGAAGTTCCTTTGTCTCCTTCTGTTTTGCAGGTACCTGTTGATGTAGATGAGCATGTTGAAAAAGAACAAGAGAAAGATGATCCACCGAAGGTCATATCGAAGAAAAGTGAAGAACCACCAGTGAAGGTGTAAAAGGCACCTATTCCATACCCAAAAGCATTGAAGAAAGACAGACTCGCGAGCCAATATCAGAAATTTACGGATATGATCAAGCAAATCAGCATTAACATGCCACTCGCGGAGGTTCTTAAGGGTATGCCCCATTACGGGAAGTTTTTGAAAGATCTCATATCCTCGAAGGGTAAATACCACGATGTTTCTGCCACATTCCTCCATGAGGAGTGTTCGGCAATCTTGAAAAAGCAAAATGTACCTCCAAAATTGGGAGATCCGGGTAGTTTTATCATACCATGTATGATGGGTGATTCGGTAGTGTACGATGCACTAGCCGACCTAGGTGCAAGTGTTAACATAATGCTTTACTCGTTATATTTGAAACATGACTTAGGAGACTTGAAACCAACCTGGATGGGTATTCGATTAGAAAATCAATCATTTGATACTCCCATAGGTATAGCCGAGGATATTCTTGTAAAAGTTGGCTCACTTATCTTTCCAGTCGACTTTGTTATTCTAGAAATGTAAGAGGATACAAAAGTTCCTATCATTTTAGGACGTCCTTTCCTTAACACCGCAGATGCTATCATTAATGTCCAAAAAGAACAATTAAGTCTAGGTGTGGGAAACGAGAGAATAATTTGTCATATTAACAAAGCCATGAAAAGACCTACTTCCACCGATGACTCTTGTTTTCAAATTGATGTCATAAATCTTTGTGTTGAGGATGAATTGCAGGAACTACTTGAAATCGATACCTCGGGGTTTGCCCCGGTAAGTGAAAGTGAATATTTCAATATCGATGAGGCTTTTGATGAGTTAATGAAAGTGGTCACGGATGATGAGACCATGGAAGAAGAAATTCCTAAGGAAGAGGAATCATTTGAAGATATCGGAAATAAAGATAGATTCTGAATAAAGAATTCCTTAGAAGAACCACCCGTACTAGAGCTTAAGGAGCTACCCAAACACTTGGAGTATTCTTACCTCGAAGGTACATCTCAATTACCGGTAATTATTGCTTCACATCTTTCCGGTAACGAGAAGGAAAGGTTAATCTCTATTTTGAAAACCCATAAAAAGGCTATAGCCTGGAAAACGACCGACATTCCAGGGATAAACCCGTCTTATTATACACATAAAATTCTCCTTGAGAATGACTTCAAACCAGTAGTACAAAGACAACGCAGGCTAAATCCCAACATGAAAGAGGTTGTTAAAAAGGAGGTAGTCAAGCTTCTTGACGCCGGGTTAATCTACCCCATCTCTGATAGTCCTTGGGTTAGTCCAGTACAAGTAGTACCCAAAAAGGGGGGGTACAACCGTTATTGTAAATGAAAAGGACGAACTCGTTCCAACTAGAATGGTTACCGGCTGGAGAGTCTGTATTGATTACAGGCGTCTCAATGATGCCACTAGAAAGGATCATTTCCAGTTGCCTTTTATTGATCAAATGATTGAACAATTAGCGGGGAAAGAATACTATTGCTTTCTAGATGGTTTCTCCAGTTACTTCCAAATTCTAATTGATCCCAACGACCAAGAAAAGACCACATTCACTTGTCCTTTTGGGACCTTTGCCTATCGTCGCATGCCTTTTGGTTTATGTAATGCACCCGGAACCTTTCAAAGGTGCATGATGGCAATTTTTGATGATATGGTAGAGGATTGTATGGAAGTCTTCATGGATGACTTTTCCGTGTTTAGAGACTCCTTTGAATCGTGTCTTTTTAACCTTGAACGTATGCTTATCCGATGTGAGAAAGCAAATTTGGTCCTGAATTGGGAAAAATGCCACTTCATGGTGAAGGAGGGCATTGTACTTGGTCACAAGATATCTCGTGCGGGAATAGAGGTAGATAAAGCTAAAATTGAAGTTATCTCTAAACTACCTATACCGACGAATGTCAAGGCAATTAGAAGCTTTCTTGGTCACGCGGGATTTTATAGGCGATTTATCAAAGATTTCTCTAAAATCGCCCGTCCAATGACCAAACTTCTTGAAAAGGATGCTCCATTTGACTTTGATTCCAATTGTGAGAATGCATTCTCCATTCTAAAGTCAAAACTCACACAAGCTCCCATTATCGTGTCTCCGGATTGGAGTATGCCTTTTGAGTTAATGTGTGACGCGAGCGACTATGCCTTAGGTGCTGTCTTAGGACAACAACCCGATAATCATTTTCGTCCAATTTATTATGCGAGCAAAATTCTAACAGGAGCTCAAATTAATTATACCACCACTGAAAAAGAGCTCTTAGCAGTTGTTTATGCGTTTGATAAATTTCGGTCATATTTGGTGTTGTCCAAGACCATTGTTTACACGGATCATTCGGCTCTTAGGTACTTATTCTCGAAACTAGATGCAAAACATCTTCTCATACGTTGGGTTCTTTTACTTCAAGAGTTTGACATTGAGATACGTGATAAGAAAGGAGCCGAGAATCTAGCTGCCGACCATTTATCCCGACTTGAAAACCCCGAATTAGAAAAACTCGATGATACAATTATCAAGGACACATTTCCTGATGAATCTCTAATGAGGGTTGAAAAGGAATCTGAAATCCCATGATTTGCCCATTTTGCAAAATATCTTGCTTCAGGCATTCTTCAAAAAGGACTTTCTTATCAACAAAAGAAGAAATTCTTTGCGGATTTGAAGTCCTATTTCTGGGAACATCCTGTGACAACCCGAAAATTTCCAACCAAATTTAAACTTTAATCTTTATATGTTTCCGACACGATAAGCAATATTTGTTAAGTTAAATTTCAAGAATTTTAAACTATGTTCATACATTCATTCAACCTCGACCAAGTTCCAACAATTCACGAACCATTAAACAAATATGATTATATATGTATATGTGTATATATATTATAACTTGAAACGTAAACAAAATATTAGATTAAATACTTTATATGATTGTATCTGTTTCAAAATATTTATTAATGGAATTAGAAGATAAGATCAAATGATTGAATTATCAGATATATTGAATTATGATTACAAGTCTCTGTTGAAAGGCCCACGTTGATTTGAGAAATCTTTCCATTTTAACAATATTCGGAAAATGGTAAAGTGATTTATAAATAAGAACAAATTGTCAATCATTGAGAACTAGACAAAGGATAGTGGAAGATTGAATCTCATAAAGACTCAATTGATCTATTTAGTTTCAAACGTACAAAAACGTTTTCAGTTTAAAAAGAACTTTATTATTAAAACGTATATAACTTTTATAAATATCTAGAACCACTTTTGACAACTCATTACTTAACTAGTATGATAAAGATAACGATATTTATATTTTATTTTATTAAATATATATAACGATTTAAATTAATATTATATATATTTATACGCGTATTATACGTACATAGTTTTATACTTTTAATATACTTAAACTTTACCTTTACTTTATTTTTACTTTACTTTAACTTTAATAATTCACTTTAATAATTCATACTTTAATAATTCACTTTAATAATTCATACTTTAATAATTCACTTTAATAATTCATATTTTAATAATTCACTTTAATAATTTATACTTTAATAATTCATACTTTAATAATTCACTTTAATAATTCAAAAATCTATTATCGTTTTATCATAATGTCATCTTAGTAATTATAAATATTGATATTTTTATAATAATAAGTATTATTACAAAATAATACAACTTTTACTTACTATCATTATAGATATTATTTTATCAAATAAATATGTGATACAAACATATTTTACTACGTGTAATAACTTACTTTAATAATACCTATCATATTATCTTTATGATATTAAATGAACCCTATAAATTTTATTACTTAATATATATAAAAGTATATTTTATTATATAAATTTAATATAAAATTTCATTTATTGATAAGTAAATTATATTATTTACTCTAATAAATCTTTTAAAAATATTTAAAAATATAAAATGACGATATTTAAACTATATATTAATCATGTATAGATTTTTGGAAATTATTTTGAGTCAAATTTACTTTTGTTGACTTTTGCATATTAGTCTCGAGCATTAGGATTGTGGTACACTATGACTTGACCTAATTTGTTAGACAAATATTGACCAACACATAAATATATATAATTAATTTAGGTTCGTGAATCCGAGGCCAACCTTGCACTTGTTCAATGACGTTATTGTAGCGACCCGACCAAATCATGTTTGACGGCGCCGACTACTTAGGTCCCGTTACGTGGTCATAAGTCTTTATCATGACGTTTGACCAAAATAAGTCGCATTTATTTCATAAGTAAAAGGATGTTTGAAGTTTACAAATGTAGTTCAAAAGACTAGTTACATTACAATGTTTAACGTACGAATGAAACCTATGCGACACAATTTAAAGTAGCCAAAAAACGCTCCAACTATGCATGTATACTCGACATCCAAGCAAGTATCAAAAGTACTGAGTGGAAGCATGTATCACACAAATGTTCAAGGACCTGAGAAAAACATAGAAATCTGTCAACGAAAACTTTGGTGAAATCATAGGTTTGAGTAAGTAAGTACAAGTGAACCACAAGATTTGCAACGGATGAGATAATAGTAATACATTCCAAAAGTTTGTTTCACGAGCACCCAATTATCAATGCTTAACATTCCTTCCATAGAACCCCATCACAATAGTGTTAGAACATACACTGTTTCTCGAAAATACATTTCATTCGTAAACGGTAGCGAACCGTTTGAATGAGGGTTTGTCAAACCCATATGGCCATATAACATAAGTTCTCGCTTACACCCGGCAAGTGTAACTAATGATAATCGAATTGAGGATTTTTGTTCAAACTCGTATGTAGAATGTTTGTTTTCCTGTACTTGTGTTCACTTAGTAAAAAGAAACGTTTATGTTTTCTCATCCCAAATGTAAGTGCAAGTGAGTAAAAGTGGGACTATGATCTCACCTTGAGCGGAAGAGTAAATAAGTACTTCGACAAGTAACGTGTGCAAAGAACAATGCTAGTCTTGACATAAACAAATAGGTCGTATCAATAACGGTAAACACGATAGATCAAAGATGTTCAATTAGTCCTTCGGCTCGTTACGACTCGATTATGTAGCATGTGAAATCAAATTGTCAAGTTTCATGCAAGATACAAGTATAGAAACAAGTTAGGAAGGTTGCATAATCATTTGGTTAAGTTTGACAAAAAGTCAAACTTTGGTCGGTCAAAGTCAACGAAAAAGTCAACGCATTCGGGTCGGGTCCCGAACTATTTTCCTGAGGTTTTTAATCATGTATGAGCATGTTAGAACAAGTTACATGTGAATCGGAGGTCCATAGCATAGCAAACATTTTCCGTAAAATGACCAGCGAAGACAGAAGCCTGCCAGTGTATCTGGACGGCGTCCAGATTGTCTGGACGGCGTCCAGCTTTGAAGACTGGGACGGCGTCCAAGTATCTGGACAGCGTCCAGCCTTGAAATCTGGGACGGCGTCCAAGGGTCTGGACGGCGTCCAGATTGGTATTCAAGTCTGATGCAGAAACCTTCTAAGTGCACGAACCAAAAACCAACTAACACCTTTTATGATCCGCAAACAACCAAAACATGTATCATACCCGTTGGAAAGGTATTTTGATGAAGAAAACGACTAGACACATTTCAACAAGTAATTCAACACCTACAACAACCCAAAATCGCATTAAACGTTCATAATCAAAGGTCCAAGTTCTAAAAACGCATTTCATGATTCGGGTAACCAATTTACATGTATGATATGCCGTTTCGAAGGTAATCAAACACACGTTGCAAAAAAACACTTATCAACAATATTTCATAGCATTTGATACATCAAAAGTTCATATAAAGCTTATCAAACCCTAACCAAAATCTTAAAACCAATAATCATGTTAATGTAAGGTTTTCATGTCAATCAACACACCAAAACGAAGCTAATGAAGTAACTAACACTTTGAACACACAACCATTAACATCTAAACACAT
Organism: Rutidosis leptorrhynchoides; assembly: GCF_046630445.1. Taxonomy (NCBI): domain Eukaryota; kingdom Viridiplantae; phylum Streptophyta; class Magnoliopsida; order Asterales; family Asteraceae; genus Rutidosis; species Rutidosis leptorrhynchoides. Next base: position 46,941,645 of record NC_092337.1, on the reverse strand, counting down.
TTCATCATTCAAAATCAAAGTTTTAACAAACACTTTTTCAAGTTCATGCTAGTTATGTCAAATCACAAGATCGAGCATACAAATTACATATACGACATCACAATGAGCCATAGACACTAATTAACACACTTTTAAGTCAAGAACACTAAGATTATGAAATTTAGAGTTTTTAGAAAGTTACCCAATCGAGATGAAATTAGTATCAAAACGTAGAGAATGAAGAGAGGATTCCAAATATGTAATTTGTTTTGATGTTAGCCTCCAAAATCGGATTTAGATGATGAATTAAGGATTGAATGTTGAGAGGATTTGGAAGTAGTAAAAGATGAGGATGAAAATGAATGGATGAAAGGGGTTTGACCCTTTGACCTAGTCAAGGGTTTGATCCCTTGTCAAGTTTAGTCCCTCAACTTTCGTTCGGGTGCGTGAATTAAACGAGATAATTTAAAACGCGTATTAACGGGAGATGTTATAAACATATAACGGAGTTTAATTTAGTATAACGGAAAAGTAAATGGAAAAAGGCGGGATGTTACATTACCTACTCCTTAAAAGAAATTTCGTCCCGAAATTTAAGTAGGCGTAGTAGTCGTTGTTTCTTCCTCGAGATCTTGCGTTTCCGAATTCACGAATAGATGAGGATACTTCCTTTGCATTTGATCTTGTCTTTCCCAAGTAAACTCGGGTCCCCTTTTGGCGTTCCAACGGACTTTAACAATCGGGATTCGGCTTTGTTTCAATCTCTTGATGGAGGTGTCCACAATTTCAACCGGTTCCTCCACAAAATGAAGTTTGTCATCAATAGTAAGTTCCTCGAGAGGGATGACGATATCGGGTTCGGCAAGACACTTTTTCAAGTTAGATACATGGAAGGTAGGATGAACGGAGTTCAATTGAGGCGGAAGATCTAAACGATAAGCAACGGTTCCAATACGCTCCAAGATTTCGAAAGGACCAATATACTGAGGATTTAGCTTCCCGCGTTTCCCAAAATGGATTACACCCTTCCAAGGTGCGACTTTTAACATGACGCGGTCACCGACTTGAAATTCAAGGTCGTTGCGTCTTTTGTCGGTATAGCACTTTTGACGACTCCGGGCCGTCCGAAGCCTATCTCGGATTTGAACGATCTTCTCGGTGGTTTCGTGAATGAGTTCGGGTCCGGTGATTTGTACGTCGCCTACTTCGGCCCAACAAAGAGGTGAACGACATTTTCGGCCATATAGCGCTTCAAAAGGTGCGACTTTAATACTCGCGTGATAACTATTGTTGTAAGAGAACTCGGCGAGAGGTAAGTGCTTGTCCCAAGCTTTTTCGAAATCAACCACGCAAGCTCGTAACATGTCCTCTAAGGTTTGAATTGTACGTTCGCTTTGTCCATCGGTTTGAGGATGATATGCGGTGCTCATGTCTAAACGCGTTCCCAACGCTTCTTGCAATGTACGCCAAAATCTAGAAACGAAACGGCCATCTCGGTCGGAGATAATCGATAAAGGTACACCGTGTCGGGCTACGATCTCCTTAATGTAAAGTTGTGCAAGTTTCTCCATTTTGTCCGTTTCTTTCATGGCAAGGAAGTGTGCGGATTTGGTGAGACGGTCAACAATAACCCAAATGGTATCATAACCGCCCGTCGTTTTTGGTAGCTTGGTGATAAAATCCATCGTTATCCTTTCCCACTTCCATTGCGGGATCTCGGGTTGTTGAAGTAGTCCGGACGGTCTTTGGTGTTCGGCTTTGACTTTGGAACATGTCAAAAACTTGGAAACATAAGTAGCTACGTCCCTTTTGATGTTCGGCCACCAATATAGTTGTTTAAGGTCGTGGTACATCTTATTGGCACCGGGTGAATCAAGTATCGTGACTTATGGGCTTCATCTAAAATAAGGCTTCGTAGGTCCCCATAACTAGGCACCCAAATCCTTCCGGCGTAATATCGAAGTCCGGTCTCCCTAATTTCGAATCGAGAGACGAGAATGTTCAAGAGCTCGTGTGAAAGGTTTTCATCCTTGAGAGCCTCATCTTGGGCTACCCGAATTTGGCTATTAAGGTTTGTGTGGATGGTGATGTTTAAGGCTCGGACATGAAGAGGCACCGCTCTTTCTTTTCGACTTAAGGCATCGGCTACTACATTTGCCTTCCCGGGATGGTAACGAAGCTCGCAATCGTAATCGTTTAAGGTTTCAATCCACCTTCGTTGTCTCATGTTTAGTTGCTTTTGATCGAAAATGTGTTGGAGACTTTTGTGGTCGGTAAAGATAGTACTCTTGGTTCCATAAAGATAGTGTCTCCACATTTTAAGTGCAAAGACAACGGCTCCGAGTTCGAGATCATGCGTCGTGTAGTTTCGTTCATGAATTTTGAGTTGTCGAGAAGCATAAGCAATGACTTTCGTTCGTTGCATCAATACACACCCAAAACCATGTTTCGAGGCATCGCAATATACAACAAAGTCATCATTGCCTTCGGGAAGTGACAAGATAGGAGCGGTGGTTAGCTTCATTTTCAAGATTTGGAATGCGGATTCATGTTCGGTTGCCCAAACGAATTTTCTTCCCTTATGAGTTAACGTGGTTAGAGGACGAGCAACCAAAGAAAAATCCTTGATGAATCTACGGTAGTATCCGGTGAGACCCAAGAATTGACGAATGTGAGTAGGAGTAGTAGGAGTCTCCCATTTACTAATGGCTTCGATTTTCGTTGGATCGACTTTAATACCTTGGTCACTTACAACATGACCAAGAAATTGAACTTCCTTTAACCAAAATTCATACTTGGAGAATTTGGCATAGAGTTGTTCTTGTCTTAAAAGTTCAAGCACAAGTCGGAGGTGTTCCTCGTGTTCTTCTTCGCTTTTTGAATAGACTAAAATATCATCGATAAACACGATAACGAATTTGTCAAGATACGGTTTGCACACGCGGTTCATAAGATCCATGAACACCGTCGGTGCGTTAGTGAGACCAAATGGCATTACAAGAAATTCATAACTACCATAACGAGTTCGGAAAGCGGTTTTGGAGACATCTTCCCCCTTAACCCTCAATTGATGATAACCCGAGCGGAGATCGATTTTTGAATATACACAAGACCCTTGTAATTGATCAAAGAGGTCATCGATGCGAGGAAGAGGATATCGGTTCTTAACCGTCAATTTGTTTAGTTCACGATAGTCAATGCACATTCATAGGGATCCGTCTTTCTTTTTAACAAACAAAATCGGAGCGCCCCAAGGTGAATGGCTAGGTTGGATAAAACCACGATCAAGTAGTTCTTGGATTTGACTTTGCAATTCTTGCATTTCGGATGGAGCGAGTCTATATGGTGCACGTGCTACGGGTGCAGCTCCCGGAATAAGATCGATTTGGAATTCAACCGGTCGATGAGGTGGAAGACCCGGCAATTCGTCGGGAAATACATCGGAATAGTCACTAACAATTGGCACATCATCGATGTGCTTCTCATCGGACTCGACTTTCTTAACGTGAGCAAGGATCGCAAAACAACCCTTACGGAGTAGTTTTCTAACTTTAATACACGAAACGAGGTTGAGTCCGGTGCAACTCTTATCGCCATAGACGATCAAAGGTTCACCATTCTCGATAGGGATTCGGATTGCGTTAAGATCACAAAGGATGTGAGATTTCATTTTGGCTAGCCAATTCATACCGATTATTACATCGAAGCTACCTAGTTCCATGGGTATCAAGTCGATTTCAAACTCATTACCCAAAATGTTTAACGTACACCCCCGGTAATATGTGTCGGCACTCAATAGTTTTTCGTTGGCCACTTCAATGGTATAAGTGGTATCTAGTGGATGTGGTGGAGTATTAAAAGAATGAGTCAAAGTCTTGGATACAAAACTCTTATCGGCACCCGAATCGAATAAACAAGTAACATAAGTGTGGTTGAGAAGAAACGTACCCGTGACTAATTCATTATCATCTCGGGCTTCCTCGGTGTTGATGTTGAAATCTCGGCCGCGCGTATTGGGGTTATCTTTCCTCTTCGGGCATGCATTTCTATAATGGCCCGTTTGGCCACATTCATAACAAGTGCCCGTTTTTGGTGCATTGGGCCCCTTTCGAGCGATGGGGGCAACACTTTTACACTCATTGGCCTTATGACCAACTCCTTGGCACCGGTGGCAAATTAACTTGCCACATTCACCAAAGTGATGTTTGTTGCATTTGTTGCAAAGAGGTAGGTTCCCGGCATAACCCTTCTTGCCGTCGGAGGTGTAAGGCTTCTTAGCAAAGTTGTTGTTGCTTGATTGGGAGGGTTCCCACTTTCTTTTGTTGCCGCCCGATTTATCCTCGGCCTTAGGTGCCGGAACTACGATTTCGTCAACCGTTTCTATCAATTTGCGGGCCATGTTCAAAGCTTCTTGATGATTAGTGGGTTTGGATGACATTACTCCGTGTTTGATACTCTTTGGAAGACCATCCATGTAAAGTTCAACCCTTAAAGCTTCGGGGTTCACAAGATTTGGGCACATCAAGGCTAGTTCGGAAAATCGTTGATTATAAGCCTTGAGATCATTTCCGATCGCCTTTAAAGTTCTTAGCTCTTGTTCGAGCCTTCGGGTTTCTTCACGAGGGAAATATTCGACAATCATCTTTTCCCTCAAGTCGGCCCAAGAGAGGGCGTGAGCTTCATCGGTACCCACCGATTGTACATAAGTATTCCTCCATGTAAGAGCGACACCGGCGAAGGTGTGAGTGGAGTATTTGACCTTGTCTTGGTCCCGACAACCGTTTATGCTAAAGACGGCTTCCGTTTGCTCAAACCATCGGGTGAGCACGACCGGTCCCCCGGTTCCATCAAAAGTGTGAGGTTTGCACCCCATGAAGGATTTATAGGAGCACCCTTCGTTTGAGTTACCGGCTCCATTGTTGTTGTTGTTGTTGTTGTTGTGGTTGTTATTATTATTGTTGTTGGAAGAGTGACCGGCCATGGCCACATCCACGGCGGTGGCTATCATTCGTTGTAGAGCTTGTTCGGGAGTTTCGGGAGGAGCGCATCGACGAGCCATTGTTCCTTCAAGACACAAGAATACCGTTGGTTAGTATTCTAAATAATACTAACCGTGATATGGAATAAAGATAGAGAGAAAATTTTCCTTGACTCACCTTAAATTCTTTATGCCACAATGTCGGAAAGTTCATATGAGTCACCGTAATATAATCCCGGAAATTATATTACCCTGATTCATATGTGCATTCGACATCATTTCATATAGTCAAGGTGGCGTGTCAATCAAATTAAACAACGTGAGATTAAGATGAACTAAGAGTAGATATGAGTAGAAGCGTTCGAGTATAAATGCACAAGTAGTCAAGTAATTCCTACTTCAAGTCTATATACCGGTTGTAGTCTAGACTCACCAATGTACCCTATGACTCGAGGTTGACACCAATGAACTCTAAATCCCTACAACCAACGCTCTGATACCATCTGTAGCGACCCGACCAAATCATGTTTGACGGCGCCGACTACTTAGGTCCCGTTACGTGGTCATAAGTCTTTATCATGACGTTTGACCAAAATATGTCGCATTTATTTCATAAGTAAAAGGATGTTTCAAGTTTACAAATGTAGTTCAAAAGACTAGTTACATTACAATGTTTAACGTACGAATGAAACCTATGTGACACAATTTAAAGTAGCCAAAAAACGCTCCAACTATGCATGTATACTCGACATCCAAGCAAGTATCAAAAGTACTGAGCGGAAGAATGTATCACACAAACGTTCAAGGACCTGAGAAAAACATAGAAATCTGTCAACGAAAACGTTGGTGAAATCATAGGTTTGAGTAAGTAAGTACAAGTGAACCACAAGATTTGCAACAATGAGATAATAGTAATACATTCCAAAAGTTTGTTTCACGAGCACCTAATTATCAATGCTTAACATTCCTTCCATAGAACCCCATCACAATAGTGTTAGAACATACACTGTTTCTCGAAAATACATTTCATTCGTAAACGGTAGCGAACCGTTTGAATGAGGGTTTGTCAAACCCATATGGCCATATAACATAAGTTCTCGCTTACACCCGGCAAGTGTAACTAATGATAATCGAATTGAGGATTTTTGTTCAAACTCGTATGTAGAATGTTTATTTTCCTGTACTTGTGTTCACTTAGTAAAAAGAAACGTTTATGTTTTCTCATCCCAAATGTAAGTGCAAAAGAGTAAAAGTGGGACTATGATCTCACCTTGAGCGGAAGAGTAAATAAGTACTTCGACAAGTAACGTGTGCAAAGAACAATGCTAGTCTTGACCTAAACAAATAGGTCGTATCAATAACGGTAAACACGATAGATCAAAGATGTTCAATTAGTCCTTCGGCTCGTTACGACTCGATTATGTAGCATGTGGAATCAAATTGTCAAGTTTCATGCAAGATACAAGTATAGAAACAAGTTAGGAAGGTTGCATAATCATTTGGTTAAGTTTGACAAAAAGTCAAACTTTGGTCGGTCAAAGTCAACGAAAAAGTCAACGCGACCGGGTCGGGTCCCAAACTATTTTCCTGAGGTTTTTAATCATGTATGAGCATGTTAGAACAAGTTACATGTGAATCGGAGGTCCATAGCATAGCAAACATTTTCCGTAAAATGACCAGCGAAGACAGAAGCCTGCCAGTGTATCTGGACGGCGTCCAGATTGTCTGGACGGCGTCCAGCTTTGAAGAATGGGACGGCGTCCAAGTATTTGGACGGCATCTAGCCTTGAAATCTGGGACGGCGTCCAAGGGTCTGGACGGCGTCCAGATTGGTATTCAAGTCTGATGCAGAAACCTTCTAAGTGCACGAACCAAAAACCAACTAACACCTTTTATGATCCGCAAACAACCAAAACATGTATCATACCCCGTTGGAAAGGTATTTTGACGAAGAAAACGACTAGACACATTTCAACAAGTAATTCAACACCTACAACAACCCAAAACCGCATTAAACGTTCATAATTAAAGGTCCAAGTTCTAAAAACGCATTTCATGATTCGGGTAACCAATTTACATGTATGATATGCCGTTTCGAAGGTAATCAAACACACGTTGCAACAAAACACTTATCAACAATATTTCATAGCATTTGATACATCAAAAGTTCATATAAAGCTTATCAAACCCTAACCAAAATCTCAAAACCAATAATCATGTTAATGTAAGGTTTTCATGTCAATCAACACACCAAAACGAAGCTAATGAAGTAACTAACACTTTGAACACACAACCATTAACATCTAAACACATTTCATCATTCAAAATCAAAGTTTTAACAAACACTTTTTCAAGTTCATGCTAGTTATGTCAAATCACAAGATCGAGCATACAAATTACATATACGACATCACAATGAGCCATAGACACTAATTAACACACTTTTAAGTCAAGAACACTAAGATTATGAAATTTAGAGTTTTTAGAAAGTTACCCAATCGAGCTGAAATTAGTATCAAAACATAGAGAATGAAGAGAGGATTCCAAATATGTAATTTGTTTTGATGTTAGCCTCCAAAATCGGATTTAGATGATGAATTAAGGATTGAATGTTGAGAGGATTTGGAAGTAGTAAAAGATGAGGATGAAAATGAATGGATAAAAGGGGTTTGACCCTTTGACCTAGTCAAGGGTTTGATCCCTTGTCAAGTTTAGTCCCTCAATTTTCATTCGGGTGCGTGAATTACCTAAACGAGATAATTTAAAACGCGTATTAACGGGAGATGTTATAAACATATAACGGAGTTTAAATTAGTATAACGGAAAAGTAAATGGGAAAAGGCGGGATGTTACAGTTATATGTATTTTTACTACGAAATACAGTATGGTGAGTTTCATTTGCCTTTTTACCCTTTATATTTTTGGGACTGAGAATACATGCGCTTTTATAAATGTTTGACGAAATAGACACAAGTAATTGAAACTACATTCTATGGTTGAATTATCGAAATCGAATATGCCCCTTTTTATTAAAGTCTGGTAATCTAAGAATTAGGGAACAGACACCCTAATTGACGCGAATCCTAAAGATAGATCTATTGGGCCTAACAAACCCCATCCAAAGTACCGGATGCTTTAGTACTTCAAAATTTATATCATGTCCGAAGGAGGATCCCGGAATGATAGGGGATATTTTTATATGTATCTAGTTAATTTCGGTTACCAAGTGTTCACCATATGAATGATTATTTTTGTCTCTATGCATGGGACGTATATTTATGAGAACTGGAAATGAAATTCTTGTGGTCTATTAAAATGATGAAAATAAATGATTATGATAAACTAATGAACTCACCAACCTTTTGGTTGACACTTTAAAGCATGTTTATTCTCAGGTGTTAAAGAAATCTTCCGCTGTGCATTTGCTCATTTTAAAGATATTACTTGGAGTCTTTCATAGCATATTTCGAAGAACGTTGCATTCGAGTCATTGAGTTCATCAAAGACTATTATTAAATCAATTTATAGTTGGATAGTGGATATTATGAAATGGTATGCATGCCTGTCAATTTTCGATGTAAAGAAAGTTTGTCTTTTAAAAACGAATGCAATGTTTGTAAAATGTATCATATAGAGGTCAAATACCTCGCAATGTAATCAACTATTGTGAATCGTTTATAATGTATATGAACGGGTCCTTTAAGTTGGTATCAGAGCGGTGGTCTTAGCGAACCAGGTCTGCATTAGTGTGTCTAACTGATAAGTCGATAGGATGCATTAGTGAGTCTGGACTTTGACCGTGTCTACATGTCAAAAGTTTTGCTTATCATTTTGTGTCGAAAATTAACTACTTATTATCCTCAGGAAATTACCTGCTTATCATTTTTAGTCTAAGACACGTCTTGCTGCATTGATTGCATGAATAGTGTATAGACAAAAATTCATATCTTAGCATATCTGCTAAATCATATCTTATCGTATCTGTTACTTTAAACTTTGCCTGACATATCTGGCAAAGTCCTCCGTAATCTACGAAATATTTTGATCTATATATATATATATATATATATATATATATATATATATATATATATATATATATATATATATATATATATATATATATATATATATATATATATATTCTATGTAATTAGAATATCATCCGTTAGCCAAAATCATTTCATATCGAAAAAAAAAAATCCTTTATCCAATCGTACGAAATGGAATTCGTCATCAGTTCAAGTCACTCAGATTCCGAAATGGAATCCTATTCAAGCTCCGAAAGCAGTGTGACCGGAATAGATTAACCAATCAGTCATCACCTATTCTAGATGAATTGGGGATGGGTTTGTAGCCTCCTCAATCATTGGAGACAAGAAGAAGGTGATCCCTTCCATCCACCACATTGCCCTCTTGAAGAAGAACCTGAAGCACTTACCGGCGAACCTGTCCAAAACACCATTTTCTCGCTCATTTCCAGAGTATCTCGTCACGATTATATATTACATCAAATTTTAGATTTTATTTATCCGCTTGTCCGAACCGATAATCACCCCGGTGTAATAGAAGAATTGAACGAGCTTCACGCTCGGATAGTGGCTTTGGAGAATATGGTGCAGAGATTACAAACACCAGCAGCAGCATCAGCAGCATAACTAGTACCACCATCATCAACGTCAACAGTACCATTACCACCTCCAACCACAACCGCGTCGTAAACCTCAACTTCACAATCTGTCCCACGAGCATCAACGTCATACGCACCATAGATACCAAGGAGTACCAACAACAATAACTGACGAAGTATTAATTCATAACTTCATTGGAGAAACATTCCACGGCGATTATGTAATCTCTAAAGTCTTAGAGATTATCTGATCTAGCCCTAACCATAAATCAGTTAAGCGAACCAAAATGATAGAAGGAAGAGTAGAAACACTGACAAAAATGGTGTGTGATTAACAAGCTAAACTTGCTTTACCAACAGCATCAACAGTACCGTCAGCGTTACCAGCATCGTCAGTACAGTCAACATCCGAATCAACAACACCGATAACATCACAAACTCCGTCAGTTAAAGAATCACTGTGGACATCATTACGAATCAATAACGTGTATATTGTATCAACGAGTTATGAAGAATTAACTCATTCCCTCTGAAGAAATTATATATATATATATATATATATATATATATATATATATATATATATATATATATATATATATATATATATATATATATATATATATATTTTGAAATAAATCTTTCCGTGCTAAGCTATTGTGTGTGAATCTTAGCTACTCGGTTAATTCATATTACAAATATGCAATAATGTACGTCCTTCGGCCGCAACTTAACCAGCGTTAACTACAATCTCGGTCGCAATTCAACAAATTCCAATTCATAATAAATCAAGTATATATTTGATTTTACACTTTCATCATCGATGTACCCGAAACTTTTCAGATAACATCATTCGTACTTTGCGAAATTCACAAGAATTCCACGAACCGAACATCATACATCAACAAATAACGAAGTATTGATTCATAATTTCAATGTCATTAAATAAATACTGCGTAAAAGTTATGTACTTTTTAAAGCCTTTAGGGATTATTCAATTCTAGTTTCAACCGTAAATCAAATGAGTTTAATTTAACATTAACTCATTAAATATATGTTACATCTGAAGAAAATATACATATATATATTTTCATAAAGACTGTAATAAAATTCTTTTGTATAAAATATTAATTGTGAATTTTTTTTTTTAACGGGTAGGTAATACCCGAGAGATATATAAATTCACAATTAATATGTTACATTCTTCGAATCTGATTCAGCAAATCATCCATTATACTCCCTACTTTCACAACAATATACATTCTTATATAGAAATCAAAACAACCATACTCATTCAAAATTTAATTACATATTCTGATTTTGAAATCTCAAAATTCAACTTGAGATATGACCAAAATCATCACTCTTAGATCCTTACATCTTTCAAAAGCTATATTTTGACTTCAAAACCGTGTTAGAACATCAAATGTATGTTAACGATTACAATCTGTGTTCGAACCCTTCGAAAATTTCTGAAGACACTTCGAATGATGAGCAATCGAGATGATCCAACCACATGTTACCCACAGTTATGTACCCGAAAAACTCTTGAAACCAAAGTAAATGTTTAAACAACGTATCCGCGTCAGATTCTTTGGCATTTATTAGCAAAAATAACTTTGCGACTCCTATTCAAAGTAGCCAGTTTTGTCACAGCTCCAGCAAGTCAACTTTGACTTTTCAGTCAGACTAACCTTATTATAACCTTGAGATATACACCATCGTTACCAGGGAACCTTTTACATTCCACCACATTATTAGCAGATGTACCAACAACTTCATTACCCTTTGACTTTAGCCTCTCCAAAAAGTCATTATAATTATTCATTGAAACCCCATCATTTACTCATTCGCATCTTGTAATGAGAATTGACATACGAATCATTGGGAATTAGCAATCAGTATTTTGAAATCTCGCAGCATGTCTACGCCAACAGTTATATGTGTATATATAACGTCTATCTTCTGGACTTAATTTGAATGTGAAGTTTCTGAAAAACACTCCGAACTACGAATTGGTTCTCCGAAAATGGAAAAAAAAATGCTGATGAAGCAGCAAAAACTATAAACGACTTTAAACGGTAAAAGTTGGATGATAATGATGAAGTGTGCTGGCAAAGCGCAGAAAAAGAGAAGTTTTGGAACTGGAAAACGGATTGAGCAAAGTAGGAAGGAGGCTGTGGACAAATTACAAAGACTGAACCTGACTTCAAAGGATCCAAATGATTCAGTACCTGATTAAGTCATTAACGAATACCTTGCTCCTGACTCTAAACCCCTGCGGACAATATTCTTCATCATCCTCTGATATTATAAATTCTAAAATATCATCATATCTTTCATTATAAATATCCTCCATATTTCTGAAGATATTTTCTTAATTTTTCTTATTTGAAATCATTTACCTCTTCGCGCTATCTGTATTACATCATAAAAGAAACTATTTTAGTTTCTAAATTCTGAAACATTCAAGTTTAAAATAGGAATATTTTGAAGTAGTGTTGGGAACTGAAGCATGAATTAGTATAATATAATGACACTTGATCAATGTGATTATATTACAGTAAGTCATGCTGAGTTTCTAAATGGAACGTGATGATTCACAGATCATAACATCATCATGTGCCATGTTATACGACTCTTGTATTCTATTTAACCTCTAAAATATCAAGAAAATATTTCTTGATGATTCGGCCTTTTCCAAGGTATTCTAGTAATTTGACAAGTCAAGATCGTGCCATCACAATTTCCTTTCTAGAACATTAACAATGTTCATTCCGAAATTCATATCTGTGAATTCTGGACCATTACAAGCGGTGCTTAATCGCAAGAAGAAGAAACGAAAGGACAAAACTCCGAAATAGAAAGTGGGGTATAAATTGCAGTAAATAAAAAAGAGCATTAACTGTGAATGATAATGATTATAGAAGACAGAAGCAGAGACTTTGAAATATAAGGGAACATATAAAGCCCAACGACAAACCAGAAATTATAAACCATATATATCGATGCATATAAAGACACGGGAGAACTAGAAACACTATAAACCCAAGAGTATAGTAGAAGTAAATAGATTCTTCCGGCGGTAGATGAAAAAGAAGAATGACCGATATGAAAGTTAGAAGTATATCGAGAATCAGAACTGGATGGAGCATATTGATGAATACTTTAAAATATGAGTTGAGGGGGAATGAATAGAAAGTGATGAAACATGACTAGGAACTTAGAAATTAACAGATTTAACTCACATAATGGCGGAACAAGTGAATCAAACCCTCTAGTGAATAGGTTAAGTTTTTTTTGATTAATTTAGTCAAACCACAACTAAATCAAGTGTGATTAGATCAACAGCTAGAGCTATTATTCACCACCTAGGTAATTTGGACTGAGAGAGAATCGGAGGAGCTCACTAGATCTGAGTGTGTGTAACAAATGAGAGGCTTAACCTAAAATGAAGAACATAAGACTTTATATACCCCTGCTGTTGACTCACCCATACGATTCATTCATCACACGTACGAGTTGGCTTCATCAGCCGTACGGGTGATCACTCACTCGTGTCTTCTCATTTAGGTTGTAATTGTGACTTAGCTCAGCATCAACCGTGCGTATGAGCCTATCAGCCGTACTAGTGAGGCTTCACTCGTACGTCTGACTAAGTCTAACATAGTCAAACATCTAAATCTCATTCCTGCAGTTCCTGTAACCACATACAAACACGGATAGGATAATAACGAGCAATCATGGTGGCCTGTAAACTGATGTACCTGCTATGGACGTGGGTAGATGTCTAAGGACTTGCATAAAATGCATCAACAGAAGGTGTGAGTTGTAAGAAAACGAATGAGGTGAATTTATAAGAAAATCTCTGACAGAACAATTAAAATGGACGATCGCATTTAAAGCGGATCCTAATTCCCTTGTTTACCGGAGAGTCAAATCTTATTAAGAAGATTTTCTTCAAATCCCTTGAAATCTGAGAGTCAATCATATCTACGTCAAATGATAAGATGAATCTACACTTACTCATTTCACTCTTCTATGTTAGCTTCATTCGTACTCTTCGTATAAATGGATTGTTTATCCAAATTATTCGCTGATGATAAAACTCTAATTTTCAGCCTGTATGCATCATGAAAACATACTTATTATCATTCACGACCTTTCCACTCAAATTTCGGGACGAAATTTCTTTAACGGGCAGGTACTGTGACAACCCGGAAATTTCCAACCAAATTTAAACTTTAATCTTTATATGTTTCCGACACGATAAGCAATATTTGTTAAGTTAAATTTCAAGAATTATAAACTATGTTCATACATTCATTCAACCTCGACCAAGTTCCAATAATTCACGAACCATTAAACAAATATGATTATATATGTATATGTGTATATATATTATAACTTGAAACGTAAACAAAATATTAGATTAAATACTTTATATGATTGTATCTGTTTCAAAATATTTATCAATGGAATTAGAAGATAAGATCAAATGATTGAATTATCAGATATATTGAATTATGATTACAAGTCTCTGTTGAAAGGCCCACGTTGATTTGAAAAATCTTTCCATTTTAACAATATTCGGAAAATGGTAAAGTGATTTATAAATAAGAACAAATTGTCAATCATTGAGAACTAGACAAAGGATAGTGGAAGATTGAATCTCATAAAGACTCAATTGATCTATTTAGTTTCAAACGGTCAAAAACGTTTTCAGTTTAAAAAGAACTTTATTATTAAAACGTATATAACTTTTATAAATATCTAGAACCAGTTTTGACAACTCATTACTTAACTAGTATGATAAAGATAACGATATTTATATTTTATTTTATTAAATATATATAACGATTTAAATTAATATTATATATATTTATACGCGTATTATACGTACATAGTTTTATACTTTTAATATACTTAAACTTTACCTTTACTTTATTTTTACTTTACTTTAACTTTAATAATTCACTTTAATAATTCATACTTTAATAATTCACTTTAATAATTCATACTTTAATAATTCACTTTAATAATTCATATTTTAATAATTCACTTTAATAATTCATACTTTAATAATTCATACTTTAATAATTCACTTTAATAATTCAAAAATATATTATAAATAGAATTCAATAGGTTTCATTATTTCATAGAAACTTGAAAATATTTTTCTATAAACTCTCTCAATCGATTTACATATATATATTTACTCCGTATTATTTCAAGATATTATTAGTATACATAAAATATTACGACGGAGTGCTGTTCGAGTGATTTCGAAATTGTTTTTCGAGTAGGATAGGATTAAGGAAATTATGGGTTATAGCTATGGAGGTGATTGAGTATGGTTCATGGGTATGCTCGTGAGGTCAATATAGTGTTTATCATTTCCGTTGCGTCTACGTACCTTTCCTGCAATATTGAATCTCAATATTGATACGTGAGTACTCATAATTTAACTTTTACATACTAATAGTGTATCCCTGACTAGTGCTCAAGTATTTAGGATTATGCATGCTTGTACTTTTGATATTGCCCTTAGACTGATTAGGTTGAATCTTGAATTAGTTACACTTGCGGTTGAGATAAGGTATAAGATATGCATGTCCTTGGAAAGCTAGCGAAAAAAATTAAGAACTTTTCCTTTAGATATCGAATGGTTTCGATGAACGGATTAGAAGTTATAATCAATTGAATTTTCGATATTTTTATTAAAAATGATTATTATTATCGTCGTTTTTATCGTCGTTCTAGTTTTATCTTATTATTATCATTATTATTATCTTTATCAATAAAATGGATTTATCATTAAAAATTGTTATTTTTTTTATTATTACTATCGTTATTATCGTTAAAGTTATAATTAGTATTATTATTATTATCCAACTATTATTATTATTATTATTATTATTATTATTATTATTATTATTATTATTATTATTATTATTATTATTATTATTATTATTATCATTATTAATATATATATCATTATTTAAAAATGGTTATTGTTATTGTTATTATTATTATTACTATTACTATATTATCATTAAGATAATTATTAGTATTATCGTTAATAATGTTATAGTAACTATCATTATTAATATTAGTGTAATTAAAACAAATATTTGTAACACCTAATTATTTTGATTACTATTATTATCATTATTATGAACACGATATAAAAAACGATTAAAAGCTATTAAACGAAATGATTAGGAAATAACGAGTAAGAGTATCATGATGAAATTAAAATATTATAAGATATTGATTTAGATAAAATTATCGTTCTTATTATTTTTATCATTACTATTATTATTAAAAGTATCGTTAGTATTAAAACTATCATTTTAACAAAAATTATCATTTTAATAGAAATGTCATTGTTACTATAAAATATCATTATTATTATTATTTTAAATAGAATTATTATTTTAAAGATAATATTAAAAATTATCGTAAATATTAAAGTTATCATAATTAGAATTATCGTTTTATCATAATGTCATCTTAGTAATTATAAATATTGATATTTTTATAATAATAATTATTATTACAAAATAATACAACTTTTAGTTACTATCATTATAGATATTATTTTATCAAATAAATATGTGATACAAACATATTTTACTACGTGTAATAACTTACTTTAATAATACCTATCATATTATCTTTATGATATTAAATGAATCCTATAAATTTTATTACTTAATATATATAAAAGTATATTTTATTATATAAATTTAATATAAAATTTCATTTATTGATAAATAAATTATATTATTTACTCTAATAAATCTTTTAAAAATATTTAAAAACATAAAATGACGATATTTAAACTATATATTAATCATGTATAGATTTTTGGAAATTATTTTGAGTCAAATTTACTTTTGTTGACTTTTGCATATTAGTCTCGAGCATTAGGATTGTGGTACACTATGACTTGACCTAATTTGTTAGACAAATATTGACCAACACATAAATATATATAATTAATTTAGGTTCGTGAATCCGTGGCCAACCTTGCACTTGTTCAATGACGTTATATGTATTTTTACTACGAAATACAGTATGGTGAGTTTCATTTGCCTTTTTACCCTTTATATTTTTGGGACTGAGAATACATGCGCTTTTATAAATGTTTGACGAAATAGACACAAGTAATTGAAACTACATTCTATGGTTGAATTATCGAAATCGAATATGCCCCTTTTTATTAATGTCTGGTAATCTAAGAATTAGGGAACAGACACCCTAATTGAGGCGAATCCTAAAGATAGATCTATTGGGCCTAACAAACCCCATCCAAAGTACCGGATGCTTTAGTACTTCGAAATTTATATCATGTCCGAAGGAGGATCCCGGAATGATAGGGGATATTCTTATATGTATCTAGTTAATGTCGGTTACCAAGTGTTCACCATATGAATGATTATTTTTGTCTCTATGCATGGGACGTATATTTATGAGAACTGGAAATGAAATTCTTGTGGTCTATTAAAATGATGAAAATAAATGATTATGATAAACTAATGAACTCACCAACCTTTTGGTTGACACTTTAAAGCATGTTTATTCTCAGGTGTTAAAGAAATCTTCCGCTGTGCATTTGCTCATTTTAAAGATATTACTTGGAGTCTTTCATAGCATATTTCGAAGAACGTTGCATTCGAGTCATTGAGTTCATCAAAGATTATTATTAAATTAATTTACAGTTGGATAGTGGATATTATGAAATGGTATGCATGCCTGTCAATTTTCGATGTAAAGAAAGTTTGTCTTTTAAAAACGAATGCAATGTTTGTAAAATGTATCATATAGAGGTCAAATACCTCGCAATGTAATCAACTATTGTGAATCATTTATAATGTATATGAACGGGTCCTTTAAGTTGGTATCAGAGCGGTGGTCTTAGCGAACCAGGTCTGCATTAGTGTGTCTAACTGATAAGTCGATAGGATGCATTAGTGAGTCTGGACTTTGACCGTGTCTACATGTCAAAAGTTTTGCTTATCATTTTGTGTCGAAAATTAACTACTTATCATCCTCAGGAAATTACCTGCTTATCATTTTTAGTCTAAGACACGTCTTGCTGCATTGATTGCGCCGCATCTGAACACAAGAAATAAGCTGACAGTTTTTGATGCGCCGATAAAAGGTCATGCGCCACTTTTGGACCACCAGATGCGCCGCATCTGCTTCAGATGCGCCGCATCTGAGCCAGATGCACCGCATCTACCACAGAAGCGCCGCATCTGTGTCTGAATGTTTGAGTCTGCCCAATTTTTTTGCACAAATACGGGAGTTTATCAGTTTTATTCATTTTTTCACCTACAACTCCGAACTTCATCTCATTTTCTCTCAAGGATTCCACCTCTAAACACCAAATCAACCGATTAAACCCATCTTTGAGCATCTAATCCGTCTATCAACATGAGAAAGGTAAGATTAATCTTCATTTCTTCATGGTTCTTGTATTCTTCATTCTCAAATTCGGATTTAGCTTGTTCTAAGTGTGGGGATGTTTAAATCTTCATGTTTTGGTCATTATATGCTTGCATTGTTGTTACTAATCCTTATTCATGCTCGAATTTCATGCTTAATTGCTCAAAAATTTTCTTTAGAAATTAGGGTTCTTCATGAATTTGGGGATTTCGAAAAAATGACCATTACTTGTTTAAAATGGGATGTTTTAGAGTACAATTACTAGTATACATTAACAAATCCGCATGAACCTTAGTTGAATTATACGAGTACACAAATTATTGAATTTTAGGGTTCTTAAATTGGGGATTTTGACTTTTGTTGACTAGTAAGTGTTCTAGGTGGAATTAAAGCAATGCATTGATTATGCTAAACTCATATATGCCTTAACTTAGTGTTTGTTCGAATTGAAAAGTTTTACTTGTGAAAGTTAAGGATTGTATGCTTAGGCTTTTTGATGAAATTGTTGACTTGAGTCGAATTAAGTGTCTAAATGTATGATAACCATTGATTGCATATTGTTTGACATGCTTATTGATGAATACTAATGGTTTCATACACTTGTTTTGGTGAAACTAATTATGCTAGATATGATTGAACTTATGAAGTGATAAAGATTATGAGTCATACTAGTACATGTTTGTTGAAAATGAGATAAGTACATCCATGATAAAACTATGTTTGATATGAGAGTTTGTGTAATGTGTACAATATAACATGTACTACATGGTCTTGGATGTGCAATATGAAAGATGTTTTGAATTTCTTTAACGCTAATCAACTTGGTTTGTTGTTTTGTTTGTTTGGTTTTGTTGTGTTTTTGTAGACTAGAGCATCATCATCAAACCCAAAATCAAAGAAGCAAAAAGCCTCGGCAGTTGTAGATGAGGAAACAAGTGAAGAAGAACATGCTGTTGAAGAGGAAGAAATGGATATTGACAACCGGCAGTTAAATGTCCGTGGATTAACCACTCCGGATCCATGGATCAATGCAGTTTTGAGGCATCCGGAATATCATGAACGGATGAAGGCACTTCTACACAAAGACGTATATCCGGGGAAATATATCAATTGGACACCATTAGAAGAAGCCGGCGAATATCAACATTTTCGCAACCTTTTCCGAGTAACGTATCAAGGCCATCGAATATATGCATGGGAAAACCTGTTCAGAATGCAAGAAAGAGTATACCCACTTTTAGTCAAAGAATTCGTTGGTTCACTTAGGGTTGATTACACGTCACCAGCATCCGGTACCTTTATGAGATTTCGTCTTGGAGGACAAGACCGAACATTAACACTGCTACAATTTGTGAAGGCATTGGATATCTATGAAGGGTTGCCACATCAATTGATGCAAAATTATTTTAATCAATGTATATACTATGTTTCTTCTTTTAATCATTCAGAAGCATGGGTGGATATGAGCAATAGCGCATATAGTGCAAGCAAGCAGACATATAGCAAGCTACATTCCTACGAGCATCGATGCATCCAAAGATTCATTTCAAGTACCATAAACTGTCGAAAAGACAGTAGCGAAAAAGTTACCAACTTGGATATCTGGTATATTCACGTGATAATGGATCACTCCCATGTTCATATTCCACGAATGATTCTCACTTTCCTTCTCGAAGAAAGGAAAAAGATTACACCAATCATGGGCGGCCATTTTGCAACCAGGATCGCCCAACATTTTCGTATCAATACAAGTGGGTTAGAGGAGAAACATATGATTGCCTTTGACAGAGTAAGTTATACAAGGGCAAACATTTTGACTAGGGGGTCGAACGGCCTTCTAACTAGGTATGAGGATCCCGTGAACAGGAAACCAGAACAACCCCAACCGCAGCAAGATCCACAACCGAATGTTGGAAGTAGTTCCGGTCCGGGAAATGATTGGGAGGCTTACATGGCGCGCCAGTTTTCAGATATGCGACTCCATAGTGATCGAAACACCCAAAAGGTAATTGATCACTACGATACAGGTAACAGGGAGATGCAACATTACATTGATGTAGGGAATGATCGAACATGGTACACTCAAGCGGGGCAGCAAAATCAGCTTAATTGGATACATGAACAGACAGTGTCATACGCTGCAGATCCCGCTAACTATACCCCCTCTCCTTGGCCTGCATATGAACCATGGGTTCGATTGGGTGATCCATATCCTATGCCTTATCCTCCTCCTCCTAACCCGCCTAATGAAGACACTGATGTCGTCCCTGCTCAAGGAACTTATCAGGAGTACAACCCCTCCATATTTCAGGACGACGGCACGGAAAACCAAACTGAAGGTGGAGCTGGCCCAAGTAACTCTTTTTAGAGATTCTTCTAAAGTTGGCATGATTAATGGTGAAGTGTGTGAACGGTTTGATTGATGTTGGTTTGTTTCAAAAACAATTTATCTTTATGTTTGGTGTGTAATAACTTGATAGTATTTTGGATGATTGTAATTTGAATAATTTAGATAATTATAAGTGGGGTTTTTAGTACATGGAGTACATCCCCATTTATTTGTGTGAATCGTATGGTTCCTTTGTTTGAATTGATACAGGTGAGCATTGTGCTATATGCTGCATTTTTACAAAGACTAGCAGTAAGTTCAGCACATTCTTGATTGGTGATTGTTTTGTGGTTGCAAGAAGCGGATGATGTTCTTATGCTGGCATTCAGTTCAGCGCCATCATCCCGTGAACTTCGGTTTTAGACCTAGAAAGTAATAAACTCTCTTACACTCTTTAACCCTCTTGCATTTAAATTTTTCTGATTTCATGTAACGAGGGCGATACATGAACTCAAGTGTGGGGAGGAAGTTATAAATTCTTTCGGGTTCTTTAGGGTTTTTGATTCTGGTTAAAAAGGCCTAAAATGGTGAAAAATTTTACCCTTTTATCTTCATAAATTCAAATTTTGTTTAAAATTTGTAGATTTTAAAACTAGGTGTATACACCGAAATTATTATCACGAAACAAATTAAGAAACAACCAGATGATTGAGTTTATTTTGTTAAAAATCATAAAACTAGTAGTCATATAAAAGATATAACCATCATACTTTACCACATTCTGAATGAAAAAGAATCATCAAGTAATTTGTTGTTCTAACAATCTAATCCAATGCTCATCTATGTAATGATTGTGAAGGAAGTCAAGTCTTCCAATTTGACCCACTTGCTAACTTATGTTAGAAGATGTAGTCCAGAACAGCTGTAGGTTGACGAAAAATCTTGAAAAGTCATCTCTATCATCGGCTGGAAATCCACCTCACCTCAGCATCAAACAGGGTTTTTGGTGGTCAGACTTATCCTAACCATGAGATGGATCTGTCTCGTACAATGGGGGGCACATTGCAAATTAGCTTTTAAGACTAATGAATCTAATCTCCAGATGGATGATCTCCGTAAAGATCAACTGCATCTATGTTGACCGCGGTCAACATACATATGCCATAACAAATTGAGGTGTGCAAACTCATGGTTCACCGATGATATTTGGACACGATATAGTTTCTTCTAAAACTTATGCTATTTTATGAACTATATTATGTAAAACCATTTTTAGGACATCCGGTTTCAAGTTCCATGATACTTCAATCATGGGGGCGAGTAGCTTGCTAAACGCCGACTGAGACTTCGGTTTTCAGTTACCCTCAACTGGACTTTGAGGTTAAAATCGGAAAACTTGTTGGTGTAGAAACTAACATGTCTAATTTTCAAAATATAAAAGTTTTTTTTCGCAAAGGTCCCAATTTCCCTAAGGATCCAAATTTTTAAGAAATGTGGACTTTAAGACCCACCTTTCGACTTTGGTGTGATTTCATTTCGTGTGTGTACTCTTAGTGTGCGTATTACATTGTGAAATAAATAAAAGCGTGTGTACTCCAAAGGTGTGTGTATACTCAAAAGTGTGAGTGTGTATATATTGTGACCCGAGTGTGTGTTCCATATAGCGTGAGTTATTGTGTTTCAAAATAACTTGTGTGTCTTATGTATTATTTCGAGTGAGTGTGAGTCCCATTTTTGTGTTCTCAATTAAATAAGTGTGTGTACTATAGTAAATTTCAAATTCTTGTAAGTCTTGCTTGAGGACAAGCAAGGTTTAAGTGTGGGGATTTTGATAACGCCAAAATTATACATGTTTATTGCCGTTATTTCAATCCAAAGTTGTTCCATTTGTATGTAATTTTTGTACGTATGTATTGTAATTCATGTATATTTGTAAAAGTCCATTTTGAATGAATAAATGAAGACCAACATCAAAAACAGAGTTAAAACGACGATTGAACGCGCAAAACAGCCTGAAACCACTGAAACAGGTCCAAATGTGGCGCATCTCTCTTAGATGCAGCGCATCTGTGCACCAAATAACTCCCGACAGTTTCAGATGCGGAGCATGCAGACTTCTGGACCAAAACAGCCTCAGATGCGGCGCATCTGAGATGGATGCGGCGCATCCAAGCCAGATGCGGCGCATCTATCCCAAATGCGGCGCATCTGACCCCCTGCCGACAGTCCTGAGTGCAGAATCGAGCTGGAATCTACTGAACGTAAAGAGATGCGGCGCATTCCAAAGAGATGCGGCGCATCTGGTCAATTTCTGGCCAAAATACCTAACTTTTGAGGCTATTTAATGGAGCCTTTGGTTACTTACTTGACACACCTTCACTACTACATTCTCCCTCAGTTCTAAGATGATTTTCAAGGTTCAAGGAAGGCTGCAAGTCAATCTCCACTCTTTCGACATCAAGATTAAGCTAGGATCATTTATTGCAATTGGTACTATTGTTCTATATCTTTTTAACATGAATTCAACTTGTATTTACTGTTTCATTAGTTCTACTATGATTATGTTAGGCTAAAAGCCTTGTGTGTTTACTTCAATGTAAGATTTATGGCTTGGGATTGTTCTATACTTTGATGTTATGCTAGTTATAGATATGTTTGATTGATTAAATTATCTAGTTCAACCGTAAGAACCATTGTTATGCTTGTTTAGATCTTCACTTCAATTATATAGATTGAAAACCTATTAATGTAAGTTAACTAGGAAAACAATCTATACTTCAATACACCTAGTAATCTAGACGATTAGATACATACACTTAAGTGATTTTGTTATGTGTTTAATTCGGTAATTGAATAAGTTCTAAAGCAACATAGTTATGAAATTACCTCAAGTGATTGTTGTAATTTAGGTTTTACGTGAGTTTAACCGGGTTAGATCTAGTTAGTTAATCGATCTAAATCACCATGTTCTTTCAAAAGATCCATTGTCGTAATCATCCTTGTATTTTAGTTCAATTATGTAAGTTATGACTTGGTTTATGTGAGTTTATCAAAGACTATAGCTTATACTTCAACACCAAGTGATCTAGCCACCTATATGTGAATATAGGATGTTAATTGAACGATATTTAGGATATACAATCATGTAGTTTACCTATAGTGATCGTAGTAAGCTAGGTTTTATGTGAATTCAACCATGAAAGAATCTTGTTGATTAAACATAGCTCTTAAGTTTATAGAAATTTTGAAATCGATATAAACTGTTCTATTGTAACTATCTCATAACGGTTTTAATAATAGAAGAACAATCCCTGTTATTTATCAAGCATAGAAGTAAATACCGCATTCTCATTCTTGTTAATTACTATATTTATTTATTGTTTCGTTAAACGAAAATACAACTTCAAATACAAAACCCCCCTTTTAGAATAGTTAATCGTGGTAAAATCTTAAAAACAAACTTCTCCCTGTGGATCGAACTGGTCAATTTACTTGCTAGTTACTGCATGATCGGGTTTTAGTTGTCTGTATTATGTGTTAATTATTAAGCATATTGTCTTCATTTTAAAGGTTACGTTTTGACACATCAACCCTGTATAGCTAACTCCAACATTACTGCATATAGAGTGTCTATGGTTGTTCCAAATAACATATATACATGGGTCGATATGATATGTCAAAACATTTGCATACGTGTCTATGGTATCCCAAGATTACATAATATATTAGAATACATGTATAATACAATATGAGTTAGCTAGGATATGATTAATATAGATTTGTTACCAATTTTCACGTAGCTACAACAAGCAAAAATATCCAATCTTGTTTTACCCATAACTTCTTCGTTTTAAATCCATTTTGAGTGAATCCAATTGATATGGTTTCATATTGAACTTAAGTTTATGAATCTATACAGAAAAAGTATAAGTTTATAGTCAGAAATACAGGTTACAAGTTATTTTTGTAAAGGTAGTCATTTCAGTCGAAAGAACGACGTCTAGATGACCATTTTGGAAAACATACTTCCACTTTGAGTTTAACCATGATTTTTGGATATAGTTTCATGTTCATAAGAAAAATTATTTTACCAGAAGAACAACTTTTAAATCAAAGTTTAACATAGTTTTTAATTAACTTACCCAAAACAGCCCGCGGTGTTACTACGACGGCGTAAATCCAGTTTTACGGTGTTTTTCGTGTTTTCAGGTTTTAAATCATTAAGTTAGCATATAATATAATATAGAACGTGTGTTTAGTTGATTTTAGAAGTCAAGTTAGAAGGATTAACTTTTGTTTGTGAACAAGTTTAGAATTAACTAAACTATGTTCTAGTGATTACGAGTTTAAACCTTCGAATAAGATAGTTTTATATATATATGAATCGAATGATGTTATGAACATCATTACTACCTCAAGTTTAGTAGGTAAACCTACTGGAAGTGACAAGAAATGATCTAGCTTCAAAGGATCTTGGATGGCTTGAAAGTTCTTGAAGTAGGATCATGACACAAAACAAGGTCAAGTAAGATTTTTACTCGAATTAAGATAGTTTATAGTTATAGAAATTGAATCAAAGTTTGAATATGAATGTTACCTTGAATAAGAAAGATAACCTACTATAAATAACAAAGGTTTCTTGATCTAAGATGATTACTTGGAATGGATTAAAAAGCTTGGAAGTAAACTAGTAAACTTGAAAGGATTTTCGAAGTGTTCTTGAAGTGTTTTTCCTAAGATGATTATAGCTTGATTCTTGAAGTAATTTTTGATGAATATGATGATTAGCTACTGGAAAAATTCGTTCATAAGTGTGTGTGTGTGTGTGTATGTTGAGAGAGAATTAGAAAGAGAATTGGAAGTGAAATGGAGTGAATGATGAGTGGTGAGTGGGGTTAAAAGGAGTTCTAGTTAGTTGACTAGTTCATGGTAGAAGTTAAAATTGATTAGTTATGCATAACATAATCAAGAGTGAAATCCCATGCTAGTTCCTATTGATATATACCCATAGTAAGTACGTCTAGAAGCTGTGTATAATACGGGTATGAATACGACTAGAATTCTTGATGAAAAAAGAATGGGAATGTAACTGTAACCATTTTCGATAAGTATGAGTGTTTTGATATATGTCTTGAAGTCTTCCAAAATTATATTAATACATCTAAACACACTACATGTATATACATTTTAACTGAGTTGTTAAGTCATCGTTAGTCGTTACATGTAAGTGTTGTTTTGAAACCTTTAAGTTAACGATCTCATTTAATGTTGTTAACCCATTATTTATTATATCTAATGAGATGTTAAATTATTATATTATCATTATATTATGATATATTAATATATCTAAATATGATATATATATATATATATATATATATATATATATATATATATATATATATATATATATATATATATATATTTAAATGTCGTTACAACGATAATCGTTACATATATGCCTCGTCTCGAAATCCTTAAGTTAGTAGTCTTGTTTTTACATATGTAGTTCATTGTTAATATACTTAATGATATGTTTACTTATCATAATACTATGTTAACTATATATATATTCATATATATGACATCATATAGTTTTTACAAGTTTTAACGTTCGTGAATCACCGGTCAACTTGGGTGGTCAATTGTCTATATAAAACCTATTTCAATTAATCAAGTCTTAACAAGTTTGATTGCTTAACATGTTGGAAACACTTAATTATATAAATATCAATTTCATTTAATATATATAAACATGGAAAAGTTCGGGTCACTACAGTACCTACCCGTTAAATAAATTTCGTCCAGAAATTTTAAGCAGTTGGAGGTGTTGTCGTATCTTCTGGAAATAAGTGCGGGTATTTCTTCTTCATCTGATCTTCTCATTCCCAGGTGAACTCAGGTCCTCTATGAGCATTCCATCAAACCTTAACAATTGGTATTTTATTTTGCTTAAGTCTTTTAACCTCACGATCCATTATTTCGACGGGTTCTTCGATGAATTGAAGTTTTTCGTTGTTTTAGATTTCGTCTAACAGAATAGTGAGATATTCTTTAGCAAAACATTTCTTCAAATTCGAGACGTGGAAAGTGTTATGTACAGCTGCGAGTTATTTAGGTAACTCAAGTTGATAAGCTACTGGTCCGACACGATCAATAATCTTGAATGGTCCAATATACCTTGGATTTAATTTCCCTCGTTTACCAAATCGAACAACACCTTTCCATGGCACAACTTTAAGAATGACCATCTCTCCAATTTCAAATTCTATATCTTTTCTTTTAATGTCAGCGTAGCTCTTTTGTCGACTTTGGGCAATTTTCAACCGTTGTTGAATTTGGATGATCTTCTCGGTAGTTTCTGGTATTATCTCCGGACCCGTAATCTGTCTATCCCCCACTTTACTCCAACAAATCGGAGACCCGCACTTTCTACCATTAAGTGCTTCAAACGGCGCCATCTCAATGTTTGAATGGTAACTGTTGTTGTAGGAAAATTCTGGTAACGGTAGATGTCAATCCCAACTGTTTCCGAAATCAATAACACATGCTCGTAGCATGTCTTCAAGCGTTTGTATCGTCCTTTCACTCTGCCCATCAGTTTGTGGATGATAGGCAGTACTCATGTCTAGATAAGTTCCTAATGCTTGCTGTAATGTCTGCCAGAATCTTGAAATAAATCTGCCATGCCTATCAGAGATAATAGAGATTGGTATTCCATGTCTGGAGACGACTTCCTTCAAATACAGTTATGCTAACTTCTCCATCTTGTCATCTTCTCTTATTGGCAGGAAGTGTGCTGATTTGGTGAGACGATCAACTATTACCCAAATAGTATCAAAACCACTTGCAGTCCTTGGCAATTTAGTGATGAACCTTGTAGTTGATCAAATAAGTCGTCGATTCTCGGTAGTGGGTAGCGGTTCTTGATGGTAAGTTTTTTCAACTCTCGGTAGTCGATACACAACCTAAATGTACCATCTTTCTTCTTGACAAACAGAACAGGAGCTCCCCATGGTGATGTACTTGGTCGAATGAAACCACGTTCTAAAAGGTCCTGTAATTGAATTTTTAATTCTTTCATTTCGCTGGGTGCGAGTCTGTATGGAGCACGAGCTATTGGTGCAGCTCCTGGTACAAGGTCTATTTGAAATTCAATGGATCGATGTGGGGGTAATCCCAGTAATTCTTTCGGAAATACATCGGGAAATTCTTTTGCGACAGGAACATCACTGATGTTCTTTTCTTCAGGTTTAACTTCCTTGATGTGTGCTAGAATGACGTAACAACCTTTTCTTATTTGTTTTTGCGCCTTCAAACTACTAATAAGATTTAATTTTGCATTGTTCTTTTCTCCGTACACCATTAAAGATTTTCCTTTTTCACGCATAATGCGAATTGCATTTTTGTAACAAACGACCTCTGCTCTCACCCTTTTCAACCAGTCCATACCAATTATTACATCAAAACTCCCTAACTCGACTGGTATTAAATCAATTTTAAACGTTTCATCCCCCAGTTTAATTTCTCTATCCCGACATATATTATCTGCTGAAATTAATTTATCGTTTGCTAATTCGAATAAAAATTTACTATTCAAAGGCGTCAATGGGCAACTTAACTTAGCACAAAAATCTCTACTCATATAGCTTCTATCCGCACCCGAATCAAATAAAACATAAGCAGATTTATTATCAATAAGAAACGTACCCGTAACAAGCTCTGGGTCTTCCTGCGCTTCTGCCGTATTAATATTGAAAACTTTTCCGCGGCCCTGCCCATTAGTATTCCCCTGATACGGGCAATTACTTCTAATGTGGCCCGGTTTTCCACATCCATAACAAACAAAGGCGGCATTACTTGTTTCACCACTATTTGTTGCTTTAGTTCTGGTAAACTTTGGACCGTAGACCTCACACTTTTTCGCACCATGGCCAGTTCTTTTACACTTGGTGCAAAATGTCGTGCGGAACCCATTCTGGTGGTACTCTTCACACCTTTGGCATTTTTGGGTTTTGTCGCCGTTGTTGTTATTGAGGTTGTTGTTGGGATTGTTATTGTTGTTAGAACGGTTGTTGTAGTTATTGTTGTTGTTGGGACGTTTGTTGTAGTTATTGTTGGGATTGCGGTTATTGTTGCGATTGTTGTTGCAGTTGTGGTTGTAATTGTTGTTGTTGTTGTTGTATTGGTGATTCTTGTCACCGTTTTCCTCCCACTTCCTCTTGAGTTGTTTCGTGTTGGCTTCTTCAGCCGCCTGCTCTTTAATTCTTCCCTCAATCTGATTTATGAGTTTATGAGCCATTCGACTTGCCTTTTGTATGGAAGCGGGCTCGTGTGATCTCACATCTTCTTGAATCCTTACTGGTAACCCTTTTATAAACGCGTCGATCTTCTCTTCTTCATCTTCGAACGTTCCTGGACATAATAGGCACAACTCTGTGAATCGTCGTTCATATGTGGTAATGTCGAACCCTTGTGTTCGTAACTCTCTAAGCTCTACCTTGAGCTTATTGACTTCGTTTCTAGGACGGTACTGCTCGTTCATCAATTGCTTGAATGCCGACCATGGTAGTGCGTAAGCAGCATTTTATCCTACCTGTTCAAGATAGGTGTTCCACCACGTTAACGCAGTACCTGTGAAGGTATGCGTAGCGTACTTAACTTTGTCCTCTTCAGTACACTTACTTATGGCAAACACCGATTCAACCTTCTCGGCCCACCGTTTCAATCCAGTTGGTCCTTCGGTTCCATCAAATTCCAAAGGTTTGCAGGCAGTGAATTCTTTGTAAGAGCATCCTACACGATTTCTTGTGGAATTAGTTCCACTGCTAGATCCAGAGTTATTGTTATTTTGCATCGCAGCCTGTACTGCGGCTATGTTTGCTGCTAGGAAAACACGGAAGTATTCCTCACTCATGTTCAAATTCTGACGAGTTGCCGGTGCCATTTCCTTCAAAAATAGCCCAAAAGAATTAAGTTAATCATATAGAATTTTAAGAGTAGTCAATAGTATTTCGTAGCATAGTATGAACTCATTTATAAAAGCTTTTTCTTCATATTAGCATTTTATAGTTTTAATTCGGGTACTACCTACCCGTTAAGTTCATACTTAGTAGCTAATATACAATTCAACTACTATAATTCTATATGAAAAAACTGATTATAATAATATATCGCGTTCAAATTTATACAATATTTTACAAACTTACAATACCACTATAATACATATAGGATGAAATATAGCACATAATAACTTTGCTACTCGGCAGCTATAAAGGCAATTCTAGTTAATACGCAAGTCGTTTAACAAAAGAAATAAAGACACGTAATTCATAAGTCCAGAAACAAGTCATGCATTCTGGTTTTACTAAGACGACTTCCCATCCTTTATCTTGTGGAAAGTAACCGTTATGACCATTGGCTAGGCAGCATGTTGTAATGTCATCAAAAGGACGAGGGTTTCATAATGTCCAGCAGCCCCGTAATAATCTAAAAACCTTGTTTCTCACCTCAACTACTGAATCCGTTACTTGTAGAAAGGTTTTATTTAAAAGTTGTAATTCGATGTTCTTTTTCTCACTTTGGTAAGAAGCGAACATCACTAACCCGTAAGCATAACTTGCTTCTTTATGTTGCATGTTAGAAGCTCTTTCTAACTCGCGAAATCTTATGTTGGGATATGTTAAGTCAAAATAGGTTCTTAACCCGTAGCGTAAAATTGCATTTGGGTTCCCCGCATTTAACGCTTTAAAGAAAACAAGGCGTAACTTACGGTCTCCCCAATGTGATATACCCCACCTATCAAAGGAAAGCCTTTTATAAACTAAGGCATTTCTAGAAAGTCTTTCAAATGTTTGACAAGTTAATTTCGCCATAACTAAATGTGCTGATGAATTCTGACCGACTCTAGACAAGATTTCCTCAATCATATCCTCTGGTAGGTCTTCTAAAATATTCTGTTGTCTACCCTTAACGTCCATTTTGTTTTTATACTGTAAAATAGATAAGGATTAGATTCATAAAAGATAATTAACAAATAATACAAGCAATTTTTACATAGAACATAAAAAGTACAAGCACACTACAATACATATAATACACAACATGATTACAACTCCCTAATCTGAATCACTGGTTTCTTTTTCTTCGGACTTGGTTCGCTTTCCTAATTTTCTAGGGATATATGGTGTTCCTCTAATACTAGCCGTCGTTTTCCACAATGGTTTAGAAAAATCTGGTGGTTTAGAGGTTCCCGGGTTATTGTTACACTTTAGGAAATACGGATGTTGCCGATACATATAAAGCTCATCGGGGTTGGAATCAGGTTTCTCTATTTTTATACCTTTTCCCTTATTATTTTCTTTTGCTATATTAAATTGGGTCGAGGTAATTTCTATAACATCATCGGAATCCTCATCGGGATCCGATTCATCGGAAAATTGGTAATCTTCCCAATATTTTGCTTCCTCGGCGGAAACACCATTGACCATTTTTAACTTTGGTCCGTTGGTTGAGGATTTTCTTTTATTTAAACGATTTACTGTAGGTATCAATATTTCTTCCTCAGGAACCTCTTCTTCTTCTGGTTCCTCCTCGTCCGATTCCTCCTCTTCTGGTTCCTCTTCTTCCGGTTCCTCTTTTTTTGGTTCCTCCTCTTCCAGTTCCTCTTCGGGAATTTGTGAATCTTCCCAAAGTATATTCGACTCTTCATTATTATTAGGTGAGTCGATGGGATTTGTACTAGTGGTAGACATCTATCACACAATATCAAGTACATTAAGAGGTTAATATATCACATAATAATTACATGTTAATAATATATAGTTTCCAACAAAAGTGTTAAGCAATCGTTTTTAAAGAAAATACGGTCGAAGTCCAGACTCACTAATGTATCCTAACAACCTCGATAAGACACACTAATGCAAATTTCTGGTTCTCTAAGACCAACGCTCTGATATCAACTGAAATATCCCGTTCATATTGATTATAAACGTTCCATATTAATTGATTTCGTCGTGAGGTTTTGACCTCTATATGAGACGTTTTTCAAAGACTGCATTCATTTTTAAAACAACCATAACCTTTATTTTATTGATAAAGGTTTAAAAAGTATTACGTAGATTATCAAATAATGATAATCTAAAATATACCGTTTACACACGACCATTACATAATGGTTTACAATAAGAATATATTACATAAAAAATAAGTTTCTTGAATGCAGTTTTTACATAATATCATACAAGCATGGACTCCAAATCTTGTCCTTATTTTAGTATGCAATAGTGGAAGCTCTTAATAATCACCTGAGAATAAACATGCTTAAAACGTCAACAAAAATGTTAGTGAGTTATAGGTTTAACCTATATATTATCAAATCATAATAATAGACCACAAGATTTCATATTTCAATACATCCCATACATAGAGATAAAAATCATTCATACGGTGAACACCTGGTAACCGACATTAACAAGATGCATATAGAATATCCCCATCATTCCGGGACACCCATCGGACATGATAAAATCGAAGTACTAAAGCATTCTAAATTCCAGAATGGGGCTTGTTGGGCCCGATAGATCTATCTTTAGGATTCGCGTCAATTTGGGGGTCTGTTCCCAAATTCTTAGGATACCAAGCTAAAAAGGGGCATATTCGGCTTCGATCATTCACCCATATAAAGTAGTTTCATTTACTTGTGTCTATTTCGTAAAATATTTATAAAATTGCATGTATTCTCATCCCAAAATATTAGATTTTAAAAGTGGGACTATAACTCACTTTCACAGATTTTTACTTCGTCGGGAAGTAAGACTTGGCCACTGGTTGATTCACGAACCTATAACAAATATGTACATATATATCAAAGTATGTTCAAAATATATTTACAACATTTTTAATACGTTTTACTGTTTTAAGTTTATTAAGTCAGCTGTCCTCGTTAGTAACATACATCTAGTTGTCCATAGTTAGATGTACAAAAATAAATCGATATATATTATCTTGAATCAATCCACGACCCAGTGTAAACACGTCTCAGGATAGATCACAACTCAAAGTATATATATTTTTGGAATCAACCTCAACCCTGTATAGCTAACTCCAACATTACTGCATATAGAGTGTCTATGGTTGTTCTAAATAACATATATACATGGGTCGATATGATATGTCAAAACATTTGCATACGTGTCTATGGTATCCCAAGATTACATAATATATTAGAATACATGTATAATACAATATGAGTTAGCTAGGATATGATTAATATAGATTTGTTACCAATTTTCACGTAGCTACAACAAGCAAAAATATCCAATCTTGTTTTACCCATAACTTCTTCGTTTTAAATCCGTTTTGAGTGAATCCAATTGCTATGGTTTCATATTGAACTTAAGTTTATGAATATATACAGAAAAAGTATAAGTTTATAGTCAGAAATACAGGTTACAAGTCGTTTTTGTAAAGGTAGTCATTTCAGTCGAAAGAACGACGTCTAGATGACCATTTTGGAAAACATACTTCCACTTTGAGTTTAACCATGATTTTTGGATATAGCTTCATGTTCATAAGAAAAATCATTTTCCCAGAAGAACAACTTTTAAATCAAAGTTTAACATAGTTTTTAATTAACCAACCCAAAACAGCCTGCGGTGTTACTACGACGGCGTATATCCAGTTTTACGGTATTTTTCGTGTTTTCAGGTTTTAAATCATTAAGTTAGCATATCAAATAGATATAGAACATGTGTTTAGTTGATTTTAAAAGTCAAGTTAGAAGGATTAACTTTTGCTTGTGAACAAGTTTAGAATTAACTAAACTATGTTCTAGTGATTACGAGTTTAAACCTTCGAATAAGATAGTTTTATATATATATGAATCGAATGATGTTATGAACATCATTACTACCTCAAGTTTAGTAGGTAAACCTACTGGAAGTGACAAGAAATGATCTAGCTTCAAAGGATCTTGGATGGCTTGAAAGTTCTTGAAGTAGGATCATGACACAAAACAAGTTCAAGTAAGATTTTTACTCGAATTAAGATAGTTTATAGTTATAGAAATTGAATCAAAGTTTGAATATGAATATTACCTTGAATAAGAAAGATAACCTACTGTAAATAACAAAGGTTTCTTGATCTTAGATGATTACTTGGAATGGATTAGAAAGCTTGGAAGTAAACTAGTAAACTTGAAAGGATTTTCGAAGTGTTCTTGAAGCGTTCTTCCTAAGATGATTATAGCTTGATTCTTGAAGTAATTTTTGATGAAGATGATGATTAGCTACTGGAAAAATTCGTTCATAGGAGTGTGTGTGTGTGTGTGTGTGTGTGTGTTGAGAGAGAATTAGAAAGAGAATTGGAAGTGAAATGGAGTGAATGATGAGTGGTAAGTGGTGAGTGGTGAGTGGGGTTAAAAGGAGTTCTAGTTAGTTGAATAGTTCATGGTAGAAGTTAAAATTGATTAGTCATGCATGACATAATCAAGAGTGGAATCCCATACTAGTTCCTATTGGTATATACCCATAGTAAGTACGTCTAGAAGCTGTGTATAATACGGGTATGAATACGACTAGAATTCTTGATGAAAAAAGAATGGGAATGTAATTGTAACCATTTTTGTTAAGTATGAGTGTTTTGATATATGTCTTGGAGTCTTCCAAAATTATATTAATACATCTA
This sequence comes from Rutidosis leptorrhynchoides, assembly GCF_046630445.1. NCBI lineage: Eukaryota > Viridiplantae > Streptophyta > Magnoliopsida > Asterales > Asteraceae > Rutidosis > Rutidosis leptorrhynchoides. Next base: position 46,907,586 of record NC_092337.1, on the reverse strand, counting down.
AATTCACTACATGTATATACATTTTAACTGAGTCGTTAAGTCATCGTTAGTCGTTACATGTAAGTGTTGTTTTGAAATCTTTAAGTTAACGATCTCATTTAATGTTGTTAACCCATTGTTTATTATATCTAATGAGATGTTAAATTATTATATTATCATGATATTATGATATATTAATATATCTAAATATGATATATATACATTTAAATGTCGTTACAACGATAATCGTTACATATATCACTACAAGAAATATGATTATATAAGACCCCCATAAGTGTCCTAAAATGTGTCGTTTTAGGACCTTTCACTTGAAAGGACTCACCGAAATGGCGTCTCCTATAAGACGGTTGTATAAAGTGAAAAGGGTCCTAAAACGCAAATCACGTTATGAAACCTATGTAAATGTCTCATTAGCAACATTGTAAGGGTCCTATCATGTGACATATTAGGACACTTTATAATATTTTGAGACCCACAAAGGGGTCTTTAAAACACTAAATTTGTATTGTTAGAGCATATTAGGACCCTAAAAAAGTGTTCCAATATAATGATAAACTATGTTAGTACCAATAAAAGCATCCTAAAATAATTATAATTATTTTAAAGACGCTTTTATTGGTACTAACATAGTTTAGTACCAAGGAAAAAGAGTCCTAATATGAAGATAACTTACATTAGTACCAATATAAGGGTCCTAATATAACTAGATGTTAATTTAGTACCAGAAAAAAGGGTCCTAATATAACTAGATGTTAATTTCGCACCACAAAAATTGGTCCTAATATAAGCAGATGTTAATTTAGTACACAAAAAAGCGTCCTAACAAGTCATAGGAGTTTCGAATATCCGGTTCGGATATTCGGGTCCATTTTAAGTCCATTTCGGGTTTTGGGTCTCTCAAGCCCGGTTTTGATTATTGGGCCTTTTGGGCCCGGTTATGCTAATTGGGTCTTCGGGCTCGATTATCAAATATTAAATAAAAATAATTCTATTTCAATAAAATAATCTCAAAATATAAACATCAACATAAACATCTCAAAAATAAACACTAAACATAAAACATCCATAATTATTCCAACGTATAATGACTTAAAATAACATTCATGAAATGTAAAATCAACGACAAGCAACGCATAAAGTCTTCGGTCACCATCTATCTTTATCAATCATCACGTACCACCTACAAATAAATCATCCATGTATAAGCACAAAGGTGCACCTTATAAAAATTAATCTTAAGTATTACAAGTTTAACAAGGACATACCAAAATAAACGTACAAGATCAAGCAATAGACGCACTAATAGTGTCTCCAACAGTATCAAATAAACCATTCACTTTGTATACCTCCAACAATCGTAGTTCCTTCTTTTTATCTTTAACTAGAAGTGAGGCCCACGCGCTTCACTGCTATTTTTTTAGTAACATGTAATTAACTTAATAACTTACAACCTGATAACACACTAATATAATAACATGAAAGTTTAAACTTTAATAACAATAGGGGCAGCCTCTAGTAAAAAATTGAGGTTGCCTTCTTCAAGTTTACTTCAAATACTTTATATCCAGTACCCAAAAATAACTCATAAATATGGTTATTTGTTATTCATACATCAAACTAGGTACATTATTGGACCAATGAAATGATTAAGCAAGACTTAACGTGGGAGCATTTTTATATCAATGTTTACCACAACTTCTATTAAAAAGAAAATGTAGGAGCGACAGCAATCGAGAGCAATAAATATTTTTTCGGAAAGCAATCTAGAGCAATAAATACCACGACAATTTCAACAGTTGGTTCTTTTAATCGAGAATTATTGGATTTGTCCAGTTTGTGTTAGAACTGGGTATAAATGACATCATTACATTTGCTTCTTATCTGTTTTATATGCTAATAAAATTTTTAAAAAGCAATTAAAATGACCAATGGAAGTTACCTTGAATATTAGACTCTAATCAATTTTTCCTTCATGTTCTCCTTGTTGAGACGGTCCAAGAATGGAAGGACATGTAAGGTATAAATAGAATATCGAACTTTTTTATTATAACTTGGTTTAAGATCAATCTTCCCTTTGACTTAATAAAAAGCCAAAAAATTTATTAAATGAATTTCAATTTGGAGAAGAATAAGAATTAAAACGGATGGCTAGTAAGTACAAAACTTACCATTTCAGACCCGTAGTACCAAACAATATTTGGTGGCTTAACCTGCTCAATAAAGATACTTCCTGCAAACATAAGTAAACATCATATGTAACAAGTGGAAGGTGATAGATTAGCCAAGTAAATACTTGGAATTTTTAACACCATCTCTATTGTTTTATTTACTAATTAAACTACACATAATTTAGGAAGGTTATCTGTTTTTCTCATTTTCTTTTTTGGTTGTCATTGTAGATGAGTCATCAGGAGCATGGAAGAGTTATTTACTTGAATGATTACAAAATAATCTTTCAATACAACCGTAAAATCAAAACATTACTCTCATCTTAGGAGTTAGGTTTGGTGTACTCTTACAATACTAATGTGAAGATATGAAGGCCAATTTGTGAAACAAAAAAAAGTATAAAAACACACATGTTTACACTAAAGCATAAACTAGTGAAACCAAAAAATGCAAACCTCTTTGGTGCGTAGGCGAGATTTAAACTTACTATAATAGTTTGCAGGACTTAATATTAGCATCACTTTACTGTGTGTAAATTATATTTCTTCCCGTGAATTAGTCTAAAAATGTGCATTTTTTACACAGCTTTTTGGCTTAATAGATGCAATAAGACATACCCATAAATTAAATTCAGTGTAATAATTTTGACTATAATTAATTTTAAATAAACAAAAACACAATTCCATGAAGAGCAGGGCAATCAACAGAAAAACCTTTTCATCTGTATTAGTGATATCATCCGAATATGATGACAATGAATTTAATCCAGCAAACTCTGTCCACTTCATGTTGCCACCAAAACCCTTTTGTTCCTGAATTAAGAGAATGTATAATTAATTTGTTCATTACTTAACCAAAATACACAGCAAACATCATCATAATCATATAAGATATCATAAGACAGTATTGAAGGTGACCTTATTTAAAGCATAAACATGTTGTACAACCCCGAATCGATGCTATAAAAACCAGATCCATAATCGATGCTATAAAACCCAGATCCGTAATCGATGCTACTTAAACTCTAAATAGACGGTGACGGTGGTGATGGTGAAAACAGTGGCGGTTGTGATGACAGGAACCGTGTCGACGGTGGTGATGGCGCAAACGTTGTCAGTGATGGCGATGGTATGGATTTGATGAAAAATAAAGGTCGGTAGACAATGGGTGTTTGAATAAAAAATGAGGATAATGGTGGGCTTCAGGCTTTGCTTGTTCCAACTTTTGTTATTATTTGAACTTGAAAAATCAAAAGTATTCCCCAAAATTTTAGACTCCCGCCTTGAACTTCCGCCATTACTTTTCAAGATGGACTAGTTTTTTTAAAGAGTGAAATTTTAAATTCAAATTTTTAAGTTTTAAGTGTCTATAAATCATACTTCATTCGTCCAATATTAATATTTCACAGACAAAAAACACATAGATTAAGAAAAAATAACTGTCACATTTAATTGTCCCATACTCTAAATAATAATAATAATAATTTAAAATAATTCAAGTTCTATTTTATTGGAGGAAAAAATGGAAAAAACTTAATAAAACAATAAAAGCTTCATTAGAACATGAAACCTCCTAGAAACATACAAACCGAAAAGGCAGAGCAAAACTAAATTAGACCTATACAAAGCTCGCTAAACCAAAAATAAAAAGAGGATCATGAAACCCTAAACAACAAGACCACACTACGATAAAGACGATAACCTATCTAATCGATCATCGGTAAATAAAGAATCATCTAAAGACAAAAAACGGTAAAGAATCTTTTACAAAATCACCAAACTCTTCCAACTCCTCTTTGTGAGAAATCTTCTTTTTTCTTTCGAAACCCTTTCAAACCTTCCACTCCTTTTAACAATAGTAGGTTCGGAGGGTAAGACCAATTGCTTAGGCTCAGGACCCAAACCTTCCTTAGCCCATTTCAAAACACTAGATCCCTTGACGACATCATAAGCAATCATATCATCAGCAACACATTTCGATCCCAAAACCCTAAACCCTAAACCTTAAACCCAAAGTCCTAAGCCCTAAACCATAAACCATAAACCATAAACCCTAAGCCCTAAACACCTAAGTTCTAAACCTTAAACCCTAAACCTTAGACCCTAGACGAAGGGTCCTAAGATAGCAGTTTTCTTGTAGAACACTCACAAATAAATGTCCTTTTTAGTTTGTTTCCTATGACTTTCATATCAAGTGTCCTTTGAAGACATATGATAATAGTACCCCGAAATTTATATGTCATATCAATTAGCTTTTTAGGACACCACTTTGTAAACATATCTCGTAGTGCAATCCATTTTTCAAATGTCCTATAAAATATAGTATAATAGGACTCCTATAAATCATGTGTCATATCAAATGCGACTTTAGGACACAACTGTGTAAGCGTATCTCATAATGGGGCTTAATTTCTAAGTGTCCTATTAAAACCTAGGATAATATGACATTAAAAACTCATGTGTCACATTAAATAGTTTTTTAGGACACCACTGTAAAACCGTATAGTTCTTTAGGACACCATTGAAAAAGCGTAAAGCATTTTAGGACATCACTTTATAAGCGTGTAGGTTTTTAGGACATCTTATAGCTTATTAGGACACCTCATTATAAGTGTATCTCATACTGGGACCTCAAATATTAAACCGTCCCAATAAATGGCTTGTTAAGACCCAATTTTACGGGGGTCCTAGGGAAAGGGTCCTATAAACTCATTTTTCTTGTAGTGTATGCCTCGTCTCGAAATCCTTAAGTTAGTAGTCTTGTTTTTACATATGTAGTTCATTGTTAATATACTTAATGATATGTTTACTTATCATAATACTATGTTAACTATATATATATATATATATCCATATATATGACATCATATAGTTTTTACAAGTTTTAACGTTCGTGAATCACCGGTCAACTTGGGTGGTCAATTGTCTATATAAAACCTATTTCAATTAATCAAGTCTTAATAAATTTGATTGCTTAACATGTTGGAAACACTTAATTATATAAATATTAATTTCATTTAATATATATAAATATGAAAAAGTTTGGGTCACTACACGCTACGCATACCTTCACGGGTACTGCGTTAACATGGTGGAACACTTATCTAGAACAGGTGGGACAAGATTCTGCTTACGCACTACCGTGGTCAGCATTCAAACACTTAATGAACGAGCAGTATCGTCCCAGAAACGATGTCAATAAGCTCAAGGTAGAGCTTAGAGGGTTACGAACACAAGGGTTTGATATTACCACGTACGAACGACGATTCACAGAGTTGTGCCTATTGTGTCCGGGAGCGTTCGAAGATGAAGAAGAGAAAATCGACGCATTTGTAAAAGGGTTACCAGAAAAGATTCAAGAAGATGTGAGTTCACACGAGCCCGCCTCCATACAAAAGGCAAGTCGAATGGCTCACAAACTCATAAATCAGATTGAGGGAAGAATTAAAGAGTAAGCGACCGAAGAAGCCAACACGAAACAAGTCAAGAGGAAGTGAGAAGAAAGCAGTGACAAGAGTCACCAATACAACCACAATAACAACAATAATCGCAATTACAAATGCAATAACTACCACCACAACCGCAACTTTAACCACAACAACAATAACAATCCCAACAACAACTACAACAACTACAATAACCGTTCCAACAATAACAATAACCGCAACAACAACAATCCCAACAATAACAACCAGAGGCAGTAACCATGCCAGAGGTGTGAAGGATACCATCCGACTGGGCTTTATTCGACATCGTGTACTAAGTGTAATAGAAAGGGTCATGGTACGACGAAGTGTGAAGTTTACGGACCAATGGCTAGCAAGAATAAAGGAACAAAAAATGTCGGAACAAATAATACCGCCATTATTTGTTATGGATGTGGGAAGCTGGGTCATATCAGAAATGAATGCCCAAATCAGGGGAATACTAATGGACAGGGTCACGGAAGAGTTTTCAATATTAATACGGCAGAAGCGCAAGAAGACCCGGAGCTTGTTACGGGTACGTTTCTTATTGATGAAAAACTGCTTATGTTTTATTTGATTCGGGTGCGGATAGAAGCTATATGAGTAGAGATTTTTGTGCTAAATTAAGTGGTCCATTGACGCCTATGAATAATAAATTTTTACTCGAATTAGCAAACGGTAAATTAATTTCGGCAGATAAAATATGTCAGAATCGAGAAATTAAACTGGTTAGCGAAACGTTTAAGATTGATTTGATACCAGTAGATTTAGGGAGTTTTGATGTGATAATTGGCATGGACTGATTGAAAAAGGAGAGAGCGGAAATCGTATGTTATAAAAATGCGATTCGCATTGTAAGAGAAAAAGGAAAACCCTTAATGGTGTACGGAGGAAAGAGCAACGCGAAGCTAAATCTTATTAGTAATTTGATGGCACAAAAGCTAATAAGAAAAGGTTGCTATGCTGTTTTAGCACATGTTGAGAAAGTACAAACCGAAAAAAAGAACATCAATGATGTTCCCGTCGCAAAAGAATTTCCCGATGTATTTTCGAAAGAATTACCGGGATTACCTCCACACCGATCCGTTGAATTTCAAATAGATCTTGTACCAGGAGTTGCACCAATAGCTCGTGCTCCATACAGACTCGCACCTAGCGAAATGAAGGAACTCCAAAGCCAACTACAAGAACTTTTAGAGCGTGGTTTTATACGACCAAGTACATCACCATGGGGAGCTCCTGTTTTGTTTGTCAAAAAGAAGGATGGTACATTCAGGTTGTGTATCGACTACCGAGAGTTGAACAAACTTACCATCAAGAACCGTAATCTACTAACGAGAATCGATGACTTATTTGATCAACTACAAGGCTCGTCAGTTTATTCGAAGATTGATTTACATTCTGGGTATCATCAAATGCGGGTGAAGGAGGATGATATTTCGAAGACTGCTTTCAGAACGCATTACGGTCATTACGAGTTTATGGTTATGCCGTTTGGGTTGACTAACGCACCAGCTGTGTTCATGGACCTCATGAACCGAGTGTGTGGACCATACCTTGACAAGTTTGTCATTATTTTCATCGATGACATACTTATTTACTCAAAGAATGATCAAGAGCACGAAGAACATTTGAGAAAAGTGCTAGAGTTGTTGAGTAAAGAAAAACTGTACGCTAAATTTTCAAAGTGTGCATTTTGGTTGGAAGAAGTTCAATTCCTCGGTCACATAGTGAACAAAGAAGGTATTCAGGTGGATCCGACAAAGATTGAAACCGTTGAAAAGTGGGAAACCTCGAAAACTCCGAAGCATATACGACAATTTTTTGGATTGGCTGGTTACTACAGAAGATTCATCCAAGATTTTTCGAAAATAGCAAAACCCTTGACTGCATTAACGCATAAAGGGAAGAAATTTGAATGGAAGGATGAGCAGGAGAAAGCGTTTCAATTGTTGAAGAAAAAGTTAACTACGGCACCTATATTGTCATTGCCTGAAGGAAATGATGATTTTGTGATATATTGTGACGCCTCAAATCAAGGCCTCGGTTGTGTATTAATGCAACGAACAAAGGTAATTGCTTATGCGTCTAGACAATTGAAGATTCACGAGCAGAATTATACGACGCATGATTTGGAATTAGGTGCGGTTGTTTTTGCATTAAAGACTTGGAGGCACTACTTATATGGGGTCAAAAGTATTATATATACCGATCACAAAAGTCTCCAACACATATTTAATCAGAAACAACTAAACATGAGGCAGCGTAGGTAGATTGAGTTATTGAATGATTACGATTTCGAGATTCGTTACCATCCAGTGAAGGCGAATGTAGTAGCCGACGCTTTGAGTAGAAAGGACAGAGAACCTATGCGGGTAAAAGCTATGAATATAATTATTCGTACTAACCTTACTACTCAAATAAAGGAGGCTTAGCAGGGAGTTGTAAGAGAAGGGAATTTGAAGAATGAAATACTCAAAGGATCGGAGAAACACCATAATATTCGGGAAGACGGAACCCGATATAGAACTGAAAGAATTTGGGTGCCAAAGTTTGGAGATGTGAGAGAAATGGTACTTAAGGAATCACATAAAACCAGATATTCAATACATCCCTGAGCGGGGAAGATGTACAAGAACCTCAAGAAACACTTTTGGTGGCCGGGTATGAAAGCTGATATTGCTAAATACGTAGGAGAATATTTGACGTGTTCTAAGGTCAAAGCTGAACATCAGAAACCATCAGGTCTACTTCAGCAACCTGAAATCCTAGAATGGAAATGTGAAAGCATTACCATGGATTTCATTACTAAATTGCCAAGGACTACAAGTGGTTATGATACTATTTGAGTAATAGTCGATCGTCTCACCAAATCAGCACATTTTCTGTCAATGAGAGAAGATGACAAAATGGAGAAGTTGGCGCGATTATACTTGAAAGAAGTTGTCTCCAAACATGGAATACCAATCTCTATTATCTCTAATAGGGATGGCAGATTTGTTTCAAGGTTTTGGCAGACATTACAGCAAGCATTAGGAACTCGTCTAGACATGAGTACTGCCTAGCATCCACAGAATGATGGGCAGAGTGAAAGGACGATACAAACGCTTGAAGACATATTACGAGCATGTGTTATTTATTTTGGAAACAGTTGGGATCGACACCTAACGTTATCAGAGTTTTCCTACAACAACAGTTACCACTCGAGTATTGAGATGGCACCGTTTGAGGCACTTTATGGTAGAAAGTGTAGGTCTCCGATTTGTTGGAGTGAAGTTGGGGATAGACAAATTACGGGTTCGGATATAATTCAAGAAACTACCTAGAAGATCATTCAAATTCAACAACGGTTAAAAACTGCCCAAAGTCGACAAAAGAGCTACGCGGACATTAAAAGAAAAGATATAGAATTTGAAATTGGAGAGATGGTCATGCTTAAGGTTTCACCTTGGAAAGGTGTTGTTCGATTTGCTAAACGGGGGAAACTAAATCCAAGATACATCGGGCCATTCAAGATTATAGATCGTGTCGGACCAGTAGCTTACCGACTTGAGTTACCTCAACAACTCGCTGTTGTACATAACACTTTTCACGTCTCGAATTTGAAGAAATGTTTTGCTAAAGAAGATCTCACTATTCCGCTAGACGAAATCCAAATCAATAAAAAACTTCAATTCATAGAAGAACCCGTCGAAATAATGGATCGTGAGGTTAAAAGGCTTAAGCAAAACAAGATACCAATTGTTAAGGTTCGATGGAATGAACGTAGAGGACCCGAGTTCACCTGGGAACGTGAAGACCAGATAAAGAAGAAATACCCGCACTTATTTCCAGAAGATGCGTCAACACCTTCAACCGCTTAAAATTTCGAGACGAAATTTATTTAATGGGTAGGTACTGTAGTGACCCGAACTTTTTCATGATTATATATTAAATGAAAACTATATTTGCATGATTAAATGTTTCCAACATGTTAAGTAATCAAACTTGTTAAGACTTGATTAATTGAAATGAGTTTCATGTAGACAATTGACCACCCAAGTTGACCGGCGATTCACGAACGTTAAAATCTTGTAAAAACTACATGATGATATATATATATATATATATATATATATATATATATATATATATATATATATATATATATATATATATATATATATATATATATATATATATATATATATATATATATATATGGATATATATGGTTAACATGAGATTATGATAAGTAAGTATCTTACTAAGTGTATTAACAATGAGTGATATACATAAAAATGAGATTATTGAATTAAGAAACTCGAAACGATATATATAACGATTATCGTAATAACAACGTCTTACTAAATACATATGAATCATATTAAGATATAGATACACTATGTTTAACATGATAAAATGATAATTAAGTATATCATTAAGTGTGTTAACAATGAACTACATATGTAAAAACAAGACTACTAACTTAAGGATTTCGAAACGAGACATATATGTAACGATTATCGTTGTAACGACATTTTAATGTATATATATCATATTAAGATATATTCATACATCATAATATCATTATAATATAATAATTTAACATCTCATTAGATATAATAAACAATTGGTTAACAACATTAAATGAGATCGTTAACTTAAAGGTTTCAAAACAACACTTACATGTAACGACTAACGATGACTTAACGACTCGGTTAAAATGTATATACATGTAGTGTATTAAGATGTATTTGTACACTTTTGAAAGACTTCAAGACACATATCAAAGTACTTCTACTTAACAAAAATGCTTACAATTACATCCTCATTCACTTTCATCAACAATTCTACTCGTATGCACCCGTATTCGTACTCGTACAATACACAGCTTCTAGATGTATATATTATTGGTATATACACTTCAATGATCAGCTCCTTAGCAGCCCATGTAAGTCATTAAACATGTGGGAACCATCATTTAGCAACTAGCATGAAATATCTCACAAAATTACAGAAAATATTATAAATCATTCATGAATTATTTACATGAAAACAAACTTACACATCCTTTATATCTAATCCATATACCAAAGACCAAAAATACCTACAAACACTTTTATTCTTCAATTTTTTTCATCTAATTGATCTCTCTCAAGTTCTATCTTCAAGTTCTAAGTGTTCTTCATAAATTCTATAAGTTCTAGTTTCATAAAATCAAGAATACTCTCAAGTTTACAAGTCTACTTCCAAGCTTTCTAATCCATTTCAAGTGATCATCCAATCTCAAGAAAGCTTTCTTATTTACAGTAAGATATCTTTCTAATTCAAGGTTATACTCATATTCAAACTTTGGTTCAATTTCTATAACTATAACAATCTTATTTCGAGTGATAATCTTACTTGAACTTGTTTTCGTGTCATGATTCTACTTCAAGAACTTTCAAGCCATCCAAGAATCCTTTGAAGCTAGATCAATTTTTGTCACTTCCAGTAGGTTTACCTACTAAACTTGAGGTAGTAATGATGTTCATAACATCATTCGATTCATATATATAAAACTATCTTATTCGAAGATTTGAACATGTAATCACTAGAACATAGTTTAGTTAATTCTAAACTTGTTCTCAAATAAAGTTAATCCTTCTAACTTGACTTTTAAAATCAACTAAACACATGTTCTATATATATATATATATGATATGCTAACTTAATGATTTAAAACCTGGAAACACGAAAAATACCATAAAACCGGACATACGCCGTTGTAGTAACACCGCGGGCTGTTTTGGGTTTGATAATTAAAAACTATGATAAACTTTGATTTAAAAGTTGTTCTTCTGGGAAAATGATTTTTCTTATGAACATGAAACAATATCCAAAAATCATGGTTAAACTCAAAGTGGAAGTATGTTTTTCAAAATGGTCATCAAGATGTCGTTCTTTCGACGGAAATGACTACCTCTTTAAAAAATGACTTGTAACCTGTATTTCCGACTATAAACTTATAATTTTTATGTTTACTTTCATAAATTTTAGTTCATTATGAAACCATAGCAACTTGAATCACTCAAAACGGATTTGAAACGAAGAAATGACGGGTAAAATAAAATTGGATAAATTTGCTAGTTTTAGCTACGAAAATTTTGTAACAAATCTAGACTAAACATATCCTAACTAATTTATATTGTATTATACATATTATGTAATCTTGGGATACCATAGACACGTATACAATGTTTTGACATATCATATCGACCCATCTATATATATATTTCAGAACAACCATAGACACTCTATATGCAGTAATGTTTGAGTTAGCTATACAGAGTTGAGGTTGATTTCAAAATAATATATATACTTTGAGTTGTGATCTAGCCTGAGACTTGTATACACTGGGTCGTGGATTGATTCGAGATAATATATATTGATTTATTCCAGTACATCTAACTGTGGACAACTAGTATTAGGTTACTAACGAGGACTGCTAACTTAACAAACTTAAATCATAAAAACGTAATAAAAAATGTTGTGAATATATTTAAATCATACTTTGATATATATGTACATATTTGTTATAGGTTCGTGAATCGACCAGTGGCCAAGTCTTATTTCCAACGAAGGAAAAATATGTGAAAGTGAGTTATAGTCCCACTTTTAAAATCTAATATTTTTGGGATGAGAATACATGCAGCTTTATAAATGTTTTACAAAATAGACACAAGTATGCGAAACTACATTCTATGGTAGGATTATTAAACCGAATATTGCCCCTTCGAGTCTGGTAGCCTAAGAATTAGAAAAATGACCCCTAATTGACGCGAATCCTAAAGATAGATCGATGGGCCTAACAAACTCCATTCTGGAATTTGGAATGCTTTAATACTTCGATTTATATGGTGATTGCGATTGCCAATTTATGACATACTTGCGAGTATGCGGGGAATATTCTATTTGCATTATGTTAATGTCGGTTACCAGGTGTTCATCATAGAATGATTTTTATACACTTGCGAGTGTAAGATTATTGAATAAATAAAATCTTGTGGTTTATTATATTAATTTGATAATATATAGGTTAAACCTATAAATCACCAACATTTTTGTTGACGTTTTAAGCATGTTTATTCTCAGGTGATTATTAAGAGCTTTCCCTGTTGCATACTAAAATAAGGACAAGATTTGGAGTCCATGATTGTATGATATTGTGTAAAAACTGCATTCAAGAAACTTATTTCGATGTAATATATATTTATTGTAAACCATTATGTAATGGTCGTGTGTAAACAGTATATTTTAGATTATCATTATTTGATAATCTACGTAATGTTTTTTTTAAAACCTTTATCGATAAAATAAAGGTTATGGTTGTTTTAAAAATGAATGCAGTCTTTGAAAAACGTCTCATATAGAGGTCAAAACCTCGCGACGAAATCAATTAATATGGAACGTTGATAATCAATATGAACGGGACATTTCAAGTTTGGTATTCCTCAATACATAATTTACATATGTATTTATAATACCAGAATCCCATAAGTTACGGAGAAGTTTATGGAAGATGTTAGACAGAGTTTACTGTAATAGATATGCTTAAGATATGAAATTTGTCTATACACTATCTATGCAATAAATGCAGTAAGACGCGTCTAGACTTAAGATGATAAGCAGGTAATTTCCGACAAGAAATGATAAGCAAAATTTTTGACATGCAGATACTATCGAAGTCCAGACTCACTAATGCATCCTAACATCTATCAGTTAGACACACTAATGCAAGATCGGGTTCGCTAAGACCCCTGCTATGATGCCAACTGAAACGACCCATCCATATTACTATAAACACTGTGCGTTATTCATTGGTCCCATAGCGAGGTATTTGACCTCTATATGATACGTTTTAAAAAAAAAATATTGCATTCGTTTCATAAAAAGCACAACATTATTATACATAATGCATGTTTTTAAACAAGTGGGCGATTATTTAAGAAATAATACCCATGATACATCAGTTTCCAAATACTACACACGTGACTTAACAGTCGAATATAATACATGACAAAGGTTTTATTGAATGCAACACTTTATTTAAACAAAAGCACGAGACTCCATGCACAGCTTGCTCAGATAATGCAACAGCGGAAGACCTTCTTAAGGACCTGAGAATAAACATGCTTAAATAGTCAACACAAAGTTTGGTGAGATATATAGGTTTAAAGCTAGCATCGATATAAATATAGACCACAAGATTTCATAGTTACAAACATTTCAATAAAGATATTCTATAAGTTGTTGAGCGCTTCGGTAACCATACTTAACCATTAATGTAGCATATTCCCTTTATTATGAAATCTCCCTACACTGTATCAAGTGTAGTAAAAATGAAGTACTATGCAACCGTTTACGATACTAGAGCGACTAGCCCGGTTGGGGTTGTCAAACCCGATAGATCTATCAATAGGATTCGCGCTTACATGTTCTTACAACATGTAAATATTAGTTACCAAGCTATAAGGGAAGATATGCAAGGTGGTACAACTCAACATAGAATATATTTTAAGTACTTGTGTCAATAGCGTAAAACATAAAATGCATGTATTCTCATCCCAAAATATTTTTAGAGTTTAAAAATGGGACTATATACTCACGGTAGTAAAAGTATATTAATAATAAGTTTTCAACTTATTAAAAATATGGCCGTCGTCCTTGGATTCACGAACCTGTAACAAATATATATGTATATCAAAATGTAATACAACTATTATTCATATCATATCTTCAATCACATGTGACTATTTAAGTTCATATTGTAGCGACCCGACAAAATCGTCATTGACGGCGCCGTTAACTTAGGTCCCGTTACGTGGTCGTAGTCCCTATATGAGACACGTTTGACCAAAATTATGTCGGATTCATTTGAAACGTGCATGACTTGCAAAGTTCAGTTTACCAACGGTTCAACAATAAGTTTAAGTTTACAAAAGTAATAAAGTATAAATGAAATAAAATTGTGACATAATATAAGTTGAGGAAGATGCGCCGCATCTGCATCTGTATCAGCCAGTTCTGGGCAGTTTAACACTTAGACGATTTCAACTTCAAACGATCATAACTTTTGACTCGTTAACATTCAAAACACGTATCTTATATCGTTGGAAAGGTAATTTAAAGGGGAATACAACTAAACACATTTCATCAATCAATTCCATCATTAACAACAAAGGAAACCTCAATAAATGATCATTAAACGTTCAAAATCAACGTTTCAAGTTCATAAAACGCATTTCTTGACTCGGGAATCCAATTCACACATATGATATGCCGTTTTGAAGGTATTGAAACATACATTACAACTAATCACTAACTAATAACATTTCATGGCATTCAAAGCATCAAAAGTTCATTTTAGAGTTCATCAAACCCTAATCAAAATCATGAATTCAATCATTTTGTAAATGAAGCTTTTCTAAATCAACCTACACATCAAAATGAAGCTAATGATGCTAGTAACACATTTAATACATGAACTTTAATATTTAAACAACATTTAATCACCCAAAATTCAAGATTAAGCAAACCCATTTCAAATGTTCAAACTAGTTACTCAAAACAACAAATCGAGCAAGTAAATCATATATTCATGCTAGACACTAACTAACACCATTTCAAGTATATAAAACAAATTTAGAGAAATCTAGTGTTTTGGAAATGTTACCCAAATGTGATGAAATTGGTACCAAAATGTAGAGGATGAAAAGAGGATTCCAAATATGTAATTTGTTTCGATGTTTGCTTCTCCAATCGGATTTAGATGATGATTGAATGGATTGAGAGAAAAAGAGTGTTCTTGAGCTAGAGAGAAAAAGGGAGAAGAGAGGTGAAGTGAATGAGTGGTGATGGTGGGGTTTGACTAGTTGACCTAGTCAACTAGTTAGGTCCCTTTGCAACTTTGGTCCCTCGAGTTTCAAAGCGGGTGCGGGAATTAACCAAACGAATATTTTAAAAATGTTCGAGTAAACGAGTGATGTTATAATTAAATAACGGGAATATTATGAACGTTAGTTAACGAAAGACGTCAATTTAGATAACAAAAGGTATTATCTAAAAAAAAGACGGTGTTAAAAATAAATTTAACGGAAAAACGCGGGATGTTACACATATTTTCAATCACGTGTGATTGTTTAAGTTTATATTTTCAATCACGTGTGATTGTTTAAGTTGTCAAGTTAGCATTCCAATGTTAGTAGTCCACAATTAGTAGTCCACAGTTAGTAGTCCACAATTAGTAGTACATAGTATACACGTGTTGTATAAGACTCAATCATGACCCACAATACCGCTATTGTAGTTACACGTATTATGTATGTGGTGTCTTTTGATTTATCCGACGTATTGTGTAACCATGACATGTTAGAATACATGTATAATACAAGAAAAGTTAGCTAGGATATGGTTAGTATAGATTTTAATGAATTAATCCCGTAATCAAATTATCCATTTTTAACTAATATTGTCTTGCCCATAATTTCTTCGTTATAAATCCGTTTTGAGTGAATCAAATTGCTATGGTTTCATAACGAACTGTAATTTGTGAAACTAAACTGCAAAAGTGGTGGTTTATAGTTAGAGTTACAAGTTATAATCCATATTTGAAAGAGGTAGTCATTTCTGTCGAAAGAACGACATCTTGATGACCATTTTGAAAAACATACTTCAATTTTGAGTTTAACCATGATTTTTGGATATAGTATCATGTTCATATGAAATATCATTTTCCCAGAAGAACAACTTTTAAATCAAAGATTATGATAGTTTTTAATTATCTAACCCAAAATAGCCCCCGATTTTACTACGACGGCGTATGTCCGATTTTACGGTGTTCTTCGTGTTTCCAAGTTTTAACTCATTAAGTTAGTATATCATATAGATATAAAACATATGTTAAGTTGTTTTTAACAGTCAAGTTAGAAGGATTAACTTTGTTTGCGAACAAGTTTAGAATTAACTAAACTATGTTCTAGTTTATAAACTCTTATATAGATAGCTATAAACATATAAATTGAACAAGAGTTTAAGTAGAGTTTTTACCTCAAGTTTAGAATGTAAAGTTGCTGGAAAGAAGTAGTAGAACAAAACTTGAGAGAGTTCTTGCAAGTGTGTGTGAAAATTGGAAGTAAAATTTGGAAAATGAATGTGTAAAAATGAGTTAGAAATTGTGCTTATTTATAGGCTTGAAAATTTAGTTTTTAGTGAAAATATCTAGTATAAGTTAAAATGTATTAAGTCATGGATGACATATTAAATTGATTAGGTCATGGATGACATATTACACAAATAATTGCAGATTTCTATTGGTATATACCAATAGTAAATACTTTCAGAAGTTGTGTATAATACGGGTAAAAATACCGTATGAATGCGAGTAGAATTCTTGAGAAAATTGAACGGAAATACGAGTATAGCTATCCTTTATATGTATTGGTATATCATAAAGTGTATTCAATACTCGTAATACATTATATGTAAATACATTTTAAAATAAGTTAATTACGTTGTTTAAATAGTAACATATATATTGTTCAAAAACTCTTTAAATTAGTAGTATATATATATATAATACTTTGTTAATATAACTAATGAGATATTTAATTATCATATTTTCAAGTTAAATATATATAAATCCATATATATACACAATAATTAAACAATTAAACAATTAAATCAAGTTATGACGTTCATGAATCGTCGAAATAAAAGGGTGACCAAAACCTTGTGTAAAACTCTTTCCGGAGGTTCAAGACTTATTAAAATTCATTGCTTATTAAGTCGGAATTATTAAATTATGTAAATAGTATAATCAAGTAGTCAGAAAAATCCGGGTCGTTACAATTTGTGTTTTACATCAGTACGTACAGCATACAAAAAATATAAACAAATTTTTTTTACTAGTCCGACCCACCTGACTCGGGTTTCGACCCAACCCATTCGACCCATTTTATATCTGACCCGTTTTGACTCATGACCCGTTTCGACCCAAACTCATTTGATCTTCGACCCAACCCGACCCATCTCGACCCGTTTGCCAGGTATATTTACCGATAACAATAAATATCCATATAAGTGCAAAGAATATGTGACACTCCTTTTCTAAATACCTCTTTTTTCAATTTAATGCCAATAAGACCAATGGAAATAGAAAGAATTTCATAAGGGTACAACATTCTAGTCTCATTATTATTAGCACTCCACATTTATGAAAATGTCAACTGACAAATTTCTTATCCTCCTCATCCCATGTTCTTACCACCAGAAACTTCATTATCATTAGTAACGTATAAAGTATGATTCTAAAATAAAGTTACTATTAGGTCTAAAGGTTATAACAGCATTCCTAAGATCATCACAAACATTTGGATCAAACATTTTAAATTTAGATGGTCGGTATGTACAAATTTATATAAAGTATCACAGGTCTAAATGTGACAATTTGGGTTGGATTTGCAGGTTGAAACTACAAACCCAAACTGAATGATAAATCTATGTTCTATTTTTCTTTACATTCAGAACTCGAACAAACTATAATATCCTTCATCCTAAAGCAACACCTTGAATAAAAGAAAAAAGGGTTGTTATACCAATATCGATATCCATTTTTATCAGTAAATCAAGTTATTATAGTCTTGCCCAGAGTTGCATAATTGCTTTGAAAAAAAAAATCACAACCGTGCTTCAGCAAAAAAAAAATAAAAAAATAAAAAAAAAACAACTCGCAATCAATTTCGCTTACTTTCATTTATACCTGTCAAAAATCAACTGTAAATAACAAAAAAAGAATCACAAAAATTAGTTAGTTTGAAGAAGGATATACCAATTTCATTCATGTAATTTTTATAATCTTTTAAACAATGAAAAACCCTAACAATAATACGATTTAGGTTTCCGAAATCAAAAGTAACAATAGATTCCTAAATGAAAGTGAAACAAAGAATCTTACTTTATCGATTTCTGAAAAAAGGAGCTGATAAAAAAAAGTGTGGCGGATGACGGAGAATGGTATCTGTTGTAACAGCAGCGGCGATGGTTGAAGAGGAGACGGTAGCAGCGATCACCTCAGGCATTTTAGGGAAAAATCTCTGGAAGAATAATAGCGGTGGAGGTGAGTGATAAAGCTGAGATGGAGAATGGCGGTGGGCTGGAAAATGGATGTGGAGTTTACAGAGATCTGGATAATGCCAATTAAGAGCGTAGAAGGTTTGAGAAGGATGGTGAAAAATGACCAAAATGCCCTTTTAGAATAAAAAAATGTAGTGAATAGTAAATTCATACTTTCTAATGAATATATTTATAATTACCACTTTTTAATCCATGTACAACTAATTACCTATTATATCCTTTAAGTATATTATAGTTAAAATAATAATATAAGTTCAATTCTCTAGATTAATCTAGAGATGTAATTGTGAATTTATAAGAAAAAAATGTACATTGATTAAAAAGTGGTGTGTAAAGATCACCTCCCCAATTAGAAATTTCGTAGCTAGATTATACATTTTATAATGTTTCGTTGTGATATTTTTTTATAAATATCTAACAACATATGATAATCCGTAAATAAGTGGATTAACAAAAAAAATTAAAAGACAGCTTCTTGATTATCACTTACTCCGTATTATTATTATTATTATTATTATTATTATTATTATTATTATTATTATTATTATTATTATTATTATTATTATTATTATTATTATTATTATTATTACTAGCTTTAAGAGCCCGTGCGTTGCACGGTTGCTTTAAAACTCGGTAACACGAAATAATATTCTGTTTAGTAACGCATGTAACATAAACATTCTTATTGATAAAAAATAACAATGTATTTCATGCACACGTGTGCAAATGAAAAAGTAAAGGTACATTCAAAATTGAACTTTGAGTGTAAGTATCTAATAAACATTTTTATCATTCAAAATGATTACGGAAGAAACTTTATTGAAAACAACTTATTAGAAACTTACATACTCCAAGTTCAATTTTGAATGTACCTTTATTTTTTCATTTGCAAACGTGTACATTATATATCTATGTTATTTTTTACCAATAAGAATGTTGATGTTACATGCGTTACTAAACATAATTTTATTTCGTGTAACCGAGTTTTAAAGCAACCGTGCAACGCACGGGCTCTTAAAGATAGTATAAGATATTGCATACATAGTCGGCTAAAAGAGCAATACATGAAGGATAAAGATAGTCGAAATGCACTAAAGTAAATTACCTATACAAACAACTACTCAGAATAGAAAATGTGTTTGTAAAAGAGCTAAAATGATAGTATATAAATGCAATAGTTAGTTGTAGCAATTACAACAATTGATTTGCATATATATTCGAGTAAAAAACTGACAATGGTACATCAAAGAAGCTTTAACGAAATTTTTTCCGTCTTTGAACGTTCGCTAATTGGCAATCAGCTTGAAAAATTCGTTCAATACATGATCTGCGTAAATGACAATTTTGCCCATTGCTAAAGCTTAGTGCAGACCACATCTGTGGTGCTTGGATTCAGGAACACTTTGTAACCGTAAAAAAGGATCAAATTATCAAACTTCTAAGAAAACAAAATTTGGCAATCATGCATACACATGCTGTTAATTTAACAGAACAAATAAGCCCTTTTAGAAAGATAAAGATATTGGTGTGTACCTGTTACATATCCAGTACGGTTTGGTACCTTTTTCTTCTATGCAGTGAGGGCACTTCTACTGTGTTCTTTCTCAATTCATCCATTTCTGCCATAACATGATACAAAACCATCAAGCTACTTTTTTTCTTCTAATTCGGTCAAACCTACAAGCTTTTTTTAAGCACAACCATGTACTCGTCTAAAAATCTTGATTTTTTTTTTTGGTTAATTGTTTACATTAGAAGTAACTACAGAACTCATTTGGGTCGACCATATATGTTACCCAACTTTCCAAACACACCATTTTCAACCTCTACAATATCTGAAATAATATCCCTTAGGCCAAAAAATGCATGGTCCATAATCGAAAGATTGTGAAACAAAAGGTCTCGTGAGCATGTAAATATGATATGGTCATTAATAATTCACTAAAGAAAAGATTAATAGTGTAAAATTTAGGTTTTTATCTAAGTCAGTTCTGATTAAAGCTGCGTAATCTTCAGATTGACTTACTTTCGCCATATCGGACCTTGAGGCAAGCTCGACAAAGAACACCTTCAGAAGTTGCAACCCGGTGTCATTAGAAGGGGAACTTGTAGAGGCGCGTGCACCGTCAATAGCTGTAGACACAATAATGGCGTAAGCATCATCTTACATGCTGTTTCTCGAGCATGAGAAACAATATACCGAAATACAGATAAGACGAAATATAGAAAGTGATCGAGAGTCACAAGATGGGTTCACAATAACAATCAAATCTTGTGCACAACACCAAAATACAAATAAGGAAACAACATAAACAATAACCATAGAAAAACTACGGATGAGCATAACGCTTCAATTGGTGAAATGTGAAAGCACCAACCCAAACAATAGCCCTCTGTTGATGTACTGTTGGTGTCCAGGTCCCTGATTGAGACCATTACACAAAACTTCAAGTCCAGTACTGCAAAAAAAAACAAAAAGAAGTTGCATCACTAACAATATTTTTGATACGAAGTATTTCAAAATATTCAGTCACATTTAGATGGGACTCTATGTCATCTTTACTTATGCAGTGCTACATTTTGAGTACAACTATCACTACCCGAATTCGAGTAATGTTATGGGTTTGGCGTGAACAAATACATATTGTTAGCACACGTCATTAGTGGTTGGAAATAATATCGTCTTTACACCAACAAACATACCTTATAGCCTTTAGTTTATAGTTTTGACTTCTCATATAATATCGCCTACCCTGTGTCGGGAGAGATAGCTAACAGTTTTATTAGCCCGGTGAATTATGGACAGGTAGTGAATCAAAATGGTGTTAATTGATTATTCACAACAATCACATATTATAAACAAATGGATGTATTACCTTAGTAATATATAAAACAATGCAAGTGTAAATATGAGGACTCAAGTGCCCCACAAAACAGCACCATCATTTTGCTCTTTCATAATCCATGACCACACAAAAAAAATAGAAACATAAAGTTAGTGCAACCAAAAAACCTACATCTTCTTGATATAATATAAACATACATATTATATGCTGAAGTCACCAAAGACGCTGAAAAATAGTTGACCATCAATTTGGTTTGACCAAATAGATCAGATGGTGTTCTTCATTTATATTGTATGCATATACTTGCAAATACTAAAGATGAACCAACGATATATGTACATGCTTGTTATGTTAATTATATACAAAACAAACCATAAATCATAAGCTATTACAGGGATCCCGAGAACATATAAACGGGTCTTAAATTCGCAGTCGTTGACTAATATTTTTATAACCCATATTACCCATAAATTCCTACTTATAACAAAAGTATAATAGATACTCACTCTTAACAATGTAACTCGATATAATACACGTGTCAACGAATACCATTACCCATTTTGACACTCTTCCACCCAAATGGATTGAATTTCCAAACAGCCATAAATAACTTTCTATCACTGTAACTATAATTATTATACTACTAAAATTGGCAAAAATAACCAAAATCATCTAAAATACTTACAAATAAAGAGATAGAAAGCCAATCAAACACTAAAACAATAAAACAATCAGCAAATTTAATACTTGAGTTCTCTTTAGTAAAGAGAATACAACATTTGACATTAAAAAAATGGGTAAAAACCAACGGATCTTCGGTCCAGCGGTACCGCGGTTACACTTGTGTACTCGCAGGTCTAGAGGTCTCGGGTTCGAACCTCGTCACCCGCTCTAGGAATTGAAATATATTCCTTGAAGGTGGCCCAAAGGGAAGGTTTTACCGACCCGCTCCGGGACTAAGGTCCGGCCCGCCTGCCCCTCGGGATGGTTTAAGGGTCGGATCCTCAGAGTGTGGTTCGGGTTTCCTGCCCGAAAGCGCGTGTGTGTGTGCAAATGATGACTAGGCTTCGGTCCGGACTGATGCAAGCTTGCCTTTCAAAAAAAAAAAAAAAAAAAGGGGTAAAAAGAAGAGAAAAGACGACACAATACCATCATCAAAAGAAAAGACATGACATCTTGAACAATGAATATAATTAAGCAATTACAATTTGAAAGGTACAGTTTGAAATACCTAGTGTCAATTGCGTAGGACGACACATCTTGAACAGATCTTCAACCCGTTAGTCATTTGATTTTCGATTTCGGACGTATTGAAATAGGTATTTGATTGTGGTCGTATGCGAGAAAACCTAATTTTGCAACCACTTGGTAAATCCGGGATTATTTGGTGGCAGATGTTGTTATTTGGGTGGACGATTTAGTGTTATTACATGTAAACCCTAATTGATTTTTAGGGATGGAGAGTATGGAAGGAATGAATGAATGGGGAAGAAGTAAGTGACGTTCGAACCATTTTTTTTAATTGTTAAAAGTTTGGCCAATGAATTGTGGACAGATGTCAGGCTGTGAGTCATTAGTAGAATAGGGGTAGGGAATAGGTATTAGGTAGACACGTGGCATATGTATACGTATTATTATAAGTTAATAAATTATTATTATTATTATTATTATTATTATTATTATTATTATTATTATTATTATTCATACAACAAGAAAATATATAAATACAAAGAACAAACCTTTAAACTAATGATTAGTCTTAACGATTATAAATGGAAAGTCCAGAGGACAATCTAAACTACTCGAATGTTATGCGAGGGAACATCCTATGTATTTTATTATTAGATTATAAGTTATTTTTGTTAGAAAAAAAAAATGTTAGATGATAAATATACTTTTGAAACTACCCCATTCCTTTAAATAAGTTTTCAAAGTACAATGGTCACTTAAAAAACTCCGTACTCCACAAGACTCAGTGAATGCATCCAAAAAATGTAGTGTTAATAATTTCACGAGATGGAATTCAAAACTTGGATTACGGAGACGCAATTCAAAAATTGTTTATGGGTCCTCGAGATGGAAAAGATTGCGGCTCATCGAAAACCGGGAGAGGAAATATGTCTGCGGAGGCTTTCGCAGCATTCGAAGATATGATGACGCGGTTGGCCGGGGAGAGTGTGTCGGGTGACAGACCCGTTAATGTATTATCTTACAAGTTTGAAAATCGGTCCGGGAAAATTCTTTGAAAGAGACGGTCAATGGAAAATTGAAAAATGCGGGTCCTCGAGGTTGATTGTTGTGGTCCGTTTTGTGTACTTCGGTTCTGTTCCTTGTATTTTCGTGTATTTTTCAAGTTCTGTTTGGTTAGTTCGTCTGTATGACTTGTGTCGAAATGTACGGAAGACTCGTTTATAGACAGTTTTTGTTTAGATAGTTGCTTTCTAGGCTCGAGCTTCCCCGTTCTATCATGTCCTTTTGTATTTTCTATTGATAGCGTTTTCCTTTGAAAAACGACCTCGTTTCTATATGAATATTCATTTTTTCGCCAATAATAATAATAATAATAATAATAATAATAATAATAATAATAATAATTTCACGAGAACTAAATCAAAAGAACACCCTATAATACAGACTCTCAAGTCTAAAAAAAAAAAAAAATTATTTTCTATATCTCTATAATTTGAAATAGTTCAACAGAATATGTTGAAAAGGTGTGTCAAAATAGCTTAGGCCACTCTCTATCGTAATTAAATTATTCATCCTCTTAACATACCACATCAGCACCAAAATCCTATAACTAACACATAAAATCCTATAATTAAACACTGTCTATCATAACTTTAACATCATCATCTTAACTGGCACGTCATTAATTTATTTATTTTTATATTTATTTTAAGTAACACAAAAATATTAATAATTATATATATATATATATATATATATATATATATATATATATATATATATATATATATATATATATATATATATATATATATATATATATATATATATATATATATATATATATATATATATATATATCAACTACAATCTCTTTAAAAAAATATACATCTATATGCATTAAAGGGTTTGTACAACATGGAGAAAAACTTATACATGATGCATTAAAGGGTGTTGTACCACATGGTTTAAAATTTGTACAATAGGCTAAGGGGGTTTTTTTGATGAAAAGGTGAGTGAGTGGGTCCAAATTTGTGTAAGAATGCTTCCTAAATTCATGGTGAAGATGGGTAATGAAGATGGATAATGAAGTGGTGCTTATGACATTATAGGGATAATGAATGTCACATCATCAATATGAGCGGGTAATGAACGTATGGTGAATCCGTAGGAAATGGTCTTAGTAGTTCTGACATTGCTATTGTCACAAAAAGATAAACCTATCAAAACTAATTATGTTGTGTTATATTTAGCACAAGTCACTAAGACCTCCTTAAAATAACATGTGAGATATGTTTGATGTTAAAAGATAAATCGACCAAATCTAGGTTGTTTATAATCAAAGCAATTCAATTAATATTTGTATCAAACACCTCGTTACCTCTTGGGAAAATTTCTAATGCAATTTTATTAGTCTTTTGCCTTAGAGAGTCTGTTTTGAGGCATTAAGAAAAATTAATGCTCAAGTTCTAAGAAGGTATAAATCTGACGTCTCTAACACCATCATTAGGGCGATGAAAGTGACAGAAATTGAACGTCAGTTACGTAAATGACGGATAAAATTGGAGAGTCGGATTTTTTATAGCCAATCAAAATTTAATACATATTTAATTATTTATATATTATGAATTAACATTTGTTTAACAAAGTTATAATCATGTATTATCACATCACCAAAAATCTTTTCGGTCAAACTAAACGACAAAGTCGTATCTAGATGCGTCGTTTTGTTAATAACCTACGCTAAATATAATGTTGTGCCGATCCGTGAATTCAAATCTTCTTCCGCTGCTAACACGCCAACTAACGCCTCATTTGGTTCACATAATTTCAAGGGAATTTGATGAAATTGAAATTGAAATTGAATTCCTTAGACCGCTCTGTTTGATTGACATATTTTAGGAAAAATTAAATTTCTTGAATTCTTGAGATTCCTTCAACTATTAAATTTTCATTCTTTCAAGATGTTATAGATTTAAATTTATTCAAACTTGAATCTATGGAAAATCAAAAGTCAAAACACCCTCAATATTTACGATTATATTTCACGTACATTGCGACTCGAGTTTTTATAACGCATTTCGTCTCGCGGTTTCGACGCCCGTTTTAGACTCTCGTTTTCGAATCGTGTTTTCGACTCTCGTTTTCGAATCGTGTTTTCTTCTCGGCACGCGTTAACAACGCACGTTTTCGACTCACTTTTATGATGCGCGTTTTCAACGCACGGTATCTACGCACGTTTTCCATGCGCATTTTCGATTCATGTTCTCGACGCCCGTTTTCAGCTCGCATTTTTGGCTAACGTTTTCGACTCGCGTTTACGACGAATGTAACATTCTATAATCGGGCCTAGGTGAAATAACCATTTTACCCTTGGGTATGGCGTAATTAGTGATTTTAGTAATTATATGTTTATAATTATTTGGTATTTTAGTTGAGACCAGTTTGTGACAAGGGTCACAGAACAGGTTTGTTTATTTAATTTGGACTCTGTTAGGGCCGCCTAACGAGGTTCGAAAGATTTTAGATAACTGATAAATAACCGTGTGTTGAGAGGTATGGGTTTTAACCCAAATAAGTGACTATGAGCTGGTTGTTCAGCTCATTTCTCTCCATCTCTCTAGAAACATCACTTAAACACTCCGTACCTAACTTCATATCCTTCTAAAAACCCCAATTCTCTAAATCTTGATTTAAAGTTTGATTTGTGTTAGAAATCGATTCTTTGTGTTTTACTGATTCAAACAAGGTAAGAATTACCCATTTTCATTACCTAAATTTGTGTCAAATTGGGTTTGAAGTTAGATTTTTGTCTAAGTGGGTTTTGATGTCAAATTGGTGCAATTTGTTGTTGTTTTGATGTAATATTTGTGGGTTTATGTCCCAAAAGGTTTTATAAACAAGATGTGATAAGTTTTGAGGTTGAAAACGAGTATATGGTCGAGATTTGGTGATTTTTGGCTCAAACCCGTCACTTTTCCAAATTTCAGCAGCTCAAGAACACACTCGGTAGTGTGTCTTTTGGAAGTGGGCCGTGTGTCTACACACTCAGCCGTGTGTCTTTTGAATTGGGTCGTGTGTCTACACACTCGGTAGTGTGTCTTTTAGAAAGACATTTGGTCGAGTGTCTCTACTCATTCGGCCGTGTGTCTACACACTCGACCGAGTGTCTATGACACACACTATCGAGTTGGGTAGTGTGTCTTTTCAGCATTTTGAGAAAAAAAATTTAGTCATAACTTTTAAACCGTAACTCCGTTTTTGATGAATCAAATATCGTTAGAATCGTATTGAAGAGTACTTTTCAAAGGTAAGCTTTTAAGAAGCTAAATCAATTTGTATATTGTTCATAAAAAGAGGTTTTAGCGTGTATGTCCTGTTTTGCACGCGCTTGTTTGATGATATTGATTAGATACATGACGTGGACTTATGAAATGATGAATATGTGATGGTGAAATGTCCCGTTCATATTGATTATAAACGTTCCATATTAATTGATTTCGTTGCGAGGTTTTGACCTCTATATGAGACGTTTTTCAAAGACTGCATTCATTTTTAAAACAACCATAACCTTTATTTTATCGATAAAGGTTTAAAAGCATTACGTAGATTATCATATAATGATAATCTAAAATATACCATTTACACACGACCATTACATAATGGTTTACAATAAGAATATATTACATCAAAAATAAGTTTCTTGAATGCAGTTTTTACATAATATCATACAAGCATGGACTCCAAATCTTGTCCTTATTTTAGTATGCAACAACGGAAGCTGTTAATAATCACCTGAGAATAAACATGCTTAAAACGTCAACAAAAATGTTGGTGAGTTATAGGTTTAACCTATATATTATCAAATCATAATAATAGACCACAAGATTTCATATTTCAATATACATCCCATACATAGAGATAAAAATCATTCATATGGTGAACACCTGGTAACCGACATTAACAAGATGCATATATAAGAATATCCCTATCATTCCGGGACACCCTTCGGATATGATATAAATTTTGAAGTACTAAAGCATCCGGTACTTTAGATGGGGTTTGTTAGGCCCAATAGATCTATATTTAGGATTCGCGTCAATTAGGGTGTCTGTTCCCTAATTCTTAGATTACCAGACTTAATAAAAAGGGGCATATTCGATTTCGATAATTCAACCATAGAATGTAGTTTCACGTACTTGTGTCTATTTTGTAAATCATTTATAAAACCTGCATGTATTCTCATCCCAAATATATTAGATTTTAAAAGTGGGACTATAACTCACTTTCACAGATTTTTACTTCGTCGGGAAGTAAGACTTGGCCACTGGTGGATTCACTAACCTATACAAATATGTACATATATATCAAAGTATGATCAAAATATAATTACAACCATTTTTATTATGTTTTAAAGATTTGAGTGTATTAAGTCAGTTGTCCTCGTTAGTAACCTACAACTAGTTGTCCATAATTAGATGTACAGAAATAAATCGATATATATTATCTTGAATCAATCCACGACCCAGTGTATACATGTCTCAGGCTAGTTCACAACTCAAACTATATATATTTTTGGAATCAACCTCAACCCTGTATAGCTAACTCCAACATTACTGCATATAGAGTGTCTATGGTTGTTCCAAATAATATATATAGATGGGTCGATATGATATGTCAAAACATTTGCATACGTGTCTATGGTATCCTAAGATTACATAATATATTAGAATACATGTATAATACAATATAAGTTAGCTAGGATATGATTAATATAGATTTGTTACCAATTTTCACGTAGTTACAACAAGCAAAAATAACCAATCTTGTTTTACCCATAACTTCTTCATTTTAAATCCGTTTTGAGTGAATCAAATTGCTATGGTTTCATATTAAACTTTACTTTATGAATTTATACATAAAAAGTATAAGTTTATAGTCGGAATTACAGGTTACTAGTCGTTTTTGTAAAGGTAGTCATTTCAGTCGAAAGAACGACGTCTAGATGACCATTTTGGAAAACATACTTCCACTTTGAGTTTAACCATAATTTTTGGATATAGTTTCATGTTCATAAGAAAAATAATTTTCCCAGAAGAACAACTTTTAAATCAAAATTTTTCATAGTTTTTAATTAACTAACCCAAAACTGCCCGCGGTGTTACTACAACGGCGTATATCCGGTTTTACGGTGTTTTTCGTATTTTCCGGTTTTAAATCATTAAGTTAGCATATCATATAAATATAGAACATGTGTTTAGTTGATTTTAAAAGTCAAGTTAGAAGGATTAACTTTTGTTTGCGAACAAGTTTAGAATTAACTAAACTATGTTCTAGTGATTTCAAGTTTAAACCTTCGAATAAGATAGCTTTATATGTATGAATCAAATGATGTTAAGAATATCATTACTACCTCAATTTTTGTGGATAAACCTACTGGAAAAGAGACAAATGGATCTAGCTTCAAAGGATCCTTGGATGGCTTGAAAGTTCTTGAAGCATAATCATGAGACGAAAACAAATTCAAGTAAGATCATCACTCGAAATAAGATTGTTATAGTTATAGAAATTGAACCAAAGTTTGAATATGAGTATTACCTTGTATTAGAAAGATATCTTACTGTAAATAAAAAAGATTTCTTGAGGTTGGATGATCACTTTACAAGATTGGAAGTAAGCTAGCAAACTTGGAAGTATTCTTGATTTTATGAAACTAGAACTTATAGAATTTATGAAGAACACTTAGAACTTGAAGATGGAACTTGAGAGAGATCAATTAGATGAAGAAAATTGAAGAATAAAAGTGTTTTTAGGTGTTTTTGGTCGTTGGTATATGGATTAGATATAAAGGATATGTAATTTTGTTTTTATGTAAATAAGTCATGAATGATTACTCATATTTTTGTAATTTTATGAGATATTTCATGCTAGTTGCCAAATGATGGTTCCCACATGTGTTATGTGACTCACATGGGCTGCTAAGAGCTAATCATTGGAGTGTATATACCAATAGTACATACATCTAAAAGCTGTGTATTGTACGAGTACGAATACGGGTGCATACGAGTAGAATTGTTAATGAAACTGAACGAGTATGTAATTGTAAGCATTTTTGTTAAGTATAAGTATTTTGATAAGTGTCTTGAAGTCTTTCAAAAGTGTATGAATACATATTAAAACACTACATGTATATACATTTTAACTGAGTCGTTAAGTCATCGTTAGTCGTTACATGTAAATGTTGTTTTGAAACATTTAGGTTAACGATCTTGTTAAATGTTGTTAACCCATTGTTTATTATATCAAATGAGATGTTAAATTGTTACATTATCATGATATTATGATATATAATATATCTTAGTATGATATATATACAGTTAAATGTCGTTACAACGATAATCGTTACATATATGTCTCGTTTCGAAATCATTAAGTTAGTAGTCTTATTTTTACATAAGTAGTTCATTGTTAATACACTTAATGATATATTTACTTATCATTTAACATAATTAACCAAGTGTATCAATATCTTAATATGATTCATATGTACCTAGTAAGACGTTGTTATAACGATAATCGTTATATATATCGTTTTTGAGTTTCTTAATTTAATAGTCTCATTTTTATGTATATAACTCATTGTTAAAATACCTAATGAGATACTTACTTATAATAAACTCATGTTAACTATATATATAATCATATATATGTCATCGTATAGTTTTTACAAGTTTTAACGTTCGTGAATCACCGGTCAACTTGGGTGGTCAATTGTCTATATGAAACCTATTTCAATTAATCAAGTCTTAACAAGTTTGATTGCTTAACATGTTGGAAACACTTAATCATGTAAATATCAATTTCATTTAATATATATAAACATGGAAAAGTTCGGGTCACTACAGTACCTACCCGTTAAATAAATTTCCTCCCGAAATTTTTAAGCAGTTGGAGGTGTTGACGAATCTTCTGGAAATAGGTGCGGGTATTTCTTCTTCATCTGATCTTCACACTCCCAGGTGAACTCTGGTCCTCTACGAGCATTCCATCGAACCTTAACAATTGGTATCTTGTTTTGCTTAAGTCTTTTAACCTCATGATCCATTATTTCGACGGGTTCTTCAATGAATTGAAGTTTTTCGTTGATTTGAATTTCGTCTAACGGAATAGTGAGATCTTCTTTAGCAAAACATTTCTTCAAATTCGAGATGTGAACAGTGTTATGTACAGCTACAAGTTGTTGGGGTAACTCAAGTCGGTAAGCTACTGGTCCGACACGTTCAATAATCTTGAATGGTCCAATATACCTTGGATTTAGTTTCCCTTTTTTACCAAATCGAACAACACCTTTCCAAGGTGAAACTTTAAGCATGACCATTTCTCTAATTTCAAACTCTATATCTTTTCTTTTACTGTCCGCGTAGCTCTTTTGTCGACACTGGGCGGTTTTCAATCGTTGTTGAATTTAGATGATTTTCTCGGTAGTTTCTTGTATTATCTCCGGACCCGTAATCTTTCTATCCTCCACTTCATTCCAAAAAATCGGAGACCTGCACTTTCTACCATAAAGTGCCTCAAACGGCGCCATCTCAATACTAGAATGATAACTGTTGTTGTAGGAAAATTCTGCTAACGGTAGGTGTCGATCCCAACTGTTTCCGAAATCAATAACACATGCTCGTAGCATGTCTTCAAGAGTTTGTATCGTCCTTTCTCTCTGCCCATCAGTTTGTGGATGATAGGAAGTACTCATGTCTAGACGAGTCCCCAATGCTTGTTGCAATGTCTGCCAGAACCTTGAAACAAATCTACCATCCCTATCTGAGATAATAGAGACGGGTATTCCATGTCTGGAGACAACCTCCTTCAAATACAATTGCGCCAACTTCTCCATTTTGTCATCTTCTCTCATTGGCAGGAAGTGTGCTGACTTGGTGAGATGATCAACTATTACCTAAATAGTATCATAACCACTTGCAGTCCTTGGCAATTTAGTAATGAAATCCATGGTAATGTTTTCCCATTTCCATTCCGGGATTTCAGGTTGTTGTAGTAGACCTGATGGTTTCTGATGTTTAGCTTTGACCTTAGAACACGTCAAACATTCTCCTACATATTTAGCAATATCGACTTTCATACCCGGCCACCAAAAGTGCTTCTTGAGATCTTTATACATCTTCCCCGCTCCGGGATGTATTGAATATCTGGTTTTATGTGCTTCTTTAAGTACCATTTCTCTCACATCTCCAAACCTTGGTACCCAAATTCTATCAGCCCTATATCGGGTTCCGTCTTCCCGAATATTAATATGTTTCTCTGATCCTTTGGGTATCTCATTCTTCAACTTTCCTTCTTTTACAACCCCCTGTTGTGCCTCCTTTATTTGGGTAGTAAGGTTAGTACGAATAATTATATTCATAGCTTTTACCCGTATAGGTTCTCTGTCCTTTCTACTCAAAGCGTCGGCTACCACATTCGCCTTCCCCAGGTGGTATCGAATCTCAAAATCATAATCATTCAACAGTTCAATCCACCTGCGTTGTCTCATATTTAGTTGCTTCTGATTAAATATATGTTGGAGACTTTTGTGGTCGGTATATATAATACTTTTGACCCCATATAAATAATGCCTCCAAGTCTTTAATGCAAAAACAACAGCACCCAATTCCAAATCGTGAGTTGTATAATTTTGCTCGTTAATCTTCAATTATCTAGACGCATAAGCAATCACCTTCGTTCGTTGCATTAATACACAACCGAGACCTTACTTTGATGCGTCACAATAAATCACAAAATCATCATTCCCTTCAGGCAATGACAATATAGGTGCCGTAGTCAGCTTTTTCTTCAATAACTGAAACACCTTCTCTTGTTCATCCTTCCATTCAAATTTCTTCCCTTTATGCGTTAATGCAGTCAAGGGTTTTGCTATTTTGGAGAAATCTTGGATGAATCTTCTGTAGTAACCAGCCAATCCTAAAAATTGACGTATATGCTTCGGAGTTTTTGGGGTTTCCTACTTTTCAACGGTTTCGATCTTTGCCGGGTCCACCTGGATACCTTCTTTGTTCACTATGTGACCGAGGAATTGAACTTCTTCCAACCAAAATGCACACTTTGAAAACTTAGCGTACAGTTTTTCTTTCCTCAATACTTCTAGCACTTTTCTCAAATGTTCTTCGTGCTCTTGATCATTCTTTGAGTAAATAAGTATGTCATCGATGAAAACAATGACAAACTTGTCAAGATATGGCCCACACACTCGGTTCATAAGGTCCATGAACACAGCTGGTGCGTTAGTCAATCCAAACGGCATAACCATAAACTCGTAATGACCATAACGCGTCCTAAAAGCAGTTTTTGTAATATCATCCTCTTTACTCGCATTTGATGATATCCAGAACGTAAATCGATTTTTGAATAAACCGACGAGCCTTGTAGTTGATCAAATTAGTCATCAATTCTCGGCAGTGGATAACGGTTTTTGATGGTAAGTTTATTCAACTCTCTGTAGTCAATACACAACCTAAATGTACCATCCTTCTTCTTGACAAACAAAACAGGAGCTCCCCATGGTGATGTGCTTGATCGAATGAAACCACGTTCTAATAGTTCTTGCAGTTGGCTTTGCAGTTCTTTCATCTCGCTGGGTGCGAGTCTGTACGGAGCACGAGCTATTGGTGCAGCTCCTGGTACAAGATCTATTTGAAATTCAACAGATCGATGTGGAGGTAGTCCCGGTAATTCTTTCGGAAATACATCGGGAAATTCTTTTGCGACGGAAACATCATTGATGCTCTTTTCTTCAGTTTGTACTTTTTTGACGTGTGCTAGAACAGCATAGCAACCTTTTCTTATTAGTTTTTGTGCCTTCAAATTACTAATAAGATGTAGCTTCGTGTTGCCCTTTTCTCCGTACACCATTAAGGGTTCTCCTTCTTCTCGTACAATGCGAATTGCATTTTTGTAACATACGATCTTTGCTTTCATCTCCTTCAGCCAGTCCATGCCAACTATTACATCAAAACTCCCTAACTCTACTGGTATCAAATTAATCTTAAATATTTTGCTACCCAGTTTAATTTCTCGATTCCGGCATATATAATCTGCTGAAATTAATTTACCGTTTGCTAATTCGAGTAAAAATTTACTATCCAATGGCGTCAATGGACAACTTAATTTAGCACAAAAATCTCTACTTATATAGCTTCTATCCGCACTCGAATCAAATAAAACGTAAACAGATTTATTGTCAATAAGAAACGTACCCGTAACAAGCTCCGGGTTTTCCTGTGCCTCTGCCGCATTAATATTGAAAACTCTTCTGCGGCCTTGTCCATTCGTGTTCTCCTGGTTCGGGCAATTTCTAATAATGTGGCACGGTTTTCCACATTTATAACAAACTACATTGGCATAACTTGCTCCGACACTACTTGCTCCGCCATTACTCGTTCCGACACCATTTGTTCCTGTCGTTCTGTTAACCCCTGGTCCATAGACCTCACACTTCGCCGATCTATTATGACGATCGCTCCAAATCTATATGGACGAACACATCATTCATTGATTTCATTGCGAGGTATTTGACCTCTATATGATACGTTTTGTAAACATACACCATAAATGAATATTTAAATCAAAGGTTTTCGACATCTGATGATTTCTACATATAGACAATCACCATAAATAATAGTTTACAACAGTACTTCCGTTGACAATACAGTCAAAATAAGATACATGGTGATGATTTGGTGAATGCAACGTTTCCTTGAAAAATATGTCATGTAAGACTCCATGCACATAGCTTGTCTAACATCTAAGCAAACAGCGGAAGACTTCTAGGAAACCTGAGAATAAACATGCTAACAAGTGTCAACACAAAGGTTGGTGACCTCATAGTTTTAATGTTTCGTATAATCTGTATATAAAGGTGGATCACAAGATTTCAGTTGTTTCATCCAGAAACGTTTATTAAAATATTCTACGAAATTGAGCACCCTGGTAACTAAACTTTAACGTTATAATGATAAATACCCCATTCGTTTTAATACACGCAAACCAACGTGTCCTAAACTCAAATAACACACGTCCGTTAAAAGGCTAGCGCTCTAGCTCGGACGGGGATGTCAAGCCCTATGGATCCATATACTGTTATTCGCGCCCACCAGTCCACATCCTATGTACTGGCAGTTACTAGTTACCAAAGCTAAGGGATTTTCAGTTTAAACTCAGTGTAGGATTAAGTATGTACTTGTATCCA